>NW_008804616.1:0-13157 GCF_000145635.1 Gaeumannomyces tritici R3-111a-1
CGCCCTGGGCCCGGGTCGGCGGCGGCGACGACGACCCCGCCGCAGAGTATGCGCTCTGCACGCCCGCCGAGATGCGGAGCCGCTACTTTTGCGCCGACCCAGCGGTGGGAGACGGCGGCGGTGATGTGGGCTTGTTCGGCGGCATCCGCTACTCTGCTGGCAGCATCTCGGCTTACGGGTTCACCGTTGGGGTGCTCAAGCTCTGCATCGAGCGGGGGCTGAAGGTGCACGCCAACACGCCCGCCGTGAAGCTGGAGCGGATCGAGCGGAAGAAGGACGGCGACGACGGCGACGACGGCAACGACGACGACGTGTCCCCGGCGAGGTGGACGGTCACGACGCCGCGGGGCGCCATCGCGGCGCGGCGCGTCGTGCTGGCCACCAACGGGTACACGGCGGCGCTGCAGCCGCGCTTCCAGGGCGTCGTCGTGCCGCTCCGGGGCCAGATTACGGCGCAGCGCGCGGGCCGGGGGATGCCGGCCGCGGGGCTGCCGGTCACGTACAGCTTCATATACGGTGGCGGCTACGAGTACATGGTCCCGCGTCCGGGGAAGGACGGGGGCGAGGATATTGTTATTGGCGGAGGGCTGGCCCGCGCCGAGCAAGGGGGACTGCTCGAGTTTGGCAGCACCGACGACACGACGCTCAACGGGACCATCAGCGAGTATCTTCGGGAGTCGACGCCGAGGTACTTTGGGGACAACTGGGGCGACGACCACCCTGACGGCCGAGTCCGGAGTGAATGTAAGATGCTCTTCTAGCCGCGTACCTTCAACCGCTCCTGTCGACTAACTCTGATGCCACTCAGGGACGGGCATAATGGGCTATAGCGTGGACGGGTATCCCCTCGTCGGCCATGTGCCGGCCGAGGACGAGAACGGGCCGGCCGGAGACCAAGATACGGGCCTGTGGGCCAGCTGCAGTTTCCAGGGACACGGCATGGTGCTCTGCTGGATGTCGGCCAAGGCGCTGGTGGAGATGATGCAAGGGAGGGACGACACTGAGCTGGCGCGCTGGTTCCCCGATGCCTTTCGACTGACGAGGGAACGGATGGGCAAGAGCTTCAAGGTCCTGGAGCGGCTGAGCGCGGCAGATCAGTCCTCTTAATGGGTGGTTGTTTCGCAATGTTTTTCAATTCAACCATGATGTAGCAGTTCGCTCCCAAGTTTGAACCATATAAAGCGGCCCAAGTGACATGCGGCCGTCAAATTTGTGCCACCGCCTACAGAGGAAAAAAAGGTGAGAAAGAAACGTAGATCCAGAACCAGACGCGGGCTTCTATGTGCATCATTCATGTCTAATATCATATAAACCAAGGGAAACAACCGAAAGCCCCATCTCCCCTAAAGCAGGTGCCCATTCGCCGAGGCGCCCTCGGGCCTCTTCCAGTGCACCAGGGTGCCGCCCCAGCTCTCCCTGCTGTAGTCGACCTGGATCTTCTGGCAGCTCCGGAGGCCCCAGTCGGTGACGCCGAGGATGTAGCAGCTCTCAAACATGAAGGCGCAGCTGCCCTCGCCGACCTTTGTCGGCCCCAGCGCCGCGTCGCGCGCGCCCTCGTAGCTGGCCGCGTCCGGGCCGTGGCCGCTCATGACGTTGTGGAGGCTGGCCCCTCCCGGCACGAACCCGCCCGAGCCGCCCTTCTTGGCGTCGTAGTCGCCCGAGATGAGGCCCATGAACTCGCTCATGGTGTTGCGGTGGTACCAAGGGGGCCGGAAGGTGTCCTCGCCCACGAGCCATCGGGGCGGGAAGATGACAAAGTCGCACGCGGCCGTGCCGGGCCGGGCCGAAGGTGCCGTCAGGACCGTGAAGATGGACGGGTCCGGGTGGTCGAACGAGATGGTGCCGATGGTGTTGAAGCGCCCGAGGTCGTACTTGAAAGGGTAGTAGTTGCCGTGCCACGCCACCACGTCGAAGGGCGTGTGCGCCTGCGTCGTCGCGAAGAGCGTGTTGTTGAACTTGGCCGTGACCAGGTACCCCTTGCCATTTTCATCACTCGCGGGCGGCGCGAACGCACTTGGCCCGTGGTCCTCGCTGAAGCAGGCCACGGGGGCCTGGAAGTCGCGCGCGTTGGCGAGCCCGTTGGACCCGATGGGCCCCAGCTCGGGCAGGGTGAAGTGGCCCTGGTACAGCTCGAGCGCGTAGCCGCGCGCGGGGCCGGCGCCGTCGGGCAGGAGCACCTGGAAGCGCACGCCGCGCGGCACCACGGCGATCTCGCCCGGCCGGACCAGCAGCCAGCCGAGCTCGGTGCGGAGGTCGAGCACGCCCGACTGCGCCACGAGGAGCAGGTCGCCGTCGGCCGAGTAGAAGGCGCTGCGGGCCGCCATGGACCGCCCCGCCGCGAACACGTAGATGCCCAGCCCCTGCTTGAGCGTCGGGTCGCCGGCCCCGGCCACGTGGTGCAGGCCCGACACGAAGTCGGCCTCGGGGTCGTGGTCGAAGGGGTCCCAGCGGAGCTGGTTCGGGATGTAGTTCAGCCTCGGCGCGGGCGTGAACCAAGCCGTCTTGTTCCACACGTCGTACAGCTGGTCCGGCGTCGCTGGCGCGTCACTCGCCGACATGCTCTTGACGTGGAAGGGGGGGTGTGCGCACGAGGGGAGGATGCGGTACAGCCATGTCTGCTTGTTCTCGTGTCGCGGCGCCGTGAACGCTGTCCCAGAGAGCTTCTCGGCGTACAGTCCGAGGGGCGGCTTTTGTGGCGAGTTGTGGCCAATGGGGAGGGCACCAGGGACAGCTTCGGACCTGTTTGGCAACCGGGAATGCCGTGTGTCAGTTTTGGAGACAAAGACAGGCAAAGACAGGCGGTGCTGTGCGGGAGCCCGTACTCGAGGTGCGCGTCGAAGCCGCTCATGTAGCGGTACTTCTCTTTAAACTCAAAGTTGGTCACCGGCATGTTGGGCGAATAGTTTCGGGGTGTCGATTTCAACGTCGAGCTGGCCGTGGTTGTGGTCTTGCGGGAGGCTTATAAAGAGGCAGCTCGGCTGGGAGTCGACGGTGATTGTCACCTGGCTGGGAGACGAAGGTGATTGTTCAGCAGTCAAGGTCGAAGGACCGCCAGTTTCATATAGGGCAGCCATCGTGTATATTCAGTCGGCCTTGCGCCACTGTTTCAGCGGCATGCATAGACTCCGGGACCTTGCCAGCGGCCTTGTGTGTGTGACAGTTCCAGTTCCGCACTTCCCTGGCGCTGTTAGTTGGCGGCTACTGTCGGCAAACAAACGGCAACGGCTTTGGGCAACGCACAGTGGAGCCTGGAGAGGAGCGAGCGCCCCCACTTGCCGTCTGGACATGACGGAAATAAAGCGTTCGCAGCGCTCGACCAGGATCTCCTCGGTTATGCTAACCCTCGCTGTTCACTGCTGCCTCTCCAGCCATTGCCCAGCCACAGTGTTCAAACGCTCTCCTTCCAGCGGTGCCCCTCCATAACGCCATACCAGATTTGCAGTGTAGCAAATGCGACTTGACGCAAACATCTGAACCAATTCGAACAAAGCGCACCAAAACAACAAAATCAAGCATCGGTCTCGTCAAGCACGGGATTCATTGCAAGTGCATCTCCCTGGAACAGTTGATCTCTGGAATAGTTTGATTGTTGAACTGATTTGGGTGGTTTGGATTGGTCCATGCCAACTCCAAGGCCAGGGTAAGAATGGGAGAGGCAGCGCCATAGAATGAAGCTCGGTTTTTGTGCTGCTGTTGGGGCACCAAGCGTTGTCGTCAATCCACCCTACTTCGGCGTCACGGCAACTACCGAGCGTAGCACTGTCATCTACTCCTCAGTGGCGTTCTTCTTCTTCTTCTTGCCGCCGCCGATGTTTCGCTCCCCAGTGCTATCCTTGGAAAGATGCACGATGAACCGTGTCCAGGACTCCTCCTTGTCCCACTCGAAGCCGGCCAGGTATGGTTGGTCGAGCTCGTCGTCGGCCTGTATTTGCGAGAAAGGGCATGCGGTTAGCCAAACCTGAAAGACATCCTTGGTCGCTCTACATGAGGAGCCCAGAACTTACCCGCTTCTTGTATGACTTGTAGATGGCGTCTAGCGCATCCTTGATGGTGACGCCCTTGAGGTTGCGTGCAGTGACCTCGAGGCCGAGAGGGAAGTGCAGGTCAATCTTCTTGATTGGCGGCGTGGTGAGGAGCTTCTTCAGTAGCTCCTTGTCCTCCACTGTCGATGGCGACGTGTTGATCTTCCTGTATGAATGGAGTTGACATCGAATCAATAAGCGGCCCAACGAGCGCCGGGAGGGGCGGGTGCCGATGCATGCACCAGCGGGAAGGCACCAAGCAGGCGAGGCAAACTTACCACCCTGTCTTTTGGGTTTCCTTGGCGATCGTGATCTCCGTTCCCTCCTCCTCTGATGGTGTGGCGTCGTGTCAGTCGACGGTCAAGACAACCGGCCACCCATAGGGGCAGATGGGTCAGGGGTGGGAGGAGGGGACATGTCGGGCATCAGGTGCTTCGGGCAATCAGTGTGCCATTGGGATCACGTACCGAGGTCCTTGATGTTGAAGACGCCGCTGGCGGCCACTGAGCTCTGTCTCCGGTTGCCCTTAACCGCTTTCGGGGGAGACGAGGACAGGCCCTGGACCGCGGAGTCGACCTTGGACAATGGTTCCGTCATGTTGGGTGGCGAGGTTGGATGTGATGTAGCTGCGGCTGCGGGGTTTTGAGGACAAGATGGTACGACTTGTCCGGACTGATGGAAAGAGGGAAGCTTGTTAGCTGAGGATGGGAATTGGGGAGAGCTGGGAAGAGACGAGGGAGACAGGGAGGGAGCACAAGAAACAAAGCAGCGCCGGTTCCGGCGCCGCCTTTGCTATCTGGTCAAAGGAAACGGGTACTGAAAAGACATGGTTGGCTGGCTACCTTGGATATCGTTCGACTTGTTGTCTATGTTGGGTTGCTGTGGTAGGTCGAGAGTGTGAGATACCAGAGATTGGGACAGGAAGAGACGGATGGGGAGAGGGGAAGAAGATGGAAGATGACGGGCAAAGAGGGGAAGTAAAAGAAGGGTGGGAGAAGAGGGGGCAGGAGAGGGGGTTGGCACGGCATGGTTTCGGGAAGCTACCACTGGGCCGAGAGGGGGACGCATGAGGACATACCTTCAGCTGTTATTTGGCTGTGGAGACGCTAAAGTGGCTTCGTTGGTACCGTACAGGGGACTGGAGCTCTCGGACGTGCGCGCAATTGGCTGGCAAAACTATCGGACGATGTGCGAGTGCGTGTACAACGGTACTTTGCAGGGAGCTCGACTTTGGATCTCAATGCTGGGCGGAGTGAGCATGGCATTCCTCTCGAGGTAGCGAAAGTGTCCCGGGGTGCATTCCTCTTTTGTAGTGGGCACAAACGGTACCTCGCTCTGGAGCTGAGCACGCTCTGGGGCTACGTACGCATGGCCGCCTGCCTCTCTACTTGGTACCTACGCATTGTCCGGGCCGGCCGTTCCTGGCGTGCTCATCAGCAGGTTCTCTCTGGCCGGGCGGGGTAGCAGACAAGATCACTTGACGCATCACTTCATGGATGGTACGCCGCCGCTGCCGATCGCGTGACTGCTGGCCTGCTTCTTGAATGACATGGCCAGAACTCAAAGCGGCGAGCTCACACCACCTGCGGGGCTCGAGCTCCCCCAGCGTGCCAGCCCCGCCCCACCCGCAGCCCACCAGACGCCTGAGAACCCACCAGCGGGAGCGCACTTGAGAGGGGCCGGCGCTGTCGCGGATTGCCCACAGTGTGCCTGGGCCGTCTCAGCGCTGCTGGTCTGGGGAAACCTGGGGAAGTGGATCCGCCGGGCGTCATTGCGTGGCACTTTGGCTCAAGCTGTCTCTACACGAGGGCCTGACCACCGACGCTTTGGGTAGAGAAAGGGAAGCGGCCTCAGAGCTTTTCTAGAGTGTGGTTTTGGTAACAGTCAATGACGGAATTGGTGTTTTGCAGTCGTCCTAGTTCCTTTGCATTCAGGATCCGCTGGCAGCGGTGACCCAACAAGGAAGAATGGCATTAGGTCGGCTGGGTTCTGCAGGTGGTGTTTCTGCACGAATGAGCTCAAGCTTCCCCCGCACTGCATGAGGAGCGGCCACAGGCAGTCCCAGTCCCGCAACAACGCCACTCTCCCATCATGTTTCAAAGTCCATTTCCATGAGACCACGTCGGTTGCCTCTCCCTCTGTACCCAGCCAACACGCATGCCTGTCGGTATTTTCTTGATGATGGAGCCAATTGCGTCTGATTGTGCCCTTCGCATCTGTCGTTTTGTAAAGGGAGCGCACGGTAAACCTTCTCCAAAACTTGCACATACTGTAATATTCTCCTCTACGGGACGCCTGTCTAGAGAAATGCTTTGTTCACAGCGCTGCTATTAATCATCGATCTACCTGGAGAGAACAAGATACCTGTCCCGGCTACGTCTCCCGCCATCTTATATTCTTGCAATGTATGCAATCTATCTTGACAGCCGCAACACCCTCTTCGTGGGTACGTGAACCGCCTCGTCGCAGGAAGTCCTTCTGCCCTTTGACCACCGGGTCGAGTATTTATTACCCATGCCAGCCGACGTATCGTATCGTAGAGTTAAAAAACCAGTAGCAACAGTCCTCATCCATTGTCTGCATCCTGGACACTGCCCCCAACCTCTGGCCTATATCACGAAGCCGCACCGAAGCATCGAATCATGAGGCCCACCAACGCTCTCATCCTCGTCTTGGCATGCGTTGCTGCCTCTGCAGCGGTAGACATCCAACCACGTCAGACAGGTGGTGGCAATGCCTGCAAGTGCCTCGGCTACCCCAGCCCTGGCCTCATCTGCGGCAACTGCGTCCTTATTAGCAACGGCGCCTATCTCATCAGGGAAGGCCGCGTCGACACTCACGTGTGGGTGGTTTTATCTGTCTTGCAAACCCTTGCCCGCGCTATTTCGCGTGCTTGGTTTCGAAGCACCCAACCAGCCGATCCCGCACTCGCCGGACAGAATGATGCTGAAGGCTACGCTTTAGGTACGAGTGCAATCCTGCGGGCCGCTGCTACGACTATGGCCCAGCCAGCTCGCTTAACTGTGGCTCTTTGAGCGCCGAGTGTCCGCGAGGGACGTCACGTCCGCGATGAGGCTCTGGCTTTATGAGCTGGGCATGCGTGGAACGTGTTGGTCGAGGGGGGAGTATTTGATGGTGGCTATTGGATCTTGTTGGAGTAGGCTGGGAAGAGCGGCAAGTATATCGTCGGTTTATCGTTGTGCATTCTGCTTCGTTCGCTTGAGCTTTCTGACCAGGATCACTAGTATGACCAGAAAGACAATAAAGAACTCTAGACCAACCAGGCCGATCCAGATCCTGTCCAGGACATGGTTGTCGACATGCACGGAGAGGACAGGCATCGCGTCGGTCGGCTGTTGGAAATGTAGGCTAGTTTGTCTGTGTGGTACTGATGACAGATGTGCGCTGCTCGCTGGCACGGGCTGTGCTTGGACGGAGATGCGAAAAGAGGTGACCCAAAGCTTGGGTGAGCATTTATCCTTGTACGGGTGTGACATCTAAAAAGCAACGTAAAGGACATGGTGTCATATCGGCATGATCTTCCACGAATATAGCATCAATGTTCGGCGAAAAAGTTCCGAGCCAAGAACTTGTGTTATACGGGTGATGAGGGCATCTGCTTCTGGCCACCTTTCCATAACCTCGCATGTGGTGGAGCGCGAAGATGGGTATCAGCCCTGAAGAGAATCGAGTATTTCCAGCGGAGCACATGACCTTCAGTTCTCTGACCAAAGGGACTCTAGTATGAAAATCTCCCGTTGCGCGGTATGCCAGGGCACACCACGGTGAGATTGGACCGAGGATGCTGGGGTTTGAAATGCAGATAGTAGAAACCTTCCAAGTCCAGGCAGTTCCGTCGCCTTGTCGACTACAAGGACGGGCTCAAAAGGCACTGCATTCGTTCCGTCAGCCTGGCCGACGACGGTACCGAGTGCGCGTGATTCGATTGGGCGTGGAGTCGGAGGGGCAGGCCGCATCCTTGACGCCAGCCGTTGGGCACCAAAGCCGGCAAAGCCCAACGCCCGGGGAACATAGCAGGACTGTAGCAGAAACCAACTTCAAGGTTCGATACACTCGTCGAGAGTAGCGAATATAGCACCACGAAAACCGCCCACAGAACCCCAATTATTCACATTAAAATCGCCCTTGCCGTTTTTCACGAAAACCTACAGTATAGGGAGATCCGCAAGCCACCTTGCCCCTTGCATCAATCATGGCAGCGTCTGTGCGATCGGAGCCCGGGCCCAAGTTCGGCAGGGCGACCTCGAGGGCCAGCGGCGTCCCCGCAGACGATTCCGGGGATCGAGCCTCCGGCAGCCTCGGAAACGAATACTGCTACTCTCCTCTGCCGCATCATAGTATTCGTCTGCTTCGTCTCATGCCGCACAAAGACAAGGAGGCGCCTATACGGTGCCAGCTCTTCGAGTACTCCCTGCAGGAACCAGGCCAAGGGATACATCTGTACGAGGCTCTGTCGTATGTGTGGGGCTCTCAAGAGAACAAGCTGCCTATCTATCTCCAGTCAACCGACAGAGGCGGATGCTCCTCCGCTACTCCTACCACCGGAGACGATCATTGCTTGCTCGTTACGGCAAACCTTCACAAAGCGTTGTCCTGTGTCCGGAATCGTCTCCTTGAGCGCGTCTTGTGGATAGATGCCGTCTGCATCGACCAGGGGAACGAGGACGAAAAGGGACGGCAGGTTCGATCGATGGCCAAGATATATGCCAACGCCAGTCGCGTTATTGTTTGGCTTGGAGAAGCGGTCGATGACGGCGACCAAGCGCTTGAAGCAATACGCATGGCCGCCCGAGAGCACATGGACCCCACGATCTACCAGCCAGGTCACCAAGCAACCCACGCACATCAGCCCGCAAATTCCGCAATAAACAGGCAAGCTGTTCTCAAGCTGCTCCAACGACCTTGGTTCCAACGCATTTGGGTTAGTTACAAACGAATGATTGATTATAAGTACAAACGACTAACACATTAACCTAGGTCCTTCAAGAGGTTGCTGCGGCTAGGAATATTGTGGTGAAATGCGGTTCTGTGGAAATCGACGGGCACGCATTCTGCTCAGGCATGGATGCACTAAAGCCCTACCAAAGCTCTCAAGAACTGAGCAGCCTGATTCGTTCCGTTGCCTATCTCGTAAGGGGCGCAAGCTTCCGCCCCAGATTTGAACACGGACTGGCGAGCAGCCAGGGGTTTTCTCTAGGTATCCGCCCCTTAAGTGAGTTGGTGGATATGTACCACGACCGCAAAGCCACGGAACGTCGCGACAAGGTTTATGCCTTGCTTGGCATGAGCCTGGGTGATCCAAGCGCAGCGGGATTGTCAGCCAACTACGAGACCTCGTGGAAGGACGTTTTTCGGAAACTCATCCAATTTTGCCTTTCCGATCAAGTGCGTGTTAGCACCTGGAACGCTTCGGAGGTGGCGGTGGTAGACGCCAAAGGCTACCTTCTCGGGGAAGTAACCTTGATCCGTGAGGACTATCTTCCTCAAATCGGCAGACAGACTACAGGCGTCACTTGGAAGTGTGTGTCGGGTTATTACGACACGGAAGAAAACCGGAGCTTCGATTTCACCTTGCAAACCTCCGCAAAAACCATCGAAAAAGGGGACTTCGTCTGTTTCATAGAAGGAGCACCAACGCCTACCATCGTCAGGCTACGCGACGGCTTTTGGACCATTGTCATGATTGCACTTCCCCGGACCAACGATCTGCCAAAGTGGACGGCTCCGAAAGCAAAATTTCTAACCGATTTCTTGCTTGTCTGGGACTGGGGTGGAGCTCGAAAGTCGCAAGCCGGAAACGACTACGGAGGCTTTATAGGCAATCGAGGGGCGCCCAAATGCTCGAAAGAAGGGTGCAAATTCCAAGACGCCATCGGATGGTGGAGTTTGGGGGTGTCGCTAAACGGAATCGAACGATACGGAGAGGCCGTACAGAATCTCCGGAAGGCAGTGGGAATTTCTAGTCTCGGAGCGGTATCAAGGAGTGAGGGCAACACGGGACACGTGTGTTGGAGAGAGGAGGATGAAAATGCGATGATGGCAATGAATGAACTTGATGGTAAAGGCGCTGCCATGGAGGCGGGATACAAGGAGCGCGGCTATACGCCGCTGTGGTGGGCCGTCGAGGAGGGTTGCGAGGCGTTTACGCGGCTGCTGCTCGAAAACGGTGCCGGCGTTGAGGCGAAGAAAAGCCAGCACGAGCTGCTCCGCTCTGCTGTAAAGCAGGGGCACAAGGCGGTCGTAAGGCTGCTGGTGGATCAAGGGGCCGATATTAAGGCGAAAAACAGGGAGAGGGACACGCCGCTGCACTTGGCCGCATATAAGGGGCACGAGGCGGTCGCGAGGCTGCTGGTGGATCAAGGGGCCGATATCGAGGCGAAAAACGACTCCCGGCAAACGCCGCTGCACTTTACCGCATATAGCGGGCAAGAGGCGGTCGCGAGGCTGCTGGTGGATCAAGGCGCCGATATTAAGGCGACAAACGAATTCCAGCAAACGCCGCTGCACATTGCCGCAATGAGAGGGTACGAGGCGGTTACGAGGCTGCTGGTGGATCAAGGCGCCGATATCGAGGCGAAAGACAGGCGCCAGCAAACGCCGCTGCACTTGGCCGCATATTACGGGCACGAGGCGGTCGCGAGGCTGCTGGTGGGTCAAGGCGCCGATATTAAGGCGAAAAACAGGGAGGGGGAAACGCCGCTGCACTTGGCCGCATATAAGGGGCACGAGGCAGTCGCGAGGCTGCTGGTGGATCGAGGCGCCGATATCGAAGCGAAAGACAGTCTCTGGCAAACGCCGCTGCTACTTGCCGCAAGAAACGGGCACGAGGCGGTCGTGAAGCTTTTTAGATCATAGCAACTTTGCCACCTTCCCACCAGGGTTGAAAATGCAGATAGCTATAACCAAGGTCTCGGCACTCGTGGCAGTCCCTGATTTTATTCGGTACCGAGGCGAACAGATTGGATACTGCAGGCAGGTCGCAGGCGGTGGTGCGCTGGCTTGGCTGGGGTTGGAACCCAGGGATGGGGCCATATTTCCTAAACAGGCGCTGTTCCCGCCGTTATTGTTTGCATGGGGGAGCCCTCACTTAATGCGCGCGTCCTCATGCCGGCTAGGTGCCGATGGCCGGTCAGCTCAGCCGGGTTCGTGAGCTAGAGGACGCTAGATTGCATGCTCGTTTCGCAGCCGGCCGACACTTCGAAGCTGCATGTTAGAATTGAGATTCGGCGCTGCCCTCGTTGCGTGGTTGAGCAAAAACCATAGAGGCAAGCGATGGCGTGGTTGCTTTGGTGGGGTGACTTTTGGTGCTGCGTTTTTCTACCCACGCCACCATTCAGGCGTCGACTGTTTGCGGGGGCGGCTTAGCGCTGGCACGTGCTGCGGTGGGAGCGGCTTTCGGCGAAATGAGCGCGCCCAGGCCACTGACGGGTGCCACAAATGGCGGCGTTTTAGTGAGTCGCAGCCTCCAAACGTGTTCCAATTGGGGGGGAGACACTTATACGCGACACACGCCAGCCAACGGCGAAAACAAACCTAACAAAACGCACAGTTCAGGCCTCGGTAAAGACACGCGCACACCGTGTTGTGCTGCATGGCTTTCTATGTACAGACGGAGGAGGTATCTAATGCCAGACAGGTTGGGAGTCCGTTGGGATGGGATGAGCTGGGGATAGGTGGCAGTTTGAGCTGTGGTGGTGCCGCCTCGTCACTCCGCTTGATCCCGCCCCAGCCAGCCAAGCCCAAACTTCCATGTTCCCGCGGCCACCATGCTCACGCCCTCACCTGAGTCCCGGCCCTCGGTTCTGGGCCGATGCACCATCAGCAGATCCAAGCCTGGGTCGATCAGATACGCTACCAGAGCCGCGCCGAGAATTGGCAGCGGCCCTCTCCGGCACCTGAACGTGCTTTTAAACCAACGTAGCGGTCGCCGCTCCATTTTTCGCCTATCCCTTTTTGTCCCATTTCTTTTGTATGGCTTTATTATTTAGCTCTGCATAATCAGGCACACCGACTAACACCCTCTCCACCCGCTTAACCGCCACTGGCGTGCGCTCTGACCGACACCGGCACCAAACGTCTAAGCAAACGATACGGAGGAAATCCAGCTTCTTCCCATCTGCCATATCTCACCCAAATCCCTTCACACATATCCACAATACATACACATAAAGACAACTGCCTAGTGCACACAACATGTGCATAGTACTACTCACAACGAGCCACCCAGACTATGCTCTGATCGTGGTCAACAACCGCGACGAGTTCATCCTGCGGCCCACCTCGAGGCCGCACTGGTGGACTCCGCACAGCGACCCGGCGTCCGGCGGCGGCGGCGGTGAGGGCACGCCCGCCGGGGGCAGCGAGCCCGCCATCCTCTCGTCGCGGGACCTGAACCGGCCCGAGCGGGGCACCTGGCTGGGCATGACGCGGACCGGCAACTTCGCCTGCCTCACAAACTACCGCGAGGAGGACCCGCTCGAGGGCGGCGCCCACGCCATCCACGGCGTCCGCTCCCGCGGCGCCATCGTCTCGGCCTGGTTGGGCGCCGACCCGGCCGAGCGGACCCACGAGTTCGTCGAGCGCATCCTCTCGGGGCCCGGCGTCAAGGGTGTCGGCGGCTTCAGCCTGGCCTGCGGCAAGCTCCGGAGGAGGGGGGCGGCGGCGGCAGCAGCAGCAGCAGCACCTGCGCCCGCAACAGCCACAGCCACAGCCCCGGCCTCGGATAAAGACATCGACCCGCTCGTCATCATCTCCAACCGCAGCGAGCACCCGGACACGGTGCCCCGCGTCGCCTCGCGGCGCGGCGAGACGGTCGGCCTGAGCAACGCCGCCTTTGACGCCGACGGCCCGCCCTGGCCCAAGGTCGACCGCGGCCGGACGCTGCTCGACGAGGCCGTGGCGCGCCACGCCGCCGCCGCCGCCGCCGCCTCCACCGACGACGACGGCGGCAAGTCCGAGGACCGGCTCGTCGCCTCCCTCTTCGCCGTCCTCGACGCCGAGTCCCTCCCGCGCCTGCCCGGGGGCGACGAGGCCAACTTCATGGACTACATCCCGCTGCTCAAGCACACCATCTTCGTCCCGCCCCTGGGCGACGCCGAGCGCCGCCGCCAGACG
>NW_008804617.1:0-2889 GCF_000145635.1 Gaeumannomyces tritici R3-111a-1
GCGGCGGGCTTCTACTCGGGCAGGCCCGCGCGGCGCGTGGTGCTCAAGTACGTGCGCGACGTGGAGACGAGGTTCCGCGAGGTGCGCTTCGCCGGCACCATGCTCACGGACCACAGCCCCGGGAGGTACGAGGACGCGCTGAAGCTGCTGCAGCAGGGGGTCATGCCTTTGTGAGGGTTGTGCCGTCCTTGTTTTTATCTTGAGTTGTGCCGTCCTTGGTTTTATCTTGAGTTGTGCACATTCTCCTCTGGCTTGCAGGCTTTTTTTTTATACCTTTTTTTGGGCTCTGGCCGGTGGCGTTGTTTATTTCATCACAAAGATTCATTTGGTCACTGCATGGCTATGGTTGGTGTAAATGTGTATTGGCAGCCCCACAAATCCCGAGGCCCCACACCGGCCGGTGCTGCACCGGTCGGTGCCGGCGATCGGGCCCCCGAATGGTTCAGGAAGGTCTTGCTACTTTTCCATATGCCCGATTGAAATCCACGTTGCCCCCGTCACAAATATCATGTTCAATCCGGATTCAATTGTTGACGCACCCACACCGAAAACGTGCATGTGCGATCGGGAGGCCCACGCAAACCAGTCGCTGTACGACGACCATTTTTAGCTATAGTAGTCAAGGCTACCAATTAATAGCGTTCTGCAAGTCCAAAAAAAGATGGTATTCAGAGAGGGACTTGGCCCAAAGGGCCGGGCGCGATGCACGCGGGGTCACGTAACCGCGTGGCCTTTATGTAATCAAATGACTTGCACGAACAGCGAAACATGAACAGAGGAACAGAGAAACACGAACAGAAAAACACAAACAGAAAAACACGAACAGAAAAACACAAACAGTGGCATAAATTTGAGATGACAAAGGGTACAGGGCGTCGAGCAAATCCTCATCTCTATAGCAGTCGATGTGCAGCCAGATAAGGTTTGGCTGAATGGCAGTGGGTATCCCATCGGCTAAGGGTCGAAGTAGGATCCCTGTCGCTCGGGCATTGGTCCCTGCAGTTGGCGGTGGCGCAGCGGCCGTGGGTCGTAGCCGGAGCGTCTCTGTGATGACTCTGGCGGTGGCGACCGCTTGCGCCAGAATCGCGGTTTCTGCTGCTTCTGCAACTGTGGCTTCTGTTGCTGCCCCTGCGTCTGCTGCTTTTGCAGCTGTGGCATTTGCTGCTGCCCCTGCGTTTGCTGCTTTTGCAGCTGTGGCATTTGTTGCTGCCCCTGCATCTGTGGCATTTGTTGCTGCCCCTGCATCTGTGGCATTTGTTGCTGCCCCTGCATCTGTTGCTCTTGCAGCTGTGGCGTTTGTTGCTGCCCCTGCGTATGTTGCTGCGTCTGCGCTTCATATTGTTGCTGCTGCGGTCTATTTTGCTCCTGTGGCTTGCCTTGCTGGGGATTCTGCTGTTGTAGGGGCAGCTCCTGCGGCTCTTGTGAAGGCTGCGGTTGATGAACCTGCAATTGTGGCTGTTGTTGGAGATGCTGTTGCTGAAGCGGCAGCTCCTGTGGCCTTTGTGGGAATTGCGGTTCATCTTTCTGTCGAGACTTTTGTCGTTGGTGTTGCTGCTGTTGACCATCTCGCATGGCCGCTGGCGGAAGAGGGAAGAGCATAATCTCGTCTCCGAAACCGTTATCCGGACAAAAGTCACTCACTAGAGGGGCCGCGGCTCCCGCGCTCCCTTCGGCTGCTTCGGCGAGCTGTGCCTTTGGAGGCCGTGGCGATGGGGTGGGAACCGGAGGCAGCGGACGTGGTGGCGGCGGCCCTAGGCGAGGTGGCAGGGTCACATATCTGGGGTTGGGGGTACTGCCCTTGCCTTTGCCCTTTGTCGATGAGACGACGTCAGGCAGCCTCGCGCCTCCGACCGTGCTTCCGTGGTCACTCTTGTCGCTGCCGTGATCGCTCTTGGTGGGGCTGCCGATGGGGCCCAAGACAAGGTCGATGTTGTAGTACTCCTCTGAGTCTGGCGCTGGCCTAGAAATCGGCAGTGCTAGTGGCGGTGGTTTCGGGGAGGCCAGGGGACCGCTTGTGCCGCCATCATTGTTGCTGCCATCGAGCCAAGCTGGGTCAGATTCGAGGCCGTAAAACTCCTCCTGGTCCGCAAACGGCTTTCGGCTCCGAGAGGCTTTGGCGGCCTTCATGAGATGGCGGTGGTACGGATCTCCCATGACTTCTTCATGACTTGAGGGAAGTGGAGCTACGAATGGAGCTATAGGTGGAGCTGTACGGGATGCCTTCTTCTTCTTCTTTTCTTGTTTCCGTTGCTGCCGCTGCGGCGCCGTGAATGGGCCCATGGGCGTTAAGCTTGATTGCGAGTTTTCGGCCGTGCTTCCGATGGGATTCGATCTCTGATTCTTATCCCGAATGATTGCCGTCATGGCTGTGCCTTCGCTTCGCGGGTACTGTGAGTTCAGGCCCTGACGGAAGGCTGCTTTGCGCTTGCGCCAGACGAAGAACCACACGAGGACAAGGCAGAAGAGTATCGCGAGGATACCGATGATGATACCGGCAATACTGCCGGCTGATAGCACCCGTCGTGCTGGCTGGGGCGGCTTGGAAGCAACAGGATACTGAACGGCCCAGATGGTGGTGGCGGCGGCCGGCGTTGGCTGCCCTCCAATTTTGCCCACTTGGGACGGGGCCGAGGTTACATGGCCGACCGACGACCAACAAGGGGTCTGGCCACCCAGGGCGCTCGTGAAAGGGGAAAATCCTCTTGTAGGAGGGTGAGAGCCGTATTAGTGCTTTGCGAGAGAGAGAGAGAGAGAGAGAGAGAGAGAGAGAGAGAGAGAGAGAGAGAGAGAGAGAGAGAGAGAGAGAGAGAGAGAGAGAGAGAGAGAGAGAGAGAGAGAGAGAGAGAGAGAGAGAGAGAGAGAGAGAGAGAGACGAGAGAGAGAGAGAGA
>NW_008804617.1:3254-5812 GCF_000145635.1 Gaeumannomyces tritici R3-111a-1
GAGAGAGAGAGAGAGAGACGTGTCTAGTCGCTGTCGAGCAGAATGAAGGACAACTCACTTGGGGCAGCAGGATCCAGACACCGAGTAGTAGTCATCAGGGCAGTGTGGCAGGGTGGTTCGGGCACCATCCTCAGGCCACGGATATTTAATTCCGCCGGCGCCCTGACCGAGATACACGGCCGAGTACACCACGTCCGCAGCGGGCCAGGGACAACACTCGGGCCGATCGTTGGTGCAGCCGACATAGCCGGCCCAGTATGCTGTGACCCCGGCGTTGACTAGGGTATACGAAGGCGATGCGCAGGTACCGGTGAGGAGCGGGCCTGTCCCCGAGTAGGTAGGCTTGCTGGTTATTATTGCCGTCATGGAGCCTGTCTCCCAGTAGGCAGGCTTGTCGGTTCTTGTTGCCGTCGTGGAGCCTGTCCCCAAGTGGGCAGGCTTGTCGGTTCTTGCCGACGTCTTGGAGCGGCTTGTGATGTTTGTACTACCGACCGAGCTTTTAGGCCTGTCAGTAAGCAGGCCGAGCACAACTGAGGACAGACGACTTACGTGGAAGAAAGCTCTGGGGCGGAAGGCGTCCCGATCTGCGTCGAAGGAGTGGCAAGGGTGGTGCCGCACATGGACTGGATCCAGGAGGCCTGATGCGCTACAAAGTCGTCTGGCGAGGAGGGCTTTTGCGTGAGCTGCAGGAGCTGAGGAGCACGTCGCGGGAGCGGTGAAGTTACTAGGCACTTACCATACATAGTCCTGGACGGGCAGCGCGCCGTCATGGCGGAGTATTCGCACTGCAAATACGCCCAACTTTGTGGTGTCAGCTTCTCTTGCTATTCTCCTTGGGTACACCACCGACCTGGGTGTCTACTCACCCGTTGTTGCAGTAGCACGCGTTCACGCTTTCAGAATTCATCCCACCGGGGATGTCGTTTAGGCTCTGTATGCAAGCAACTATTCCGCCGCCGCAGCCTTTCGCGGCACCGTGGTCCTGTGTAAAGAGTCGGAGGCTGCGTCAGTTCCCGAGTGCCCAGCCACGATCCCATTATTGCGACAGGCCAGTGGGACTTACCATGCATGTCCGATCAAGCCCGCCTGTCGAGCTGGGTAGTCTGGCCGGCGGTGTGGTGGCGGGAGGGACAGACGAGGTGACGGGGGGAGGGACAAACAAAGCTCTGATGGCGGGAGGGAGAGTCGAGGTGGTCGCCACCGGCGTTGGTATCGCCGCGACCGGCATGGCGGAGACTCGGGCAGAGCGACCTTTTACTGGCAAGCACCCTGCCTCTTTTGACTGGTTCGGGACTTGGTGGTCTTGGCCGTGTGGGATCCAAGTTTGGTTTGTGTGTGTGTGAGGTGAAGAATCGTGCACCTAGGTAACATATAGGATGTGGCAGAGGCAGCTCGGGGGGTTTGAGGGACGGACACAGTCTCGCATATATAAAGAAACGAGGGTCGGGCTTTCCAGCTTGGGAAAGACGCAAGACGAGAGCGGAAAGAGCCAAACAGCAAAGTCAAATCGAGCACTTGCTTCTATTTTCAGGCTAGAGACGCCATAGCTATAGCTGCACGGCCTCCCTTCCCTCCATCTCCTAGCCTCCGTCCGGGCATAGATCGGATCGAGGCAAGTTTGCCAGGCGGGCAGGAGACAAAGTGACCAGCCGGGACGAAACCATCGAGCCTTGCCGCCTCGATCGGCGCCGGTCCCAACCTAGATTGAGCCACGGCGGGCGGTAGGGGATGGATTGTTGAATCATGACACCAAGAAGGCAGAGTGCATGTAAATTTCCATTTCGTCCGTCGACGCCACGCCCGAGTCCGTGGCAAGGACGACGTGGGCCGGAGCGGGGCATGAGGCGTGAGGGCTTGAGGTTTGATGCTCGAGGCTTGAGGCCTACTCGTGCCGCTCTTATGGGCTCGCTCGGATGGCTAGAGGATGGACCTGGGGGGTCTGGATCTGGGTTTTATGGCGCTGCTGGTCGGGACGCCCGAAGTGCCAACCCACTTGCTGATGGTGCCAAGACCTGTGCATCAAGCTCGAGAAGACGCACGGAAAGATGCAGGTTGGGCTGCGGATGATGCCCCAAGCCTTAACGCCACCTCCCTACTTTGGCTACTATGTAAGCATCGCAGGACGTCACCATATGTTGTGCGAATCAGGCGGCGTTTACCGTGCTGAAAAACAATGAGATGGTCCGAGTCCAAGGCCACTGGCTTGAGCGGGCCGGCCTGCCAGAGACGCTAACCCTGGGTCGATGCAGCAAAGTTACGCTACGGCCGATTCATTCAACCCAACTTGACTTTACAAATACTTTTCAAGGCCACGAGTACCTACACCGAGGAAGGGAATCGCGGAACCCTGAATGGGCTGCTTGGCGTAGAAACTTCCCAGGTAAAAAAAAAAANAAAAAAAAGCCGCAACCAGGCGCAGCACTCACTTGTCCAGCCGAGTCCGCGGGGCGGGTCAATCAGGCTAAATAGCAAAAGATGGGCGGGCCCCTTCCCACGCAGCCGGGCGTCACGCAACGGACGGAAATATCAGCAGCAAAAGCTCCCCGGCTCGTGTAGAC
>NW_008804617.1:6083-8209 GCF_000145635.1 Gaeumannomyces tritici R3-111a-1
AAAAAAAAAAAAAAAAGCCGCAACCAGGCGCAGCACTCACTTGTCCAGCCGAGTCCGCGGGGCGGGTCAATCAGGCTAAATAGCAAAAGATGGGCGGGCCCCTTCCCACGCAGCCGGGCGTCACGCAACGGACGGAAATATCAGCAGCAAAAGCTCCCCGGCTCGTGTAGACCTGGCTGAAGTCGGGCTTGGTCCCCTCATGGGCGAAACTTGGTGCCTGAATGCGATGGGACGTGTGTGTGCAATGCGTGTGCCAAGTGAGGAGAGGGGCAAGGCGGAAGAATAAGGTGTGGATGGTGAGGGGGAGACGGGAGTTGTATAAAATCATGACATGTGCTGCCGCCGTGGAAGTGTGGTCGCCGCCGTCTCCAACCCGTCCATCTAGACATTGCCGGGCAGACAAGCCAACATTTGATTGACTCCCCCAAAAGTAGCAGAAAAGAAGACAAAAGCACACAAAGGCCCCAAAATGGCTCCCCTCATCACGCACCTCTACACGGCCGACCCGTCGGCGCACGTATTCAACGGCAAGATCTACATCTACCCCTCGCACGACCGCGAGACGGACATCAAGTTCAACGACAACGGCGACCAGTACGACATGGCCGACTACCACGTCTTCTCGACCGAGTCGCTGGACCCGCCCGCGCCCGTCGTCGTCGACCACGGCCTGGCCCTGCGCGCCGAGGACGTGCCGTGGGTGTCCAAGCAGCTCTGGGCCCCGGACGCGGCCACGCGCGACGGCAAGTACTACCTCTACTTCCCGGCCCGCGACAAGCAGGGCATCTTCCGCATCGGCGTCGCCGTCGCCGACTCGCCCGAGGGGCCCTTTGCGCCGGACCCGGAGCCCATCCGGGGGTCGTACAGCATCGACCCGGCCGTCTTTGTCGACGACGGCGACGACGGCGACGACGGCCACGCCTACATGTACTTTGGCGGCCTCTGGGGCGGCCAGCTGCAGTGCTACCAGGGCGGCAACGACGACGTCTTTGATGCCTCCATGCAGGGGCCCAAGGAGCCCTCGGGCGCCGGCGTGCACGCCCTGGGCCCGCGGGTGGCGCGCCTGACGCGCGACATGCGCCAGCTAGACGAGGAGGTGCGCGAGGTGGACATACTGGCGCCCGAGACGAAGGACAAAATCCTGGCCGACGACCACGACCGCCGCTTCTTCGAGGCCGCGTGGATGCACAAGTACCGCGGCAGGTACTACTTCTCCTACTCGACGGGCGACACGCACTACCTGTGCTACGCCGTCGGTGACAATCCCTACGGGCCCTTCACCTACGGCGGCCGCATCCTCGAGCCAGTCCTGGGCTGGACCACGCACCACTCCATCGTCGAGTTCAAGGCCAGGTGGTACCTTTTCCACCACGACTGCGAGCTAAGCAAGGGCGTCGACCACCTGCGATCCGTCAAGGTATGCGAGATCTTTTACGACAAGGAGGGCAAGATTTCGACGGAGAAGCCGGCCGAGTGAGGTGGCGAACTTTTGGATGGTCGATCGATCGAGTTGGTTGATTACAGCCAGGCCTGTCTGTCTTGCCTGTTTGCCTAGTCTGTTTGCCCTAGTGACAATGGCGGCAAATGAATGTGTACAAAGGAATAAGAGATACATTGTCGTTCCAGTCCTCCCAGTCACCGGTTCTGTACAAAGGAATAAGAAATACATTGTCGTTCCAGTCCTCCCAGTCACCAGATCTGTACCTCCCGTCTACTTGGCCGCCATAACACTCTCCATCCAAGGGTAGACCGATTCATTAGCTTTGGGGTAGCCCATGTGCAAGGCGTCAGCAAAGAAGCGGCCCTCCTTGGGCGAACCGTGCTCAAAGAGCATCATCGAGTCCTCGATTGGCATCAGCCCGTCGAGCGTGCCATTGACTAGCAGCAGCCTCGTCGACGGCTGGTCGAGGATGCCCGTCTCGAGGAGCGAGAACTTCTTCTGCGCGCCCTCCCGATAGGCCTCGACGGACTCGAAGCCGTGCTTCATGGCCATTGCCGGCGAGAGTCTGTGTAGGCAGGTATTTGAGTTTCTGTTAGCGCCCGCCTCTTTTCCCATCTTGGTGACAACCAAGGCCTCGTGGCAAAAAGAGAAAAGAAAAAAAAAGGGGGGGGGGAGGGAGGGAGAC
>NW_008804617.1:8480-13144 GCF_000145635.1 Gaeumannomyces tritici R3-111a-1
ACGACGACGAGGAGAGAGAGAGAGGGGGGGGGGAAGGAAGAGAACCCACTTGAAAGGATATTCGTGGCCGTCGGCCCGGTCCAGCCACTCGCCGTCGTAAAAATAGTGGCAGCCCGCGCCCTGGGCCACGCAGCCGAGGAGCTGTTCGCGGTGCGTGTGCGCGGCGCGGACGGCGTAGTAGCCGCCCGAACTCAAACCCCACACCATGATCTTGGCCATGTCTAAGAAGCCGACGGCGCCCATATAGTCCAGCAGGCTAGCCCAGAGCCGATCGGGGCTCTCTGGGTCGGCGGCGTCGGCAGGGCAGTCGGCCGTGCCGGGAATCTCCACCACCACGACGGCCCAGCCTCGCTTGAGGAACTCTTCGCATCGGACCGTATCTAGCGTTGTTTAGTGTTGGTCTTGTGTGCGGACAAGTTCCACGCGCAACGCACACACACATATACGCATCATCGGGATAAAAAGTCAAAAAAAGAACACTAGGGCTTTCACTTACTGTCGGGCCGATACCCGTCCAGCCCTGTCATGAGTATCACGGCCGGGCACGGCTCGCCGCTAGCCGCAGTCCTGCGTGGCACACGCACATAGACGAGGAGGGCTTCCTTGTCGGCGCCAGCGCGGTGCGTGTGTGGCACCAGCACCTCCAGCAGCGGCTCGTCCCAGGCTCGCCCGCATCGCTTGTACGTCTCCTTTTGCGCCTCCCACGCGCGCAACTTGACGGGGCAGCATACGTGCTGCCAGGACGGGACGTAGGGGAAGCGCGCGATGCGGTAGACGGCGCACGCGCGCAGGTATAGCGCCGTGGCGGCGGCGGGGGCGCGGTACTCCCCCGAGGCGGCGGCGGCGGCGACGACGGCGTCAGCGCTCGACGTCAGGGCCTCGGCTGTGGCGAAGAAGGCCTCGGTGTACTCGGGCGAGTTGCCGTCATTGATGTCATTGGCGATCAGGTGCGCGAAGATGGGCTCGAAGTCCTCGTACTGCCCGTCGTGGAACGGGTAAAGGCCCTTGGAGCACTGTTTGGGTGGGTTGGTTTGGTTAGTAGGGGGCGAGGATCACGATGGGCAGTAGCTCAGGTGGTGAGAATAAAATATGTCATCGATTGTGCTTGTTCTGGATCCATGAAATAGCCCCTATACACCCAGAGAGCCCTCGCTAGCCCCGCGCTATACAAAAGAACCTCTCCAGAGCCCGACCGACGAAACCAAAGAAAAAGTCAAAAAAGGGAGATAAGGACTTACTGGGAACTTCCACTTGGTCTCCCACAGCGCCTTGATCCCGTCGTGGTGCGGCATCCTCCTCTCAAAGGCCTCGGCGCCCATAATCCAGTTCCTGCCGGACGACGACGGCTTGGAAGACGCCACGTCCAAGTCTTCGACCTTGTGCGGAGACATGACCGCGGGCTTCTTTGCTTGTCGAGACGAGAGACGGGGGGCTGTAATGCTTTTGCGCACAGCAAGGTACCTATGTTCCCTTTTTGGCAGAAAAAAAGGGAAAGAAAGACAAGTCGAGCAAGAAAAAGCAGGTGACAAAATCTTGGTGGGAGAACGAGTATCCCGAAAAGAAGCCCTCTAAAGCAGCACCTTGACCACCTTCTGCCTGGTGAACTGGGTGCTCCTGCCGCCGTCAGCGTCGGGGATGGCAATCACCCTGCTGCTCCTGCGCCGGTGAACCCGCGGCTGCGTGGCAGCAAACTCCTTCTCTCTCACCCTGCGGGCCCGTGGCGTCGCAGAGCCAAAAAACGTTAGTCTGGGTTACACGACGTGAAGTGCGCTGATAACAGCGCTGATAAAAGCACGGTGTGCTGAATGAGGTAGCTTCAAAGATAGGAAGGTATAAGTGAGGTAAGCCAATAAAAGGCAAGGGGTTGTGCGAGAAGACCCACTCCCACTTCGTCAGGGCGATCCTCAGGCGGGCGAGGACGGCGTGGTTGTAATCGGCCACCATTTTCGCAGGCGGAAAAGAAGAAAAAAAGAGCCTCGAGAGCTGGCTTTTTATTGATTGCGTCTCAAAACTTTGCGCCTCCGGACTGACGCGGACAAACAGCCGTCACCAGGGAGGGGGGCACGTTTGCGGGCGGACAGGCGGTTTATATTGGGGATATCCGTAGTGCGGAGGGACCTCGGCCCGCTGCGCAGCGACAGGCTGAAGCTGGGCCTTGTTTTAGCTGCCAGTCGTCCGTCGGAGCCGTGTTGGGAGAGGTGCGAGCACGCTGATTAGGGCCACGGAGGCGTAAGAGGCAAGACGAGGGGAGCTGTATGGCCGGTTAATGGTGGTGAGGGTGAGTGAGCCACCAGTCGGTATAAATGCTTTTTTCCCTTTGCTTCCCCTAATTCGGACATGCTGCCCCCGGGGAGAGAACGGGGCGAGAGGGCGGCACGTTTAAATAAAACACCAGGTCAAGCATTTTTCTTGGGTTACGAATGCACACCACCAACTGCGGGCACGAGGCAATGAACGGGAAACTTGGGGAAAGGGAGGGGGACCGGCAACAACGCTGATGCACCGAATCCTTTCCCGGGCTGTGAGACGTGTCGCATCTTGTCTTTCTGCCACTTTCACAAGCCAAAACACCCGACCTTCCCAGCTACAAGACACGCTAGAACACGACTCACCCCATTTTAATCGCGGCCTCTGCGCTTTACTATTTGCGATTTCCCTCCAAAACCCCTCAAGACGGCGGCTGCTGAGGGAAAAGGAATAAAAGAGCGTGTGCATGTGGTAATCCCACATAAGCACGACGAGGCTAGCTGGCTGACGAGCAGCAGCGGCACCACCACCAACCACCAACCACGCTTGCACCTACAGGCGGGCAGGGATGGTAGCTTTTGGGACATCCGATGGGGCCGAGCTGCCCCAGGCCAGAACCTCGCAAGAATAAGCTTCGGGGGGCGTCGGGAGAATTTAGCGTCGACTGCCAGCTGGGTTTCTCGGGGACCGAAAAAAAACCAAGACGTCACCCTACCCGCACCACCAATCCCTCTATCCCACGCACGTGCCATTTGCGATTCGCCCTCGAGGCCCAATCCCCATCCCCCCCACCTTTTCGTCTCGGCTGCCAGCACAGGGACGCAACAGTGATCCGAATTTCACACACGACTCCCCAGAGGTTGCCTCTGTTCGACTCCGGGCACAGGATCAGTGGGCTCCTCGTCTCGCTTGGCAGGCTTGAGTTGAGTCCGTGGCGTCGAGCGAGCATGTGAATGTCCTCCTTGAAGGCCGCTGTTGTAGCTAGTGATGTGTGCCTGTGAGAGCGGACGCAAGGGTGGTTTGTGAGACGCAGTTTGAGGCTTGCTTTTCCGTCTCGTTAAACTGCGGCTGGTCTCGGTGATTCACGAAAACGATAGTAAGGCCTCTGAGGACGAGATCCACGACGGGATTATGAGACCTGGGGTCTGGCGCCGTGTTCGGCCTTGACATCACAGCTAGCAACCACGTACCGCCGCCGGCGATTCAACATGATCACCTTGCTTTCACTCTGTAAGATCGTGACACAACGCGGGCAGAGAAAACCCAGCGATGCATCAAGCCGTGGGGCGACCGCTGATGGGTTGGTGGGTCTGGAAAAGGGTGGCAGCCATAAACGCACAGCACGCATACCCTCACATAAGCTCTCAATCTGGGCCTTGCTTCTTCCCTCAGGACGTGGAAAACGCAAACAGAAATATCACCAGACATCGAGGTAGTTGGCTACCCACATACCCTGCCAATCCCCATTCACCTATCTCAGCCTCGTTTACCTGCAAGCACCGTCGCATCCTTGCTACAGCCCGTAACAGCCACCAAGACAGAAAAGACCTGGTGAGGGAAATAGGAAATATGATTCTGGATACCTAAGCCAAGAAACCCATGATCTGAAACCTGACATACCTCCACCGTCACAGGACGGTCCCCTTTGCTCTCTTCCTCCCGGCGAGTGTCCTCTTCTCCTTGGGCGAACAGCCGTGTGCCTCCTCTTCATCTCCAATCCCGCCCATGTCAAATTATTGGCTGCGACCGCTGGTGACTCGAGAACGCCAGACGCCCAAATTAATGCCCATGTGTTTGCGTGACCCAGCTGCGCCATCCATGCATCCCATAAAATCCCTAGTGCTGTTGCCCTATCCGTTATGAGACCGTGGTTTTTTTTTTGTCTTTTGTCTTTTGTCTTCACTCTTCCCCTCTTGGCAGCCTTGTTCCCTTCGTGTTTCTCAAATTATTGGAAAGAGCCAAGGGGAAAGAATACCGACACCAGATGCCCATGAAAAGACCTACTGGCCTTGGTAGAGAGCGTCCTCGGCCCACGGAACCTGGAACATATGCGAGACAAAGCATAGGTCCTTGGTCCATGTCTCGGGAGAGGCACGGATAGGGGCTGCAGTTTTTGTGTCGTCGGTCAGCACACGCTTGTCCCCCACAGCACTGCATCCCAGGTGTACTCGAAGGAGTTGCTTAAACTCACTGTTCTTGACGACGATCTCGTCGTAGCTGGAAACGACAACATCCCTCTTGGGCCCTTCGAGGAAGCCCAGCGACGCCTCGAGCTTCTCCTTGCTGGAGAAGTCGACGCCGAGATTCTCGGCAAACGCGAGCCAGTGGGAAATCAACTGGCGGGCACTCTGGTGCAAAGCCTTGACGTAGTCAGGCAGCGAGAACTTCTCCTACAATTGTTCAAAAAAAAAAAAAAA
>NW_008804618.1:0-1907 GCF_000145635.1 Gaeumannomyces tritici R3-111a-1
GCTCGCTTCAGGTCCAACTTTCTCCACTGTGCAGGTGTTGCAATCGTCGTGCGTGGGTCGGTTGTGGTTGGAATGGGCATCCGGCCGCCGTTAGTGGCCACATGTGCATTCCCCAGAACGCGGCTGCCGACCACCCCAGGTCCAAGGGACAGTGCCAAGGTTGGGCCGGCTGGGGTTGACAGAGCCGCCGTTCCTGTTCAGACGAGCGCAAACGCCCATGTCATTAAGCCATTGGTGCTTTGGTCCCGCCGTTTCCATTCACTTGGCGCGTTGGCTGACGACAGAGGAGCATAACGAGCAGACCATTTTCTGGTTGCAGGCTGAAAAGGCTTAGTTTCATTTATTCATGCAGCTTATTCCCACGCCGCAAGCCTCGGCCTTCTCAGTTGCTAATTCCTTTCAAGCCCTGGCCTTTTTTTTCTCATCCGTGATGCAGAATTTCAAAAGCCCCATGGAGCCCCAGGCAGTTTTCCCGAATATGGCCACAACGGTTAGCATCAGAACTAACCCGGCATTAAAGTAGCTAAACTCCACTATCGTAACCATTCTCAGATGAAGCCATGTTCGGAAGCCCTGCTCGAATGCATGTGCCGGGCCATGGGATCCAACAAAAACAGTATAAGCAAAGCTTTATTGCACCTGCAGGGCCATGCTGTTGCTCTCCTTCTGCCTATTCGTTTCTGAAACCCAGTTCTCGACCTCGCGGAGTGCTCGGTGTGGATCATCCTTGTGCTTAAGAAGGAAGCCCTGAATCTCGGCGGGCGAGAAGCGGCACTCGTGAATATTCTTGCTGAAGTCGGCTGCGTTCCTCGCCAGCTCGGCCGCCGCCTCGCTTTGCTCGCTGCCGCTGCCGTGCGCGCCCGCTCCATTCTTTTCATTGGTGTTGTCCTGGGTAATGGTGCCGCTTGCTCCAGTGACCGGAATCCTTTGCGCGTACATGTGCTGGAATAGCTCGCCGGCCTGATTCTTGGTGGCGTTCTTAAAGGCGATCTGCAGATCAACCCTGCCAGGCCTGATCAAAGCCTCGTCCAGCACCTCAGGTCGGTTGGTGGTCATTATGAGCACTCTTCCCTCATGTGACGCCACGCCGTCGATGGCGTTGAGTAAGCCGGAAAGCGAGATGCCGTTGCCCTCCCTTTCGAAGCCAGGCCCGCCCATTGTGTACCCTCCACGCTTCGCTTTGGGATGCGCCCTCACGGGCCTCGCAGCCTTATTGCTATCGCGAGCGAAGTCGTCTTTGTCGTTATCGGGGCGGCTCAGACCAGCCGTATCGATATCCTCTAAAAGCACAACACACCGGCGGGGCAGGCTATTAAAAAGCAAGATCAAATCCTCCTCGGTTAGCCCTGGGTCGAGCAGGCTAATGACAAATATGTCGAGGCCGAAAACACCGGCGACTGCAAACGACAGTGACGTCTTGCCCGTACCCGGAGGCCCGTGGAAGAGGTATCCGCGGCGCAGCGGGATACCGCGAGTGGCATACCACATCGGGGCGTTCGGGTGCAGGTACTCGTTGATATCGGACAGGAGCTGGCCCTTTTGCTTGTTGTCAAGCACGACGGTAGACATAGGCCTGACGGGCCGGTTGGCCACTGTGGACCACCCGTTTCCGCCTCCAAACCTGCGCGTCATAGATGGGCCGGGCCGTTTGATGATAGTGCGGCCGGAGCTCCCCTTGAAGCAGACCTCCCTTATGTGCTGGAGCAGCCTTTTGATTGGCTCCGCAGAGAATGAAAAGCAGGAAAGTACCATGGTCTCGGTATCTTTGATTACCGAGGCACCAAAGTGGTTGCTGTTACTGGCGAGCATGCTTTCCCGCTCCCGGTAGATGCGGAAGTACGTCCCCCTAAAATAAAACCTATGGCTGCCCATGGCCGGGATATAGCGGGGAGGCTGCATATCGCGGC
>NW_008804618.1:2983-4824 GCF_000145635.1 Gaeumannomyces tritici R3-111a-1
TGCTCTAAATGTTAGTCCAGAGGTACCTCCTCATCAACTGGTACATGGGGTCAGGCAGGGAGGCACACTTTAGTACAAACGGAAGGGTCGCGCATCGGGGGCGAAAAAGGACTGCAGCCACTGATCAGGGAACACGGGCTGCCAGCTAGTTATAGATTGCTGCCTGCGAACAGCTGCTACCGTCGCCACCACGGGGGCTTCGCCATTTGCCGACTGTATTTGCCGATGAGGTGTCAACTTTCAAATCCGAGGCGGCCATGGGCTAGCTGGCAATCATTTCAGAGGGGCCAGAAGCAATAAGCAATACATACACCTTGATACAAGGGCGAACCTACCCACTACTACAGCCACCTACCATCACGGCTGCTGGTCGATGTGTCGGGAAGAGCAGCCCTCCTTTCCCGCAAAGAGGAGCCGCTCGTCTTTGGATGGGCTCCCTCCAGGTGCTTGGCAGCTGGCTCACACTTGGAAGCTGATGGATACTGTGGCGGTTAAGCCGGGATCATCCATCCCCTTTCCCGTGCAGGCAATCACATAGTTACTTCTGGATGTGCTTGCCGAGTCCTGGGCGTGAATTACTCATTTCCAATCAAAACTGGCCATTCGCTGGCTTACACCCCTCCATCAGGCTTTGCAGGTGGGGGGGAAGGGTTAATGCGGAAGTGATTGGACGTCATGTTTTTAGCTGGAAACACACAGCCTTCGCGAGGGGTGAGCGGCCATACGGCTGCTCTGTATTTTGCATATCTCCACTAGGCCTCAGCAACGGGAATAACCCGGTCAGCCTGCCTCGCTGCCTGCTCTGCCCTCGTCCCAGCTCGATACCCTCCTCGATCCGCTGCAGTTGCCGTTACTGCCGGCAATGTTGGGTGACTGAAAATTAATGCCCACGGTACAACTGCATGCACCCTTGCCATAATGATTCCCTCACACCAACCGAGGGGCCTAAAAAGCCGTTGTAGGTCCATGTGGTCGACTTGCCCATCCGTCCCGACAAGCCTTACAGGCTACGCCAGGAAAGGAAAACATCACACACTGTTCCCTTGCCTCCCTCTCCCCAGAATAGTTACGGCAGAAGGCACATAACAATGCTTGCTCTGAAAGTCCCGACACGACCCAAAGCCAGGTCAGGGCCCCAGCA
This sequence comes from Gaeumannomyces tritici R3-111a-1, assembly GCF_000145635.1. Taxonomy (NCBI): domain Eukaryota; kingdom Fungi; phylum Ascomycota; class Sordariomycetes; order Magnaporthales; family Magnaporthaceae; genus Gaeumannomyces; species Gaeumannomyces tritici. The sequence continues at coordinate 4,125 of NW_008804618.1, forward strand.
ACACACACTCTATCATATTTAACAACCTATATGACCACAGCAAACAAGGAATAAGATACACGTATATGACCCCCGGTATCACCCCTCGCCGCTGCCAGCTCCTCCTTCGTCTTAATAATCCAATAGCTGCAGCATCAGCTACCACCGCCGACCATGTTCTTATCCTTCCCGTCCGGCCCTGCGCACAAACGCATCGCTTTTGCGGTATGCCACGCTTGCTTCCGTCTCGTTATGCTTCTGTGCGCCCGCTAATAAGGCCGTCTCCTTTCGGCAATAGTGCGGACGTTGCCACAAGCGCAAGGTCCGCTGCAGCGGCAACCCTGGCGACGGCTCGCCCTGCTCCAATTGCGAATCGGCCGACCCAGGGACCTGTCAGTTCCCAAAGGCGCGGCCGGCACAACAACGAAGGGCCAATAAGGGCCTAACCAGACATACGCCGCTACAGGTGCCATCGCAGCCCACGTCCGTGGGTTGCGACGGCGAGCCCGGCGTCGGGTCGCAGCATATGGATTGCGGCTACGATCTGCTGCCGCCTGTGCAGCACGGCACCGAAATGGGCTCTTGCGAAACCATGATAAGCTCCCAGCCGCGCGCGCCGACGGACAGTAGCGGCAGCTACGGCGGCAGCAACGCCGCCAGTTCCACCGCCGTCGCGTCGGCATCGCCGGCGCCGCCCTATAACTGCGATTTTATTGCGACA
>NW_008804618.1:5617-8858 GCF_000145635.1 Gaeumannomyces tritici R3-111a-1
CATGCAAATGCCAGTCAGGCTCGAACCAGCTTCTACCGTGACCGCCCTAGCTTAGCTGTGCTGCTTACCAACGGATTTGGAAACTAACACCTCGTCCGGCAAATGCAATCGGCAAATGGCCAAGCCCCCCGTGGTAATGGTAGCGGCGGTGGCTGGGTTACCGCAAGGCAGCAATGTCGAACCAGCTGGCAGCCCGTGTTCACTCCCTGGTCAGTGGCTGCGGCCCTTCTTCGCCCCGATGCATTATCCTTGTATTTCCGGTTGCACCAAAGTGCGTGCAGCCTGGAGGCCAAGTCCGGTCTCGCCAGTCAAACTTGTACCCCCATGTACTGCCTGGCAAAGGGCTTATCATTAAGCACCACTAGGAGGTAGCAAATCGGGCGTTCGCTACGGAGACCGAGACGGAAGAGCTTTGGGTGGTACCTGCAATAGCACTTTGAGCGATGACAAGACGATAATGTGACGCTGCCAGTGTATCGCTCCGCGTGCCCAGCAGGCAACCAGTCCAAAATGTAAACCTCCTTGGGTTCCGATTTGCACTGAGGCGTCTCGTGTTTTACACTGATGTTGGCCACACCCGGAGGTTCGGAGGTACTTGTGCCAACGAGTCTTTTTCTGCGTGGCTGGGATTGTTGTGGTGTGTTTACCAGCGCGGACCGCGACCTGAGAACCGCGTAGCTGGTTGTGGCGTTTGCTTAGACTCAATCCGGCCGAGCCTTATGGGGGTGGTCCTATAAATCTAGACCTGGATGCGAATGTGACCATGCAGAGACTGGACGAATTGTGGGTGAGTGGTCGGGCAAAGCGTCCAGGGTGGGCCCATCCTGGCGCATTCGTGGCCTTGCTTTACTCACCGTACCGCCGATTCGTGCAGCCCCTGGCCTCGCGGAGCCGGCATGTTTCCGGCCGAAAACCTGGCGTCCAGTCACGCAGCTACCCCCTCCCCCCGGCATGCTGCAAACGGAAAACGAAGCAGCGAATCGCGTTGCTCAAAACCGTAACATCTTCGGTCACGCCAAAGGCTCTAATACAGCTAGTGGACGAACTAACGGCCGGTCGTCTAACCGCATTTCACATTGCCGTATCCCTCGGTCTCCCAGATGTTTGTCGCGGCGCGACAGAGACTTGGAGCGAGTCTGACAAGCTGGCCCTTTTCGGCAAAAACACCGCGTATGGTCCTCCCTTGGCCCTCGCCATCCTGGGACCAAGGGCTTTTGCTATCAGCGAGTCTGAGACATGGCAGGACTTTTTTGTCCCGTTAAGGCAAGAAAAAACCTCCGTCTCCAGCATAGACGTGCGAGGGACCATCCTCTACCTACTGGAACAGAGCGGTAGCTGCTCAACCAAATTCCCCTCTCGCACAGGGGGAGGCATCTTGTCCCTGGCGGCGAGTGCACTCATGCGATGCGCCTTCCTTAATGATGCGGACCTGTTCATCCACCTGATGAAGGCAAAGCTCTGGCCCCCAATATCCCTGGACGCCACTTTCATCCAGGTTCTTGACGGCATATTCTTCCCGGATCTATGTAGTCATGCCACGCCAGTGGTCCTGTACAACACACTGGCTCGGCATCAGCGACGGGCCTTGTCGTCAGATGCGCGGGTGTTTCTCGACAAGATCTGCGAATACATGATGGACAGGCATACAGACCTTGTGCTGCAGCCGCCGGGGCCTCGGGGAGGCGCCGAGCAAGAGGATCTAGGCCTACTGCTAACTACCGCATGGAACTGCGCCTTCAGGTACGAGCTGGTATGTGCAAAGTTCCCCCAGGAGCGTGGGGACCCCGAGATTGCCCGCCGACCTATCAACTGCAGCGACCGGATGTACTCGAGGCTGCGAGAGCGTACTCTGCGGGAATTCAAGCCATATCAGATGCTCCGCCTCATGCAGGATCCGCGTTGGGACGTGAACCAACCGCTGGAGAACCGAGGCTCGGAGATGTGGGATGAAAACGCCGGGCAGACTGCTCTTCATGTCACGGTGGAAAATAAGGGAGAGGTTGCATACATGCTGGCCAAGGTCCTGATCCGGACTGGAGCCAATGTTTTCGCAAGAGACGCCCGTAGGAGAACTCCTCTGCACGTGGCTGAAAGTGAAAGCATGCTGAAGCTACTTCTCGGTCACGGAGCGGAGTCGCGAGCCCAGGACCTTGGCGGCCGGACAGTCTGGCACGTCGCCGCAGCAAACAACGATGCAAGAACGCTTCGGGAGCTTGTCGAGCGGCAGTGAGTTTTTTTTCCCTTCTTTTATTCTTGTTTTCTTTTTCGGAAGCGGATGGAAGACCGTAATACCTTTATCTGCCAACTGCTAATCAGTCCGGTTCCCGCATAGCCGCCCGAAAATGGAGATGCTGGCAGAAGCCTTACGTTGCGTGACAAAGAAGGGACTCACGCCTCTGGCAGAGGCGGTCGCCTACTTCCACGAGCGGTCCCGATGGGTCAATGTCAAGTCCCCCGAGCTCGTAGAGCCCGTCGCCGCCGAAGTGCTGCTGCCGCTCTGCAAAGGCGATCCTTTGACCTTCCGGAGTAGCATCCCGCTCGTCCACCTCGCCGCCGAGTGGGGCCGCGAAAGTCTCCTTGTGGCCCTAGACGAGGCCGGTGCGATCGAGCGCGGCGCGCTGACGGCCGAAAACCTAACAGCTTTCCACTTCCTCAACGTGGGGGCGTCCCAGTCCTTCGTCAAAAGGCTAGGCCGTGTGTATGGGACCGAGTCCGTGGCCGCACTGTCGTCAGCTGGAAACTCCGCCGTGGAGAATTTCATGAGCCGGCTCGCCGACGTGGCTCCTCCTCCAAGTAGCAATTCTCCCAACCCACGGCCCCCGGCGGCTGAGCAGCTGGTTGATGCTGCCGTGTTCCGGGACCTTCTTGCCCCGTCCGTCGTTCGGTCCAAGGACAAGGAGGGGAGGACCTTTTGGGAGAGATTCTGTTACAATGTCATTGCAGCCTGTAAGTTGCCCCTTGCCCCTTTCTTTTTTCCCAGACGTGGACGCACAAGCCTCCTAGACCCCCGCCAACCCGCCATACCGCAACGATCAGGCTTTGCATGCAGTCGGTTGATACCCTGTGCTAATACATGCAACGAGATCAAGATTGCCACAAATTCCGCGAGGGACAAAGCGTGGCTGTTGATGCAATCTGTCAGATCAGCGAAGCCGCAGGCATGAGTGAGGCGATCAAGTTCCACGAAGAGCAAACACAGATTACGGCTTTCGTCCCGCTTGTTAGAGCCGTGTGGACAACA
>NW_008804618.1:9264-12945 GCF_000145635.1 Gaeumannomyces tritici R3-111a-1
TATCCACAACCTGGTCTGCGAAAGCGAAGCGGGCGACAGGAGAGGCGGCGGAGCCGCGGGTCGCTCGGCCAAGATCACCGCCCTCGTGAAAGCGGGCGCAGACGTCGACCGGCTGACTGACGACCGGATGAGCCCCGTGATCCTCGCCGCCATGAAGAGCAACCAGGAAAGCGCCAAGGCTCTGCTAGATCTGGGTGCCGACACATCGATAAGGCTACCCGATGGTCTCGATATCTCGCTCGCTGCCGCCTCTCGAGGGTGCGTGCTGATTCTCCGCAAGCTGATGAGCCTCGGCTTCCCAGCCCGGGACTGGGTCAGGAGGTTTTCCATCACCGTGTCCCTGGCCAAGGAAGCATGGAAAAAGCGCATCTATCAGGGCTGCCACGCCCTACACATTGCCGCGCTCAATTGCCAGGTTGGGTCTTTGCGCTTCTACCTGGAGGAACGTCTGATCCCTGTCGGGGACCCGTGCTTCGACCACAAGATGACGGCGCTGCACTTTGCAGCTATAGGCGGCGCCAGCGACGCAATCCGCTATCTTGTCGCGCAGGGCGCCGACATCAACGCGCCTGATGTCACCGGCCTCACCCCCTTGCACGTCGGCGTCCAGGCCAGGCATCCAGACTCGGTCAGGACCCTGCTCAGCCTCGGCGCCAACAGGGCCCTCCGCGACCGCGAGGGGAGGACGCCGTTGCTTCTGGCGATCCAGTGGAACGTGCACCTCTGCTATAACCTTCTCAAAGAGGACGCTTCACAACCCAAGACCGACGTGGACTCGAAGCAGCCGACAGAGGGCCAAAGCAGCTCCTCGGCCAGCGCTGTCCTGCCGGCGGCGCGGCTAGCCAAGGCCACAAGATACATGGCTGAGGCGCTTGAGAACTCGGTCATGATGGGGGACCTAGGCGCGCTGTCGTTCGTGCTCCAAGACGGCTGCCCCGCGGACGCGACGATGCCTTCGTGCGGGGAGTGCAGCGCCCTGGGGCTGGCCGTGTGGACGGCAAAGTACCCCGTCGTCAAGTTCCTGCTGGACAGGGGAGCTCGGCGCTTCACCACGCGCTGCCAAAAGCACAGCTTCCTCAAAGTTAGCGCTCTGTTCGAGGCCGCGGTCCTCCGGCCGCAGGCGCCGCACTGCCTCGCGCTCATCCTGGACGCGGCGCTCAGGGACGGGACCAACTGGCTCAACTCGCACTTTACGCCGCTGCACATCGCCGTGCAACAAAGCAACCTCGTCAGTGTGAACATCGTTTTAAAGCATATTGCTTCGAACGCTGCTGCATACCGGTAAGTAGCTCGCTCATCCGCCGACGCGTAATGCCTAGAGGCATAAATTTCAGTATACTAACCGCCCGCGCGGCTTGCTCCATAGTAAATGGCTCCCCGTCTCCCCTTTAGGCCCAAGCCAGGCAGCTACCGTCGCCTTTGGTGCCGCAAGGCCAGCGGCGGGGGTTGACCCTGTGGTGCGGGAGATTGTAAATCGCCAGGTGAGGTTGCTATTCACCGACGAGTACCACATGGAGCCCACGACGGCGCTGCACATAGCGATAATGAGTGGTTCCGTTGATATAGCGCGCACGCTCGTGAAGCAAGGCGGCGCTGACGTGGATGGGGTCGACTGGGAGCTCTCAACGCCGCTTCACCGAGCCGTTAACAACGGCTTCGGTGCCGGCGTCGACTTCCTCGTGGAGATGGGCGCCTCGACGAACAGGCGTGACCGCAACGGCAACACACCTCTTATGCGTGCCGCGCGGGCCGGCAGGGTTGACCTGTGCCGGCTGCTCATCAAAGGCGGCGCGGATACGACGGTCCGCAACCTCGACAGCATGACGCTGCTGAGCTGCTGCGCCGAAAAGAGCTCCTCGCCGGCGCTTTTCCACTATCTCTCCAGCCCCGAGGTCGGGCTGGACCCCTACGCGCGTGACAAGACCACATACAGCCCGCTGCACGACGCCGTTCTCAACTCGAGCATGACGGCCTACGTCTTTTCCGGGCGCTGGGACTTTGAGCGCGTCGCGTGCGGCGTGGACCTGATCAAGAGCTTCTTCGCCCTCGTCATCGACGACGGCGACGGCCGCTCCCTCCTGCCGCGGCTCCACCGCCGCTGGCCGCGCGCCGAGTGGTCCCGCTACGTCAACGCCTGCCCGCCCCGCTGCCTCAGCCCGCTGTGCCTGGCCGCGGCCAGGGGCTGCTCTGGGAGCTCGGCTGGCTCTTGTACCCCGGCGGTGCCGATCCGGAGCTTGAGGGCTCCGCCGAGGGCACGGCGCTTATGACCGCGTGCTCGCACGGCCGCATCGAGGCCGTCAAGATCCTGGTGCGGAGCGGCGCCCGCGTCGCCTACGTCAAGCGCCCGCCGGGCGAGGACGATGGCGGCGATGGGACGCCCGTCATCCAGAACGCGCTCGAATACGCCAGGGGGTTCCCGGAAATTGTGCGCTGGCTGCTTGTCGGGCGGTACACGGAGCAGGGCAAGATTTCGGACCGCCCGCACGATGCCGCCGCCGCCGCCGCCGCAGAGCTGCGAGGCCGTGCCCGGCCGGCCGAGGGCGTTGAGGGCGCCCCCGGCATCGGTCGGGTGCTGCAGGTGCGGTACGTGCTCACCGGGACGAATCGCGAGTACGGCCGCATGCGCCGAGAGTCGCTGCTGGCGTATTTGCTGCGCACATCGGAGATCAAGCTTTCTCTCAGGGGAAAGGCCGTAGTTCCGTTCGCGGGCCCCAACTGTTGAGCAGCGGTGGCTTTGACGAGTCCCGCAAGGCACATGTCACGGGGATCCCCGTTGGCGAACCGCATTGCTTTTAGCCCGCCAGAAGTGCCTTTTTGACCAGGTCAACAAGTCGCCCAGATGGAGGCCCTGTAAGCCACGTGTTATCCTTGATCAGAAGCTCTGGGAGGGTTGGGAGGGTCAAAGAGGGCCAGGCCGGCCGGCCTCCCGGTACAGAAGACCGAGGGGACCCGGATCAAATGGAGGGAGTAGGGTGTGGTGGCACGGCGCCTTGGGAGTCGCGTAGCCACGTGTGGCGCTGGGGTTAGCCAGTGCGGCTGCACGCACTAGAAAACTCTGCACGGGAATTGAGTGCGAGGCACCAATCCCTTCCCTTTGTTTTTTAGCTTTAAATAGTCAAATCAACGTTGTTTTTGCAGCCTTGTCTCCTCGGCAGCGGTGATCCCCTGACAATTCCGGCCTGCTTTGACATTGGATCTCGGCTTTGCACGGGCTTCTATTTTGAGCGTTGTGTCACGATCAGGGCGAGTAGGCTTCGCAGCCAGGTTCAATTGATGCTATGGACGAAAGACTCTTGAAAAGGTGGTGCGGCGTCTTGTCGCACGGGCTGTTCCACAGCGCGTGCTCACGTGGATACCTGTGGCGCGCGGTCAACTGCCCTGAGCCGTTACATTTGCGAGGCAGACGGGTATTTTGGCCGCTTTTACTGCCAGTTAAGCGGCGGCGGCGACGCGACGAGGCGGCTGAGTGCTCGTGGTTAAGGGAGCGCGTGCCTTGCATGACGAGGTCGTTACGGTAAACCCTCTTGCCACGGCGGCGGGCCGAAAAGGAGCCGTAAGGGGTTGCGAATGCGACGAGACGTGGGGCGTTCCCCGCAGTCCTGTTCGAGGGACGCGGCTGCCCGTCGGATGCGATCGCGACAATGTTCGTATACGCTTGCGCCGAGAGACGTTAGTCCCTTT
>NW_008804619.1:0-12908 GCF_000145635.1 Gaeumannomyces tritici R3-111a-1
GCCGAGCACCGCCGCGGCGTCGTGCGGGGGCGCCTCGCCGCCCTCGAGGGGGCGCGCATGGCCGCCGTCGGCACCGCGGCCCAGCGCGGCCTGCTCGCCACCAGGTGGCGCCAAATCGACGGGCTGCTCGGGGCCGCCATACAACGTCTGGAGGAGGGGTTGGATAATAGGTGATGATCAGGTGGGGATAGTCATGTGAAAGAAGAACAAACGAGATGGGAATTCCACAGGACTCCTCGTCCATATGTTGTGAAGCAAATCGCTTATTTCCATCCTGCGTGTATCATACAAAATCCACGACCTTCACCCTCGTAGTAGTCGTCGCGAAGCCTCAAGAACAAGAAAAGACAGCCCGGATCATTAGCAAAGTTGCACATGCATAAAGCCCACCATATGTGACTTCTATTCCACATATAAACCAGTCTCGCCTCCAGCCCTGACAAGAGGCGAATGAAGAGCGACGCAAAAAAATAGGTCAAGCGGCCATTATCATGGTATCACAGAGTATTAAAAAAGCGTACAGAAAATCAGTCAAATCACTTCATCAAGTCTCCTCGCAGTGAACAAAGAAAGAAATAGAAGAAGAAAACGACGAGCTAAAACGCCAGGCCATTACTCCCAATTCCAGAGGTTTGCTTTTTTGGGGTTTGAAAGAAAAAAATGTAGTCGGAACAAAACAGCTATTCCCCGAAATTTCTCCATTCTCCAGTCAAAAAGGCTGGTGGAATATCGTGTACAGTAGAGCAAGAACAAGATAGAAGAAGAACGCGAAAAAGCAACAAGAATAAAACAAAAATCCCCGACCGGTGTTGGACGATCTAGTGAGCCCACCATGGGCTAGAGTACGCATAAGGAGACGTGTAGAGTAGAAGGAAGACTGTGAGAAAGCCAGGCAAAAGCGGTGGCATACCACCACCTCACCCAGACTTGCCAGATCTCGCAACACGGAACGGAGACACATGGAAAAGAAGAAAAAAGCCAAGGAAACCCCCAAGAGAGTCTCCTACGCATACACGGCACCTCAAATCCTGATTCTTGTAGAAAAAGACAGTTCTTGTAATCCGGCAGACCGTTCGAAACTTCCACTGCCCGGTCCAGATGCGAGTTAATTTTCTTTTTTTTTTCCTTTTTCTGTTTGGTTTTCTTTTTCATATCTCGATTGAACCTTTGCATTATGATTTGGAGTTCCAGGGCAAAGACGCGGCCGGTTTCTCGGGTCCGAGGAAGACAAGGAGAGGGCCTGTGTATGCTGTGCCGTGAATTGTATCACTGGCTTCAATGATGGCTTGTTGGAACTTGTCGAGCACCTGAAACCTCACCACCTACCGGGCCATCATGAGCTCGACAGGTAATTCCTAAAGCCCGGCGAATGCTCCTCTGTGACTCCAGTGACGCGGCTCCCAGCAGGACCGAGAGTTGGCCAAGGGCGGTAGTGACAGGCCGCAGGAGCTGCAAGGGTGGGGGTAGCCCACCTAGCAGCCGGGGGGCCTCGGAGGTATGCCAGGAATGCCGAAGGAGCCGATCGTGGTGCCGGGCGGCCTGTTGCGGTCGGCTACCGGGAAGCCAGGGGCGGACTTGTTGCGGGCCTTGTCCGCCGAGTTGAAACCGGGTACCTACTCCGGCCGGGGACGTTTGGCGCCGTGCGGATTCTGCCAGTCGCTGCTGCCGCCTGACTGGTTGCCGCTGCCTCCGCCGCCTCCGAAGAAGGCGGGGTTGAACTGGGGCTGCATGCCTGGGAAGCCTGGAAGAGTGTACACGGTCAGCTGGGTTGACTTACTTGATGGCAGTGTGCTGCGAGGGAGTTGTTGAGGCAAGGGGATGTAGATGGGATTGCGGGGCGACGAGGACCCGCAACGAGGTTGTTTGACTTACCAGGCATTCCACCGCCCATCATACCCATTCCTCCCATTCCACCACCCATATTGCCGCCCATGGGACCGCCCATGCCGCCCATGCCACCCATGCCACCCATGTTGCCCATTGGGTTCATACCCGCCATGTTGCCCATGGGGTTCATGCCGGCGCCCATCATGCCACCCATACCGCCGCGGCCGCCGCGCATGCCACCGCCGCGCATTCCGCCGGGGCCCATCATGCCGCCACCACGGAAGCCGCCGGGGCCGCCACCGAAGTTGTTGGGGCCGCCTCCGCCGCCGCCAAAGTTGCCGCCCATGGGGTTGCCGCCGCCGCCGCCGAAGCCGCCGCCGCCGCCCATGTTGCCGTTGCTGTTATAGGCGTTGTTGTTGCTGAAGCCGCGGTTCTGGAAGCCTCCGCCGCCCTGGTTGCCCATGCCGGTGCCGCGCATGTTGTTGTAGCCGCCGCGGCCGCCACGGTAGCCACCACCGTAGTTGTTACCGCCCATGTTGTTGCGGTCGTTGTAGCCAGGGCCGGACGGAGTGCGGTTCTGGCCGTCCTTACCGGCACGCGGCTGGTCCTTGGGAAGGGTGCGGAAGGGGTTGACTGTCGGCGGTGAGTAGAGGACAGTCTGCCTCTTGGTCTGGGCGTTGGCATCGTCGCTCTGCTGAGCCTCGACACGATGCTTGACGGCCGTGGCGGCCTGCTGGGACTTGAGCTCAATATAAACTTGACTATTTTCTCAAGTTAGCCTCAGATGCCCATCAGAACAGCGACATGGATTACACGGCAGCAAGTTGCCTGTTGGGCGAGTACATACCCCTTGGATTTGCCGTTGACCTTGTGTTCGCTAAACGTAATGTCCTTTAGCTCGGCCTCACAGCCGGCGTCGCGAATCCAGCCGCGAATGTCGTCATCGGTAGTCCACCAGTTGAGCTCGGAGATCATGATGGCCGAAGTCGCGCCTGGGTCGATCGGCCTATCATCCGATCCCTCCTTGCGCTTCACTCCATGAGTTGGGGCGGGGGCTGCAAGTGGTGTGGCAGAGGACTCGTGGTTGCTGCCGTGGTTGTGGTCCTCACCATCGGCCGCGCCGTCCTTGTCCTGGTGGTCGTCATGGTACTGCGCGTGGCCGTTGGAGTCGTCGCCCTCATAGGCCTGGCCGTCTTTGTTGTCGCCCTGGTCGGGGTTCGCATCGCCGTAGATGTCAATCTCGAACTCCTCGTCAGCCATCTTGGTGAGTTCTGACTTCTGACTTCTGACTTCTGAGTTGTGAGCACAGAGCTAAAGCAGCAGATCAAGGCGCCGAAAAGCTGACCACAAGGACGCGAGGGTCCTTCTGGGAATTCAGGGCAAATAGATTGCTAGTTATGAGAGGAGGATGTACAGGCGCGTGTCTGCTGCGGTGCCCGAACGCGATATCAGTAACGGAGAACGAGTAGTGGGGTACTGAGAGGACCCCCAAAGCGAGAGCGTGAAAAAGAAGGAGGAAGAAAAAAGGCCCCGGCGTCGCGCGGACCGGGGTTCGGCCGGTACCCAAGGCTGCATCAAAAGACAGGAAAAGAGGAAGAAGCAGAGGAAGAGACTCAACAAAAGAAAACGCAAGCTTGACCATACGTACGTACACTCCTTGATCTCAAACAAAGTGGCTCTTCTGCCTTTGGCACTCGACTCTTGGAGAGATTCTTCTCAGCCAAGTCGGTCCGCGCACGCGAAGACGAAGCTCTGTGCTTGCGGTCTTGACTCCTCTTTTTTGCTTCTGCTTTCTTCTGCTTCCCCCCTCAGCAGGGTGATGAGCAGTCCAAGTACAGGCTTCTCTTTTCGATAGTACAGCAGCTCTCGAGGTGAGGCAGCAGACACACGGCGTCTTTTTTCCTCGTCACTCTCTCCAACTGCCTGCGTTCTTCACCACCGGGTTCATTCGCGGCAGGAAGGTTATCACCACGATCCGAACGAAACAATCGAATTGGGTTCGGGGTCGCGAGGGAACGAACGGGGCAAAGTCGATGGAGGGTCGTTGTCGAACGCGGGTCAGTGGGATGGACTCGGGATCGCGAGGCTCTCGGCGAATTAAAGGCTAAGGACGGCAATCAGCCAAGCTCCCCCTTTCGCGATCCAACACAGAAAGGAAGAGGGTAAAAAAAGGGAGACTCGATGAGATCTTGCAAACAACAAGGTGAGTCGAGAGAACTGAGTGACAGGAAGAAGAGAAGAGTAGAGACAAGGGTTCAAGGCCTCCGGTTGGAGATGGAACAAAGCAAGTTTGACGACGAAAATAATGGATGAGGAAAGAAAACCGGAGCTGCAACGCGCGACTTCTGGGCTGGGCTGGAAGCTCAGGCGTGCATGGCTCCTTCCCGCGCCATCGAGCCAGGGGGTGGCCTCCCGACAGGACCGTGGTACATGACGAGCCCACCAGCCGATACACAAGACACTAACGCGGACCAGGATTCATGCTGGTGCTGTTACGTTAGAGCCCTGAGAATCCCCGCCAGGGCTCAACAAGTATCTCCCGCGCGCCTCACTCATGAGCCAAAGAAAGCCCCCTGGTTTTTCTTTTGTGGGCCACGCCACGCCTCTCTCTCACACCCCCAACCCCGAGGTGTGGGATTGAAGCCAGCTCGGCTGTTAATTTGAGGCGATGTGGCATTGAGCGCGCAAAAGACTGGACGGCCGCGATTTAAGCAACCGCGGAATCTCCAAACCCCCATCGTCACTCCTTTTTTTTCTGCACACCCACCCCCTCGACGATACACTACATACAACCGCCCACACGACGAACATCATAACCGACGACGACACGATCACTCATCCACTCTCTCGCCCAACGCGCACAAACCCCTCCCTTTCACAACAGAAAACCATGTCGGACCAGGTTCAGGAGATCCTCGACGTCCCCAGGGAATTCCTCAAGGACGGGCTTCAGTTCATCAACAGGAGCCAGAAGCGTCAGTACCCCCGACGTTTGCGCTGCCTTCTTGGCTGCGCCTCAGCTAACACCTCACTCACCCTCGCTACAGCCGACCGCAAGGAGTTCCTCAAGATCTGCCAGGCCGTCGGCGTCGGCTTCCTGGTCATGGGCGCCGTCGGATACGTGGTCAAGCTGAGTATGCCCCCTCTCACCCCCCTCCGGACTGCTTCGCATGGTACTGCTGCCACGTGTTCCCCCCGCTTTGCGAATACTGACGCTCGTTACTCTTGGCCAAACAGTCCACATCCCACTCAACAACATCCTCGTCGGCGGCGCATAAGCGTCATCGAAGTCGTCGGCGATCGTTGTGTTTTGAGTGAGAGGGATGAAGCGGGGTGACGGACGGTTCAAGGATATCCGGCCATTATACCCCTCAAGCGGTCACGCGCAAACAGAGAGTGTGGGTTCGAGGCAGCCTGCCACATCAGACGGACAAACCATACAGAATTCGGCGTTGGGGAGGGGAAGGTCAAGGCTGGCTTCAGGGTCTGAGGCCTGGCTTGTGTTGGCCAGAGGGCATGAGGCGCAAGGAAGCCCAGAATGACGACTGATCACGAGCGGCGCGGTGCATTTTGATACCTTGCTGTTGTAATATATTTTTTACGTTGCAGTTACCATGCCCGCTCACTGTCGCGCCGAACTACGAAAACGCCGGGAACTCCTTGAAGCCACAATATCCTCCACATGCTCGCCCGCATCACCAACTGAAAGTTTCATAATCTGACTCGTCGTCGGAATCCTCCTCGCCGCCGCCGCCGCCGCCGGACAGCGGCGTCGCAACCAGCTTGTCGTTGACAATCCTTCCCATCTTCGGGTCGTCCTCGTCATCAGGGGCCTCGTTCCACGAGTGGACGCTACAGAAGCCGGTGTCGTCGGCGGCCCAGACAGAGGCTTTTTTTTTTTTGTTTGTTTGTCAGCAAAGTTGGTATCACGACTTGATAGGAACGGAGGCATATCAACGTACCAACCATGACCGGCGCGTTCGGGTGCCAAAAGGCCTCCCTGACAAAGGGCGACATGTGGCGGTGGTGCCGGTGGTTGGGCCTCTGGAAGAGACGTTTGCTCTCGGCGGCCACGTCGATGGTGGCGGCGAGGGTGGCGTCGAGGTTCCAGACGTAGACCTTGCCGTCGTAGCTCCCCGAGTAGACGTAGCGCGAGTTCGTGCTCCCCGGGGGCGAGAAGTGGCAGCGGATCAGGGTGCGCGAGACCCTGTGGCCGCGGAAGGTGACGACCGAGTTGTCATTTGGGTGGCGGAACCAGTCCTCCTCCGAGAAGGACTCCCAGCGGTAGTCGATCGCGCGGTGGCGCGTGTGCTGCGTCGGGTCGAGGCGGTCGAGGTCGGCCGAGCTCATGACGGCGCGCAGGTCCCAGAGCTTGACGCAGTGGTCCTTGCCGTTGGACAGGATGTAGCGGCCGTCCCCCTTGCTGTCGACGTACGTCAGGCCGTTGACGTGGCCGACGAAGGCGCCCGCGGCCCGCCCGTCGCCCATGCTGCGCCGGTCCCAGACCTTGATGGTGCAGTCGTCGGACCCGGAGTAGAGTATGTGCGGCGACGACTTGTCGGCGAAGCAGACGGCGTTGACGTCGTCGTCGTGGCCCTCGACGCGGTGCAGCACCCGCCGGGACTCGATGTCGTAGACGATGATGGACTTGTCGTTGGTCCCCGCCACCAGCTCGCGCCCGTCGCCCGAGTAGCGGACCGAGAAGATGCCAAAGTGGTGCCCGTGGGTGCGATGGAACGGCCCCGCCTGCCGCCCCGTGCCTCCGGTCTCGGACAGGTCGAGCACGTAGGGGTCGCCCGTGTCGTTGGGGTCCGTCGGCGCCAGGCAGACGTGGGGCAGCAGCGACGTGATGGCCAGCCAGCGGTTGTCCGGGCTCAGCGAGGCGTCCGAGAGCGTCCACTGGCCAAAGGGGAATATGGCCGTCTTGTAGTAGCGCCAGTCGTAGGGGTTCGAGGTGTCGTACATGCGCACCCGAAAGTCCTTGCCCACGGCGAAGAAGAAGTTGCCGTCGTCGGAGAACTGGCCCGAGTAGACGGGGGACTGGTAGCGGATGACCATGTCGGCCTCGGTCGACGGGATCATGCTCTGGGCCATCAGGTCCTGGTTCAGGCGCCGGTCCCGGTAGTCGCCAAGGCCCAGCTCGCGATCGAGGATGCGGCGAGCCAGGCCCTTGGGGGCCGGCACGTTCGGGGAGACGGCCAGGCCCGTGGAGCCGAAGACGCCAGAGTTCATGAGCTCGATACCATTGTCGTTGGGCACTTTCGGGAAGCGGTTGGGGTCCGGCGGGGTCCGCTGCCTCCTACGCAGGCGCCCGATAAGGCCGTCCAGCTCCGCGGTATGGACGACGTGGTTCATGGCGATCAGTGACTGCAGCTGGCGTATCGTCAGGGGGAGTGTTCGTCCTCCGATTTGCACCACAAATGCCTGGTCTCCCTCTTCATCGTCGTCGTCGTCGTCGTCACCCTGATCCGGCTCCTCGTCCTCCTCCTCATCTTCTCTGTCGTTTGCTTCATCGTCGTCGTCGTCATCGTCGTCATCGTCGTCATCACCACTGGTCTCTGGTACCCATGACTCGTCCTCATCCTCAGCGAGATCGCCCTCGACAGCGGTATGGTATACCGAATCCTCGTCATCGAGGTCGCTACTTCTAGCAAGACTTTGTGGAGACATGGTTGCCGTCAGGCCGGCACAGCCGATTGCAGCACCTTCGGTATTGTTGACCAACTCTTTCAACGGGCACTTGGGCGTCGGTTTCTGCCGGTATGAAATGTGGCCCTGGTATCGGCCAGCGGCTTACGAGCCAGAGAGAAGTCAAAAGTCGACCGAGGGTAGACACTTGTTGCTTGGTTGTTCCAGAATCAGGGGGTTTCGGTGCTGAATATTCAAGAAGTGGTGTAGATGGAGGGAGGGAAGTGTATAAGAAAGTATCATAAGAACCAAGCCGTCGTTCAATGCTCACTAGCTGCCGTTGAATTCTAGCGCATATGTGATGTGTTCATGACGCTTGGGTGCGCCAAAATACCTTATCGGAGACACAAAGCGGGCCAAAGTGAGACGAAACGGCCGGTAGCTTCGGAGCTTCCGTTGCAGCACGCCCTTCCCCGCGTTTGTGGGGCAAAGCTTGCCAGCTTCCCGTCTTCGGCAATAGGAGATAGTCGGGGTAGAGTGGGTCTCGGCACGTTCCCCAAATGAGATATTGGCACTCATACCTCGCTGGATCCGATGGTCTGGGTCTGCTGGTAGTCGTTGTTGGAATATGTCCAAGAACGAGCATCGAAGCGGGGGGTGCTTTGATCGGGCGGGTGAAAATCAGTCCGCCAACATGGCATTTCGTTCACGGGGCACGCGACAACTTGCAGTAGCCGACCCGATATAGGTTCAGCTTGTCACCAGGTACTTTGACAAAACGCCGGCCGGGGAGGGGATTAGCTGTGTGTTCCTTGAGCGCTGTTTGGCTCCTTGATTCACCAGGGGATGTGTGGGCATCATTGTCTCTCTCACGCGGCCTAGAGATGCATCACGCAGCAGAGTCCTCTGAAGTCATACCCCGGACAGCCTGATAACAGATCTCGATGGGGTAGCCCTGTGACAACCTCTAGCCCACATGTGTTTTTGTATATGTGCGACCGCTGCTACCGGCCACGGCGCCCATAGGGCTCGCTGACTCTTACAGACAAAACATGCTCGGCCAACCTCGTTCTGGCCGAGAGCCTCGAGGCAAATACCCAGACCGGGGAATCACCCGCGGCCTTGGCGCAGCCTTATACTTTGCTGCCGTGCTGGGCCGCCTTCGTTAAAGCTGACTGCTGGCCTGGACAAGTACCCTGGCCAAGAAAAGACAGTGCTCGCCGGTCCGCGAGATCGCTATCAGGAGCTCGAGCAAGTAGGAACAGAGCTCACAAGTCTGGGGGGTGGGCTGGCATATGCTAAAGTCAAGGTGAGATTTCCAACTGTGCGTATGAGCTTGGGATGTGAACAGGAGAGCCATGTAGAGTGAAGCTTGGCTTCCATACTAAGACCGGGTAGGCAGGTGGCTCTAAACCAGGCGGACGAGTCCATTCTTTAAACTGCACTGGGGACCGTAGAAATTTGCCTGTCTGTCTTCCATGCGCAGCAGCTCCAATGTAGTGGAGCATGATGAGGTTTTGGCCCAGCGCCGAAAAGATTGCATGCATACACGGAATACAAACCACACTCTATTGCTGTCGCGCCTATGATATGCAGCTGCTTTGTACATAGTCCCGATTTTATACTCAACTTGCCGCCCAGCCTGCAAGGCAGGGCGTTCCATGATAAGGACCGAAAATGATCATGATTAAACCCCTCGTGACCCGTTCCTGTCCCCCCTGGTAGCGCCAAAGGAAAAACGACACACCGCCAACCGTGAGAAAAGAGACGCCAATGCTTTTGATTGTAAATTTCAAGACCCCGGTGGTGCCTAGTAGTAGTTGAGTTTCGCCCGGGGCAGGCCCTGGAACGCAATCAGGTCGCCGGCCCGCTTCCGCTGGACCTTTGTCTTGCCTTTGACCAGCTCGATCGTCATCTCGAGGTGCGGCACGTCGACGCCGACCTCCCTAGCCCGGTCCGAGAACCAGCCGCTCAGGAAGTCGAGGTTGGTCGGTCGCGCGTTTCGGATCAGCCAGCGCATCTCGCTCTCGGTCGCGGCGGCTCCGGCGCTGCGCAGCTGGCCCAGCACGTCGCCACGGAGGCGGTGCGAGCCCACGTAGTCGAGGAAGCGGTGCTGGTGCGAGAGCTCGGGCAGCGACAGCATCACCTGCGACGCCTCGTGCAGGAGCTGCTCCACCTTGTTGAGCCCCACGCGGCTCCGGTAGAGCTCGCCGTAGTCGCAGTCGAGCAGCGCCGATACTGGTTCGACTACGGACTGGAACACCATGGTTGGCAGCTTGCGCGCCAGGAACTCGCCGAGCGAGTGGTTCATCACGTTGAGCCGCGGCGCCCGCCACATGGCGTAGACGAAGCTTTCGGCCGGCGCCCGCCCGTGGCCCTCGCCGCCGCCGCCGTGCCACCTGGCAGCCGAGGACGCCTCGCTGAAGAAGTCCTGATCCGGTTCGCGTGGAATGTAGGAGGCCAGGTGCAGGGCGCCCGATTCCTCCTCCTCGCCCAGCGCGAATCGGAAATGGTCCCGGCTGTCCCGCGGCTTCCTGATGTGACGGAGCAGGTGGGTCATGTGGCCCAGCACGTATCTCGGCCGTGTTCTGGGATCCCGGAATATGGTCGCGTTGAGGTGCTCGGGCACGCCTAGGCCGTCCTGGATCAGACATATCACTGTACGGCTGTCTATGCGTGGCATGAGGGTTGCGAGCCAGCGGCCCGTCTTGCAGGCCTGTGCAGTAAGCACCAGATGCTTGATGTGGTTATCGGCACCCTCGTATACCACTGACTGGTAAGGCTCCGGCCGTAGAGCATGTGATTCGTTCCAGAGGTCGTGCCGGAGCACACTAATCCTTCGGCCCTCCTCCAGATACTTCTTTCTCTGCGTATGAGGGAGGATCAGGCCTGGCGGCGCCCGGTTGCTCACGTGGGATAGGGCGAAGGCGATGTAGCTCGCTCGAACGTTTGTGCACAGAACATGGATGGGATCTTTTAGATTCTTGAGACTCTCAGCCGGACTCAGGTCCTTGAACTGCTTCAACGGTGTCGGTGCCTGCTCTTGTGCGTGAAAAGGCTCTGTTTCCAGATTTCCCGGCGCCACACCCGCATCACCATTGTCGGCCCGTTCGTGTTCGGCCGGGCCGGGGGACGGAACAGGGGGTGGCCGGTTGGTGTACGCCCAAAGCGGGTCGTAGGTGGTTTGGATCAAAAGTTCGGGGATCCCAAACGGGAAATCGTAGTTCGGGGGCACCTCCGGCCCGGCGGCCACTTGGACGGCGCGGATGAGGGAGTCCTCCCAGGTGGCGGGGCGGGAGGGGTCGGATCCCCGCGATATGGGCGGGTTGGTCGGTTTTATGAGGGAGAGGTGGCGCATGTTTTGAGCCCCCGAGGTGGGAGTCGGCATGAGCAGCGACGGGACGCTAAAGGGGAGGTGGAAGCTCGGCAGAGGGGGGAGGAGGCTCTCGCCGGTGAGGAACGGTCGACTCGGGAAGGCATGCTGGGGGTGGGAGGCCGCCCGGTCGACCGCAGCGTCATTGCTGCTCCATCGCAGGAGTCTGGGGTCTAGGCGCGCAAACAGCCGCGGCGCTGCGCGGCTGCCTGGTATTCGAGACAGCGTGGTGGTGGCGGCGACGCTGTGACAACGGCGCGGGCAGCCGCAAATTCCCAAGTCCCATCCAGCCCAGACAGCGCCGGCCTAGCAAAGCCTCATGGCGCACTGGTTTCCTGCGGCAGCTCTGGCAGACGCTGCTGTTTGCCGAGCCTGGATCGATATCGCGGGTTGTGTCTGCGGTCGAGGAGGGGCTTTCAGGAGGAATTTCTCGGATCGACAATATCTCGATGCGATTTTTTTGCCCCTGTCAATCCTCGGCTGCGCCAATGGACGGACGGCCAAGGCCCACTCCGCAGCGTTGCGCGACCCCACTCTTTTGCGTGACGTCCTGTCGGTCGGAATGCGCTCGCGCAAACTTGGCTGCAATTGGCACTTCCGCCTGCCCAGCCACTGCAGCAGGCCGGGAGGATACAAAACCCAGAGGACGGCCGGTTGTCCTTGCCAGCAAGAAAGCCGGTTAGGCCTATCCCCAACGTCGGGCTCCCGCGCCTGTCGACTCCGTCAGTGCCAAACCGCAAAGATGAGCGCAGAAGACGACGCATTCGATGCCATGGTCGAGGGCCTTGCCGATAGCGTCACAACGCTCGAAGGCGACCTGAAGCCCCTGCTCGAGAACTTTGCCGAGATCTCATCCAAGCTCCCTGTCTTGGACCAGGCGAAACTCAATGTCCTCCTCGCCTACTCTATCGAGTCGCTGCTTTTCAGTGCGTCCCCCTCACCTCTTTTCGCGGCGGATTAAAAGCCTTCATGCAATGCGGACACTAACACTGCTGCAGGTGCACTGCGTTTGGAGGGCGTGGATGCAAAGAACCACGACGTCTTCAAGGAGCTGACGCGGACGCGGCAGTACTTTGAGAAGATCACCAAGGCCGAGACTCCCCCCGAGCCGCGACCTGAGAACGCCACCATCAACAAGCAGGCGGCGATCCGCTTCATCCGGGCGGACCTGGTTGGTTTTTCCTCATACTTCCTGCTCCCGCCGCAAATGTTCCGCTGGCTAACATCGAATCACCCATCCAGGCGGACGAGAACAACCGAGAGCTTTCCAACAACCTCAAGGAGCTCCTAGCCAAGGAGCGCGCAAAGGCGGTCATTAGGAAACGCCGCGCTGCCGAGGAGGCCAGTCCGTCGGCCGACACTAGTGATGCCAGCGGCAAGTCGGACTCCAAGGCGAAGCGGAAGAAGCACAGCAGCAAAGCCTCAAAGTAGACCGCTTATCCTTTGAATCCTACTCCAGGACTTGGCCGGCGATGTATGGGCGCTAAAAGCATGGCTTTGGATTATTCTTTGGTTTAGTCGTAATATTGCTGGTTATTCGAGATACCCATAGGTCTTTAATACACCCAGGCCCGGCATTCATCATGCGCCGGCCCACGCGCCGGCCCGCACACCTCGCCGTCCAAGAGATGAGATGGTAGATGGTATCACGTGATGACGCCAGATTCGAACTTAGGTTAACGCAGGACCGCGCCGTAGAGTGCTCCACCACGACTCCACCGACAAAATCCTCCACTGAGGAACCTTCCAGCTTTCTTTTGCAGATGGACTTGATCTCGGACCCTGCACCAATTGCCATCCACGTATTTTCCATCCAACCACCACCAACCGACCGGGAAAACACACACCAATCGTTTCGCACGCAAAGCAGTGGGCAAAGAGAGGCACCCTTTCTGCCGCTTACCGTCTGTCCAGTCTCGTCTCTCTTTTCCCTCCCCCGCTTTCCCAAAATCCTCCCAAGATGGCTCGCTCGCGCCCCGCCCGTCCCGCCGCCCGCCCGGCCGCTCCGGCAAGACCCCCCACGCAGCAGCAGCCGACCAGGCCCGCGACCACCTACGCCGCCCCGACCCAGCAGCGCGCC
>NW_008804620.1:0-12830 GCF_000145635.1 Gaeumannomyces tritici R3-111a-1
CAAAAAAAAATGATACACCAAAAGAACGGAAAAGTGGGGGAACTTTCCCCCAAATGGACTCAACAGCCTCTGACAAGCAATAAACAATCAAATGTATAAACTCCAGGAAAATTATAAAAATTTAAAGAAAAATGCCATTTAAAACTGTTGGTTATAAATTTGGTACTTTGAGTTTTTGTAAATTTTTGATAGGATATTCCGCTGGGAAGCCATTGGTGAATGAAATGCTCAATTTTGGTGTATCATTTTTTTTGTCTTGGAGGTGACAGCACACAGCCATTGCAGGGAGCCGTCTGCGCGCTGAGGCAAAGCATCCACAGCCCATCATCGCCTGACCAGCGTGGGCCTGTGTGACGACTTTGCGCCCAAATGACAACAGAGGCCGGCTTGGCATTACACCAGCAGCGTGCGGCCTCCCGGCAGTCTCTCGGGATTGGTCTCCCTCTTTTTCTCTCTGCCGCCGCATTGCGACAGAGAAGTAGGAGGGGGGGTTACATTTCCGCCCCAAGGCGTGCAAAAGCTCTGGTTGCTACGACGTAATTGCCCACCTGCCATGCCACCAAGGTAGGCCACCATCTCGGGCTGGCGACGTGAGATCGACCGGCCAGATTCTGAGGGTGAATGAAGCAAAGAGAGACGGGGTAGCTGCGGGGTTTCTGTGTCTCAGACCGATGATTGATCATGGCTTGAACTCGTTTTCTGCGGTCAGTTGCATCTTGTCTCGCAGCGAGAGCGATTGACTCTTCACCTGCTGATGGAGACTGCAAGCTACAAGCTGAGGAGCTCCTTGAAAGGTGCGGGGTACCCCGACCTCGGGGGTGATCTGCATTTCAAATCACATGCATGGACTTGACATCACTGCACAGCAAAAGTAGCCGAACTGGGTCAAAAAGTGTTTATATATTTACAATGCCACGCGAGAGCGTGACTACTACACCTTTCCGACCGAGACGATGTGCCAGACGGACGATACTATATACATGTGCGAAGAAGAGATCCTGTGTTTGTTGGTCACATCCAGTGCCAAATTGTTTTCATGTCAAAAATCATTGATGGTTGCCCGTGGGAGAAAGAGGGCGAGAAAAGAGAAACGGAAGCCTTTCCGTGTGGGTCGCTTAGTCGCGCAGAGCGGCATCGCGGCGGGCAGCCTCGCGGCGCTCCTCGCGCCTCTGGCGGCGGGCGGCCTTGCAGTCACGGACAGGAGCCGAGGTGGCAGGCTTGGTCTGAGCAGGCTGGGTAGCAGGGCGGGTGGTAGTAGGGGTGTTGTTCTTGCCACCGTTGTTGTTCTTGCCGTTACCGCCGTTGCCGCCGTTGTTGCCGCCGTTGTTGCCGCCGTTGTTGCCGCCGTTGTTGCCGCCGTTGTTGCCGCCGTTGTTGCCGCCAGCGTTACCGCCGTTGCCAGCGCCGCGAGAAAAGACGGCAGGGCCGGGGATGGGGTACGAGGTGGGGTTGTTGTACAGGTTGAACAGGACACCGGGGTCCTGGGCCGTGTACAGCTTGGTGGCAATGACGCCCGCGGGGGTCTCGGCGCCGGTGCCGCTGACCTCGAGGTTGATGCACTGGGGGTACATCTGGGCACCGTTGGCACGGTTGCCCTCGTGCAGGCCGAACATCTCGTGGCGGAGGACGTACGAGCCGGCCTTGATCGAGGCCGGGATGGTGACCTCCCACTTGTTGCCCTGGTTGATCAGCTTGTCCGAGGCCCACACGCCGTTCTCGAGACCGGCCTCGTCGATCTTGAAGAACTGCAGCGAGGTAACGTCGACCTTGTCGCAGCCGGTGCTGCCGCACGGCGCAAGGTAGTCGATGACGGGGCCCTTGTGGCTGCCGGGCCAGCCGTCCCACTGGATGGTGATGGAGTCACCAGCATTTACGGGGACCGACGCCTTGGCGTTGACAGAGCCCTTGTGGCAGGCAATGTCGCGCGAGTTGAAGGCGCTGGGGAGAACGAAGCCGTTGTCCGAGGCCGTGGTGGCCCAGCCGACAGTGCCAGCAGGGGCGTTGAGGCCGTTGAAAGGCGTGAAGCCGGGGAAGGACTTGCCCTTGACCGTCACCGTGGTGACGTGACCGTGAGCCGCAACAGAGGCAGCTCCGGCAAGGACGGCAAGGAGGGTCTTGGAGGTGAAAGAAGACATGTTGGAGGATGGAGTGGTTGGGCTTGGTTGGATATGTTCAGGGAAAATGGAACAAAAGACAGTGGTTGGTTTGGCTGAGCAAATCACAAGAGCAAGAAAAAGCTGTGCTTGAGTAAAGACCGGCTGGCGGGAAAGAGTGAATGGTATGAGACGAAGCTTAGAAAAGACGTCAGTCAATGAGCGAGTGTGAATCGAATGAACGTTAAGTTCAGTAAGGAATGTGGTGCCCGGTTGGTGAAGGAAAGTGAAGCAGCGGTGAGCTGAGGAGAAAGGGACAAAAGATGCATGGTGAAGACGTGGCGATGGACGCCTTTATAACAACGTCTGGTGGACCAAAAGGACGAGTGCGTGGGCATCGATCGACCCCTGCCCGTCCCCAGGCGTGGCGATCCCGCCTTTGAGGTTCCTCGATTGGTTTGTGCTTACAACAGCAACAAAGGAGGGATGAAATGCCAGGGTCAGGCATAGGGACCCCAAGGGAAAGACGGAAGTTCGTGCCGCGAGCCCTATCACCGCACGTGCGGCTCAAGCTCACCCTCGGCCGACGACAGATGTTTCAGCAAAATGAAGCCACCACGACTGGATTCCTACATTCGCAAGCTCCACGCGGGCGGCATGATGTTCGCTTAGAGGACACGGCCACCCTGGCCTGGCTGAGGGTGGCTGGCCCGGAGCGTTGAGTGGCCAGCTGGGAGGCCGCGGCGCCAACGTCTCCAGGCGCCCAGCCCGGCGCCTCACCCGAAGGACAGGGGAAGGGCATGGTATCCGCAGGGCACAGCACTTGCAGACCTGGTTCACCACACCTGTCGGATCAGGCCTGTGCAGAGATCCCGGTCCGTGGTGTTGTTTGTTGATGATAGGGGCCGTCGATCATCAAGGGGCAGGGCCGGCTTGAGCAAGGGTCTGAAGACAAAGACAAGAAATCGCATTCTGGCGACAAACGGCAAGCGCCGACAACCGCCCGAATCCACTTGAAGAAAGGATTTGTACGCGTTCCAGAAAGCGGCAAGACCGGTGGACGTCTGCCTGTCCGGGTTGGCGAAGACGGCCTGGGAATAAACCGGAGTCGCTGGTACAACAGCGAGTTGGGACGAAACCTGTCGCCGCACAGAAACATAGATTGGCTGCCATGAGAGGACCAACTAAACTTTACCAACTGCCACCTTTCATGCGCGCAGTCCGATCTTTCCGTTGTTTCCCTCGCGGCACAACGTCCTCGCCGTTGGGTGACGACTGTCCAACGAAAAAGCCAAGGGAAAAGGTCGAAGGGATTGGCCCGTCCTCAGGGCTCAGGGGGGGCTCGCGTTTCAAACCCAAGGCGGAGGCGAGAAGGAAAACCCTGCGTCAATCCGCAATCAATCGCTTGGGCATGGTGGGACCAAGGGGGGCCGCCCCCAGCCGACAAGCTGCCCGTGAGGTGAGGGTGTGTCGTCCAACAAGACGCAGCAGCAGGCACGGGCGCAACCATGAGGCTCAGCGGGAAGTGACCTTATGCTGTTGGGAGGGGTGGTCCAGTCCAGCAGCATGCAAATGGGTGGGTATTAGCTAGCGCCAGTGCGCCTTGCTAGTCGCCCAGCCGTGGCCCACACCGCTAGGCGCTAGGCCGAGTCCCGCTGGCCGGAATAAATGGCAGGCACGACACAAGGGTGCCGACCGGCGGTCGACCCTGGATGGGCGAAAGGACGACACCGCCCGGGCGGGGAGGGTGGGGAAGGGTGACGAAGAGGCTGCAGCCCGTGATTTCATCCCTAATGCGACGATTCGTGCATGAAACCCTAGTTCGTAGTGGTCGCGGCTGCCCTCATCCATCTTCTTTTTTCCGTTGTCTGCGGCATCCTTGTGCTCCACACCCGCGCCCACCCACACATTCAGAGAACAAAAAGCAGGAGCTGACAACAATCTCGTTTACTCCTTCGCTCCGACGAGTCCTCCGGTTGCGCCTGCACTAGCGCGGATTTCATCGTCCACCAGAGGCATATAGCCCGTCTGGATACCTAGGCCCGAAGCATCTTGGTGAGACGTCGTGGGAGGCGAGTGAGTCTGGAACTCGGATAGACACGTGATGGGATTCCAAAATCCCAAGCGGCTGTCAGGCAGACAGCGCCACTGTGGGGTTGCCCAACGGTGCCGACAGGGCCGACCAAGCCGAAGAACAGGCGAAGACCGCTCGTTCCTAAACGCATTGCGTCCGACTCCACACTCGCATCCACTGCGCTCCCAAAGAACGTAAACGCGGTTCGATGGGGACGGCTGACGGGGAAAACTACGCCTCCTGTTCTCCTCAGCAGCCGCCCTCTCAGCGCCTTGTGACGATCCATGTGTTTTTTTTTTTGTGGCGTGGCACAGGCGCCGTAGTCGTCAAGGGCACTGCGGCCTCGCCTAGAGCTTCCAACGATATGCCTTTTTTAGCCTATCTTCTCTTAGATTGACTTTCGGTACCATCCGTGCAGCCGCCATCTCCAAGGTGTGGCAAGATCGATCGGTAAAGTCATTTGAAATCCAGGCTTTGCGCGAGAAAATGCAGCCAATCAAAATTAATGTAGATTGTCGAGGGTCACGTCGTCGCGCGGAGGTTGTTTATACGAAATAATACTAGCACACGCCATCCACAATCTGCGGAAGGGGCAGCCAAGCCAGCCACATCTTGATGGTGAAATGTTTGACAGAAAGAAAACAGGGTTGTTTACAGCCACTACGCGCGTTGCTAGCTACATCCTAGTTTATTTCCGCTTCATTTGTGGTGCGAGCCGCCAGGCGAGATCGTTTTAGGTGAAACGTGCTAGTTCAAACCTCCTTGGAGATTCTCATAAGCTTCCCGCCATGTGGACGGTGAGATGCATGTTGGTGTCGATCTTGGCAGCCATCCTGCTATCTCCCTCGAATATCACTGTCACAACAAGTCCCTGAGACGCTTGACCGCTGATTGGTATTCGGGTTTCCAGAAACCAGCCACTACGGCACCTAATGCACCTCAATGATCTTATTGCTGTGGATATCTCCTGGTGTCTTCCTACCCAGATAGCCTCTTTTACGCTACAGACTTCGTTTACCCATATTTACCATCTCGCTATCTAGGACTCAACTCCTTCATCGGCGCATTGCCATGTGATTGAGGAGCCTCCGTCTTTCACACCAGACCATATTATACGGCCGAGGTCTTGTCTGTCCCCAGCATTTCGTTCAGGCTCCTAAATGGGATTTTGTTCTTCATACCAACATGTTTGCCGTGCATGCATGGTGTAACCACCGTAGCCGTCAGGATTTCCGTGCAATAACCGTCGTTATCACGTCGGTAAAAGTATGGAATCAGGGGGAAATCGGAACAAAGCATAGAATAAAGAACTAAGAACTTTTGTATCTCAACGCAGTCACGCCAGTTCACTCGCTGTTCAACCCACAATTCGAGACCCAATCACAGCCAACCGAGGCTCAAGCAGCACCTCTGCTTCTTTCAAACTTCCAGTCAATAAACCCACCGCATATCCCTTTGGTGTCTGGCAGAAATTCCAAGACAGCCGAGGTTGGTTTTGAGAAAATGCCGATACAAAACCATTGAACGGGGGGAATGTAAGGGTGTAGGATTCCTGGTAACAGGGTACAAAGGAGTGATGGCAAATGACAAGTCCATCCATCATCTCTTGAGATTACGGGAACGGCTGGGAAGACCAGAACGCCCCGTACCGTATCGTAGATGTCACCCTGAAACTTAATGACTGAGTGATGAGAGAAATAAGTAGAGTAAGAGGAGCGGGCAGATCATGACCCGGGCCATATGGGGGCTCAAGGGCGAATGATTAGAAGCAGGATGTGTGCTGATCTAGCCAGCGACGCGACGTTGGCCATGAGGGCGTCGGCGGCACCGGCAATCTCGGCCGGCACTGGCCTCTCGGCAACGACAGACCTTCGTGGTCCTTGGGGAAGACGCCTTCAAAAGTCGCATACGACCGCAATCCAACGCTCTAGATCGGACTGGCGGGATCGCGGATGCTACCGCTGCCACTTCCGCTGCCACTACCGCTGCCGCTACGAACGCTGCTGCGACCTGAGCCAAGACCAGAACCGGACCCCATCCCGCAACCAGAGCCGGATCCGGACCCAGAAAGAGAGCCCGATCCAGCACCACCGCGCCGGTGAACCGTCCGAGAGAAAGGACTGTACAGGCCCGGCGGGGGCCCCGTGACATGGCCCGGGGCGCCGGCGCCGATCGGGTTGGGGTGTATGGTCTTGATCGCATCCTCGTCTCCTTGGCTGGACTCGGTGAAGCCCGAGACATCCGAGAGCATGGAACTCGATCGACCACGGCGCCGGATGCCGGCCGCGGGCACGTGAAGCATGGAGTGCGAGAACTGGGCAGGCAAGGCCGTCGCCGAGGATCCGTACTGCTGCAGGTGGTGTCCGAGAGAAACTTGGTTCGGCAGGGACGATAGAACCGGTTGCGACAAGGGCGCTGCCGACGCGGCGGGCGGCCACATGGCTGACTGTCCCCCAAAGGACTGGGTGGTTGCAGGCATGGCTGGAGCTACCGTGGCGCCGCCCCATTGGTTCATGGGCGGGAAGGTAGCCGCCGGCACGTCGTGGACGGCCGGCGCGTAGGCGCCGCCAACAGCCACGTCGTACGGTTGGACAGCAGCAATCATCTCGGCGTTGAAGCTTGTGAGATAGGCCTGCAAGGCCGCAGCCATCGTCTGAGCCTGGTGGGACTTCTCGGCATTATAGGCCCTAACAGCCGTGATGGCATCCACGTAAGACTTCTCGGTTCTGCCCGCCTCGGCAGTGAACACGGCACGCTGCTGGCACCGCCGCTCAGCCTCGTCCAGTCCCCTAGCGTTGGCGTCGGTGATGCGCGCGTGCTCATCGTCGAGCTTAGCGATGCGGGCTGCAATCTTGTTGCGCTTGTTCTGGAGGGCATCACGCTCCGAGGCGAGCGCCTTCAGATCCCGATCAATGTTGGCCTTGAAGCTTTTGAAGGACGCCCTGGCCGCGTCGAACCGCGCCTTTTCGGCGTTCCACTCCCCCTGCTTGCTGCGGTAGCGTCCCATCAGCTCCTCAGGTACAGACTCCAGTTCCTTGATCTGCTCGTCCAAATCATGGATCGACTGCTCAGCCTGGGCCTGCTGGGTGTTGTGCTGGCTGATCTTCTGCCTCCACTTCTCGTCGTTGCCTCCCGAAGACTGCACGGCGTTGGTGAGCTTGTCGATTTCTTTCCGGAGCTGGTTGACCTTGCGGTTGTTTTCTTTCCGGAGAGTTTTGAGCTTGGCCCTCTCCTCAGCCAGCTTGGCCTCCTGGCTCGCGATCGAGGTCTTTAGGGTTGTGGCAGGGTCCTTGCGGGAGAGCACTCGGTGGGCCGTGATCTGGGCGTTCGTGGAGGGGTCCGCATCCCTGGTTCTAGCCTGAGTAGTCCTAACACTGGTTGAGAAGAGAACCTCGCCTGTCCTGGTACAGACAAACTCGCACTCGTAGCTAGACATGGGCGTCAGCCCATATATATCACCCGTCCATCGTGATCCGCCTTGGGGAGCGCCGCCTTCGGTCTCGTCTTCTTCGTCCTCCATCCGAATTGTGCGCGTAGGCTGCCAGATGGCGTTGTTGACTCGCACAAAGAAGGGCTTGCTGGCGTCAACCCAAGATGCGCCGGCCCTGCCGTTCTCACGGGACGAGTCGTCTGCGCCATCGTCTGCAAACCGGCTGGTGGCGAAACAGACCTCGTCGCTTCCGACGTAGCAGATCCAGATCTGCCCTGGTTGGGTGTTGAAGGGCGCATTTCCAAGATTGTGTATGTCGGTGGCGTTGGAGCCGGCCGACTCACGCGCGGCGTGGGATAGTTCATATTCTTTAACCATGACGATTTTTGTGCTCGCAAGCGCCGCCCATAACGGCTGGCGTATTCGGACCTGAGCGCTCTGTTTTCTCTTCTTCTTGGCCGAGATGGCCATTGAAGTCAAAGTCGACTGGGTGTTGGGATCCGATTCGGAGGTGCCGCTGGGGGTGCTCTCGCTTGCTGATGATTCTGCGGGAAACAATGTCTTGCCGGCCTCTGGGTCTGGCTGGCTTTGGGGCTGAGCATCCCGCTTCTCTCTCCGCAAATACCACTCGCGAACGAATTTGACGAAGCCCTGCATCACAATGTGAACCGCCAAAACATTCCTGATCCAGGGGTAAGCTCCAGTTCGCTTGATTGACGAAGGGCCAGATGAGTTGAGCGGGCCGGACTGGTCTGAGGAACCCCAGCCGTTGCCACCGAGAAGCGTCGTGATGCGAGATATGCCCTGGAGACTGGGATGCTGGCCGAACCGAGAAAGGCCGACAATTATAGAGCATAGAAGGAAGGTGTTGAGCGAACCTTGCCTGGAGCTCCCGCCGCCGCCTAGGGTCAAGGCGATGGTGACCTGGGCGAAGTCGAGGAGAAAGTTTTGGAGAAGCCCGGGCAGGAAGATCCACACAAGCAAGAAGACGCAGTCGATGCACAGCAGAACCGTGATGGACGGCGTCCCAATGGCAGCTTCGAACATGTCGGTGATGCTGAGGCCGGAGCTGGTGGTGACGGGCGGGACGAAGGTGAGGAGGGTGAAGAGTCCATAAATCAACGAGAGGGCGATAGGGGACAGCTGCATCAGGATGATGAGTATGGCGATGGTGTCGTACAGTGGGCAAGAGCGGAGGACGGTAAACGCAAACTCGAACGGTCCCGGGTCCCGGTGCACGTTGATGTTCTTGGCCGCGTTAACATCGATCCGGCGCGCGTTCTCCTCCGGGTTCGCCATCTGGGATGGGATCTGGGCGACGGCGGCCGAGTCGGCCGAGGACTCCTCTGTCGAATCGTTGGACATGGAAGCGCGGAGCGAGGCAGCGGACTTGTGGTCAGCGGAGCCGTTGGCGGCGGCGGCGGCGGAGGGGGCAAGGACGCCGGGCACGGGAGGGGCCGTTTCGTGGTACTGCTGCTGAGCGGGCTGGCGTGGGGCGAAGCCGTTGCCATTCGTCTTTGCGTTTCCGTTGGCGGTCGAGGAGGGGCCGGGCTGGGCCTGACCTCTGCCGGGGGAGCCGAGGTGGCCATTCGCGCCGTCGAGCTTGGGGAAGTCGGGCGCCGAGGGACGCGGGGCGCCGTCTACCTGGCTCTGGCTCCGCTGCTTGCTGACGCGCTTGCCGGGGCCTACGAGGCCATTGTCGTGGCGGCTGGCGCTGTCGCGATTGCTGGCGGCTCCCTGCTGTCGCTTTGCCGAGGAGGACGCGCGAGGCATAAGCTTGTCTTCTTATGCCGGCCGCGAAACACGGGAGCCGTGTTCTGAGCCAGCAAAGAAGTCCTGGGTGATGGAGCCCACCTGAAGGAACACCCGACGACCGCGATGCCGCGATCGTTTGTCGGGTCCGAAGTCACCAGCTGGGGACACAAGAGGTGGCACGTTGATGGTGGCGGCCTGGGATTGGCGATTCTTGCTCAGAGCCGAAGCAGAGCCACGTCGTCGGATGGAAGAGCTCGGCAGTCGACCGAAGCTTGCATGTGTCCCCTTATTTCCTTCCTCGATTTGGTCCCTTTTTTGTGTCCCTCTCTTTCCGTCTCCCTCCCTCTTGTTCTTGGGTCCTCCTACCCGTCAAAGTCGAGGGCCGCCGTGTCGTGGCGTTGTGGCGTGGAAGGGTCGTGACACGCGGCGGTGTGCTTACGCAGAAGGCTTTGTTTGTTCAAAAAATGGGAGGGAATTTGGATGGTGAGGGTTTTAGGTTTGGAAGGCTGCAAACGGCCGCGGGTTGGAGGGTGTCGGGTCAGAGCGAGCGACTGGAAGTGGGAAGGAAAGATGGGGGCGGCTGTAGCGGTACCTCATACAACCTCCCGCCTGCACCTTGTGCGGGCAGATCCTGCCTGCTGTCCACTAAAAATTTGCGTGCAGGCCGCCGCAAGTCAAGGCCCGCCCATCGTGAGTGGGGGAGCCTGCGGGGACATGAACAAGCACCGACCCAATCCAAACCTCGCGTCAAGCCTGTGTGAGTCGCTGGAAGAAAACAGCTTGTTGTCTGCCAGGCGTGCAGGTCCTGTGCCGGTTTGTGGATTCGTATTTGGCAATACAGTGCTCTACAGATTCGCTATTTGCTTTACCAGCAGCCTGGTGAAGCATTTCTGGGTGTTGATCAAGCATCAAGCATACAAAGTTCCCGCAAACGCACGAGAGAAATTGGGCGTCGCCCGCGCGCAGCAGCAAGAAGAAGGTTCGTGCTGTGTGGGAGACGCATGCGGTGCGACATTTCGATGCCAAGAATTGCGGACGGGGCCTCTGAGGAAAGCATCGGCCCCCTCAGACATATATCGCTCGCTGCCCCTGAGCCTTCTCCACGAGCATGACATGGGAGCCTTTCGCAGCAGCAGGGTGGAATGCCGCAAGAGAAAATAGGCCAGGAAGAATGCTGCATCGGCGTGTGGCCTAGGCCTCACCGCTTCACGCCGTCAGAGGTTCCAGGGCAATTTGGCAAGCAACAGCCTGCTGCTCAGCATTGCACGATAAACATGGAACGCCGCCAGCGGTTTGCTGGCCCGATCCGATCAGCCTTGGCCGACCTGACTCGCCCTGAGCTCCTCCCGACTGCCGCGATGCTACCCTGTTCCATATTATTGCTCGCTTTTTCTTTTTTTTTTTTTCTTTTTTTTTTTAGGTAGGCTGTTGCCCCTTCTTGCACCGCCCCCAGCTTGCCCTGCAGACTCTGGGACTTTAGTTACTTACCACACACAGTAGGCTCTCCGTCGCCTCTTCCTTGCTGCACACCGGCCCGCCGACCCACGGCCGATGCATCAGATGCAGATGTCGGCGCTACCTCATCGCTGCATCTCATGTCCATGGGGGCTACAGTTGCCGACCAGGAATGCATCACCAGTGGCCTTTGCTATGCTGGAACGTTTGTTTTAGCACCAGCGTCGGGTTTGCATAGGGCATTGAAATAAATTTCGGGCGGCCCGGCGCTATTTTTTGCGAAGATCCCTCAACGCTGTGGAGTGGTGTATGTCACGTTCCGGCAACCACATCAACACAGCATTGAGGGTTGATTCGAGCACGCAGCGCCGATGCGGCAGGAAAGGGCATTGGAACAGACGGGGGAACGGGATGCGGAGAGGAAACGTACGGATTACGAGACAGCAAAATAACCAAGCAAAGACCAGGTAGGCACTGTCTGGTCTAGTCCAAGGGCCAGAAGGCATGAGGTTCCAGTTGGCGTGGAGAATCGCAGGCTGTTACCCAGCCTCCATCTCGTGGAATCCCGCTTGAGGGACTCCCCGCCGGCTGCCAGGTACCGGTACTTGCCCCCCCCTCTCTCCTTCAATTTTCCGACCCGAGGTAACCAGCCGTTGGCGCCCTGCATTTGATGGAGTCAGCATCGACGCTGCACGCCCCGGATCCCTAGCGCACTCGCCTGCCACTTTTCGAGACTGATTTCCGAAACCTTGGGCTTGCTGGTCTGGGAGACAAGAGTAAGCTCTGCGTCAAGCCCAAGTAATGTGGACCTGCCGAGCACACAAGCCGCCATCAATCCAGAACACTGATCCCGTCTCCAAATATTCGAAGATGGGCGCGGCAAAGCTCAGGACGGTCAGGTCACACGGCGATTCCCGCCCGCCAAGATGGCAGCATGCGCCCTCGTCGCTGTCCCGTCATCACATCAATGAGTTGAGTGCGTCCTCGGTAGTCCATGGTAGCAGTCGCAATAATGCCGCCATGGCATGCGGTGTGCTGTGTTTGCCGGGCCACTAGGAAGGCGTCTTTTATATTTCTTTGCAGATCATCCCCTAACCCGACGCCGCCACCAGTCACTGACTGGCCCGTCCCGGACAAGTGGGTTGCAAACCTGCAGGCCTGCAGACGCGACCATTGAACGTCCCTTTTTTTGAGTCACAGGCACGCAAGCCAGAGATGTCAAGCAGCCGTTGGCTCGTTCCCCGCTTTCTCCCCTCCTTTTGCAGACGCTTGCAGACGCTTGCAGACGCTTGCCGTGCTGATATATCAAATCTATCACTATGGCCTCCCAAACGAGCATGGCTTGTTCTTGTGTTGTTGAAAGTTCAGGCTCGTCAATACATATGATGGAGTAATCTCGAGCCCTGGTGCACTGGGTCACTACGAGTATTGTTCCCATCACCGCAGATCCCACCCATCCGTCCGAGTGTCGATTCCGCATCGGCTAAGTCCTTCCGCTCGGAGGAGGCGGGTGGCGGATGGGCGGGTGGGCGCGGAACCACCCATTTCCCCTTCTTGATGGCCATCAGCCCAAGATCAAAGCTCGGACAGTTCTGCGTAGCCGCGACAGGCCGTCCGCGAGGGCTGCGCTAGGCGCCTTCTTGTGACGGGCATCCTCCAGGAGTTGGCGGGTCTCGCGAGTCCTTGGCGTCCCACGACGCGGCCGACTTTTAACAAAGGCCGCCACGCGCCCAACGACTGCCAACTGCCACCAAATTCAATCCTCAACAGCCCCCGACCCACCACGCGCCCCGAAAGCTTAGCACTGAATGCGGACAAGTGCTTGGGATTTCGGCATTTGCACGGGCGCACGCAGAGAGGGGTTAGCTCAGGCAGGTGGGAGCTTAAAAAGTCCACTAATTTGGCTGAACGGCTCTTTTCCACCTACCTTGGCTATTTTTCAATTGCTTATACAACGCATACGCATTATTAAATTTTTTAAAAAAGTAATAAAAACGTATCATAATAAGAATAATAATTTTTA
>NW_008804621.1:0-3349 GCF_000145635.1 Gaeumannomyces tritici R3-111a-1
TCTCCCCTAGTCAAACCAGTGAGGGCCGAACTAGTACTCAGGTGGGTGACCACTGGGGAATCCTCGGTGTTGTATGTTTTGCTCTTTTTTTTCCATGCTTTTCTTCCTTTTGGAAAGCTGATATTTTTGGGCTAAACTAGATCATCTGATCGTCTCCTGAATGCCTCTCACATCTTACTTGCCCACACCCTGCAGCTTCCGCGCAACCTCCAAACTCACAGACTTGAACTCGGGGCTTTTGCCCTCGGCAAGAGCCACGCTGTAAAACATATCGCCCACTTGGTGGCGGGCATGGTCTCGTAGATGTTGGGAGACTCCCACGTCTCCCTCACCTGCATAACGTAGGTGCCCGGCCCGGGGGTCTGGCCCTCCAGTGTGAGGGAGAAGCTGGAGTCCGGCTCCAGGGTGAAGCGCGCGACGCGGCCCGGCTTGGGCCTCTCGCCGGGCTTCTTGCTGAGGAAGAGCTTGAACATGAGGTTCTCGTCCTTTTCGACGACCATGCGAAGGCCCCGGCTGATCTTGGTGGAGACGACGCGCCAGGTTGCGGTCAGGGGGTCTTCCTCGTCCTCCCCGACTGGCCCAGGGGCAGTCGCAGGTGCAGCACCCGGCTGGGCGGCTGGATCCGTGCCGGCTGAACCTGCCGCGCCGGCGGATTCAGAGGTTGTTGGAGCGACACCACCAGACGTGGAGGCGGCCGACGAGTCGAGCTCGCTCCCCGCTGTGCTGGTCGGGGTGGCAGTTGACGGGGCTGATCCCTCCGCGTCCGGTGAGGCGTCCTTGGTGCCAGGCTTGGTCTGGCATTCTGCTTGCCCTTTGTGTCGTCCGCTAGCAAAGCGCGCCTCCTTCTTCGCAAAACAAACGGTTCGGCCATTACGTGGGCGGCGTGGAAGCAATGGGCCAAAAGGCTGCTTAAGCACAAAAACAATGGCTCGATCAAAGTCCACCCGCGCTTTTTTGCGCGCCGAGCTCCGCTTATCCCGCGTTAACACCGTCCACCGCCTTACCCGCTTCCCGCTTCTTACGCCGTACCTCCGGGAAAGGAACACCTACCCTACAGCGGCCTTTTCGGCGACAACATCGCCTGGCTGGCCACCGCCGCCGTTTTCATCGTCCTGGTGCTAACCGCCATGCAGCTCGGTTTCGCTACGAACCAGTTAAAGAAAAACGCCGCTTTCCAGCAAGCGTTGTACGGCTTTACCGTTTTCGCAATCCTGGTGCCCTTCTGGATATTCGGGCTGGTAATGCTACGGGTTTCTCTTCCAGCTCTGCCAAAATTTGCCGTCGCTTTTGGAGAATTTGATAAAGCAACCGCGAGCATTACCAGCCCAGGTTTAAGGTTAACGTTAAGAATAACATCCGTTGCATGCACGGGCCGGCCCGTACGTGCTTTTTATGTTTTGGCTTACGTTCTATTATAGCGAAAAGGGGTAGTCCAGTATTATTACATATTGTAGCTGTTTTTAAGGGCGCATCCGAAACACGCCATCACTGTCCTGTACCAACAAATACAGTGCAGCAGCTTTAATCCTCCAATTTGACAAATGTTTCTCCGGCTGGGGCTTCTCCGTCGAGGTTCCAGATGATGCGGTCCATCCGCCCTCCGGAATCCCGCTTGAAGTGAAGCAGCCACGTGTCGGTGCCGTAGTGGAAAAGACCCCGGCCGATCAGTTCCGCATCCGATGGCGGCAGGAAGATGAAGCTGGCATTGTGGTAATGGGTGAGTGTGTGGACCTGGCTCTGCTCGCCGTTGATGTTGAACTTCAGTATGTTGCTGTCTGCCATCTCGAAAACCTCCAAGGCCAGCGCTCCCGTCTCATGCCGATAAGTCCCCACCAGCTCCGGGTGCTTGGGCTCTTCAGTGTTCGGGATGCGGTCACGTTCTAGCTCGTCAGACATGGTTTGGTAGAAGGTGGTCCATTTGTCAGCGGCCTGCTGGGCTAGAGGCCGAAGGTCTATCGGCGATGGTGAGTTCAGGACCGCCTGGAGCAAGGTCTGCGCAGCCCAATCTGCAACGTCTCCCTGCGCTATCGAGTTCGTCAGGATGACTATCACCGCCTGGAGCTCAGGGATGAGCATAAAACAGTTGTTGTAGCCACTGATGGCGCCATTGTGGTAGAAGACGAGGGGGGTCCTGGTACCAGCGCTTAAAACTGGAACATTTACCAGCCCGGGGTTGAAGCCTAGTTTGCCGAACTGGGCCGGCATTATGACCTTCGCCAGTCCCAGACCGTAAAGCTCGTCCGATTCGCGAGAGCTGTTCAGAATGTTGTGGCCGGATAGGAGAGCGTCAAGCTGACGGCTCAGGACACTGTCGTTGCGGAAGGGGCCGAGCAGGGCATGGCCCCAGCTGAGCATATCGTGGACAGTGCTGCGGATACCACCGGCTGAAGACATCAGCGACCCATCCATCATGCCCAGGTCTTGGGCCATCCGTGCCGGAAGCTTGTGGTCCAGGATGAGATACGGGAGCGCGGTCGAGTTTGGCGGCAGGTCAGAGCTCATGAGGGTCGTCTGGGAGAGGCCGGCCTTGTCCAGAACAAGGGCGGCAAGGGCCTCTCCAAATGAGGAGTTGGTCACCCGCTCGATGATCTGCCCAGCTAGCGCATACATCCAGTTGTTGTAAAGAAACCCGGACCGATGCGGGCGTATTGCGAACAGGTGGTTGCACATGCGGATGGTTTCGTTCTTGCGAATATTGACTTGGCCATCGGCTCCTAACCACAGCGAATCCAAACGGACCAGGCCTGTCCGGTGCGACAGCAGGTCGACCAACGTCAATTGGTCGGACAAGGACGGATCCGAGTCGAACGAGAGCTCAGGGAGGTAGGTCGTAATCGGCGCCTCCCATTCCAGGAGGCCGTCCTCGACAAGCTGGGCGACAGTGGCCGCAACAAAGGACTTGGTCAAGGAGCCCAACGGGTATCTTGTGTTTGACGTGGCCACCGCCGCATTCTCCACGTCCGCAAACCCGAGGTGGCGCTCCAAAACAACCTTTCCTTGATACATGACGCCGATGGACATGCCTGCTGTCCCTCCGATTTCGCGTATGTCATCGATGACACGAACGACGTGGCCGAGCCGGGAGCCCAGCGGGGACGGCTCAGTGGGATCAGTTGACGCCCATCCCTCGGGAAACACGGGGTTTTGGAGCTGGGAAACCGTCGCCGAGACGGCGAAGGCAAGCAAGAGAAAAGGCCGAATCATTTTTTGAAGGTATGCGCCGATGGAACAAAGTTGAGAGGTAAGGGGGCAGGAATCGGCGACAATTCTAGTTGGCAATCAATGACTGAAACGAGGTGAAAAAGCTCGCGCAGGAACGCTGCCTCAGCAGGGCGGCGGGGTTGGGGGG
>NW_008804621.1:3651-12828 GCF_000145635.1 Gaeumannomyces tritici R3-111a-1
GGGGTGCGGATGCACGTGAGGTCGTGCGACGCAAATTCTGGATGTACAGATACAATTACTCACCCAAGTCTTCCTTGGTGCTTTTGGGGCGGAGTGTGGCGCTAAAACAGCCACCAGGAAGACGCCACCCTTGGCAGGCATGAATGTAGGCGCCCGACGGGCATGGAGGACTGCCCAGTTGATATGACCGGGAGCCAAGGGCTGCCACAGTGAAACCGCCTAGCCAGCCTCCCCAAAAGAAATTATAAAAAATAAAATAACACCCCCGAAATGCGTGAACAGTAAAGATTCTCTTTTTTCTTTTTCTTTTCTCATACTTACGGATGGCCCCTTTTTTTTGTTATAAATCACGGGTGGCCTTTAGGAGGTAAACCATACACGGACCATCACGAACAATATATAAACGATATATGGACGATATATGGACCATCGATGCTTTTTTTGTCCGCATATCTTTAACATCTACGATATCGGGTTACCCTCCGCAACCCGGCTCATTCGCGACACGGGCACATGCCATGGCCAGGACCGCAACGATCCCGCCCAACCAGCAGGCTGCTTCGGGCACATCAAGTCAGGCCGTCGGGACTGCTGTTGTTCAAATCCCGACATCAAACCAAGAAAAGCAAGTACCATTGTCCACTACAATTTTATCAGGGCACTGTACCTAATCATTTTAACATATTTAACCGCACCAAATAGAGCCCAAATAGCCTGGCAGGCTGCCGTGTCCAAGGCTCGACAGCAACTTGGCGATACCGACTATCTCGAATTCTTGCGCACGAGGAGCTACGACGATTGCTTCAGGGAGCTCACCACGGAAAAAAACAGGTTCTCGAAGAAGTGGAAGCTCCTAAAGAACATCCTTGGACCCTGCCTGGACATCCTCCAAACATTTGACCAGGCCATTTCCACGTGCTGTCAAAGCAACCCCGAGGTCGCATGCCTCGTCTGGGGCGGTGTCCAGGCCGTTTTAACGGTAAGTAAAAGCATCTATTAATTATAATCACCAGCAAATCCTCCAAAGCATGTCCTCATCAGGCTACTCGCGACCTGCAGGTCGCGTCCAAGTTCGCAAACTGCGCGCAGCGTATTGCACTCATGCTCGCCGACATGGCCAAGTGCATGCCACGCTTCGAAGAGTACGCCCGTCTTTTCCCGACGAGCGACCGACTGCAGCTTCGGTTGGTGGATGTTTATCAAATATTTGTCCTGTTCTGCGTCGAATCATTCAAGTTCTTCAGATCCAAGCTCGCCTGTAAGTTCCCCATTTATGCCTCGCTTTTGTGAGCGTACTCTCTCCCCTTGACTGACCTTTTCTAGTCCTTGTCGTCATCGTGACCTGGAGGTCCATGGATAAGCGATTCGAAAATGCCCTCGCACAGCTCAAGGAGGGAAAGCAGGAACTGGAGAACGAAGTTAGGGCTGCCAACATTCAGGTCGCGTTTGTCCGAGAATCTGCGGCGGAGAAACGTCACCAGGATGTGATCGATGCCATCCCCGCGGCCTTCAACGTTGCTCGTCTGATCAAGCCATCGGAACTTCTACATGAGGATCAGAACCCTCATTTTGTGGGGCGTGACGAGGAGCTGACCATGATACGAAGCCATGTCCTCCATGCCGCCCCCCCTGGCACCAAAAGACTGAAAAGGGTCGCGATCCACGGCATTGGTGGCATGGGCAAGAGCCAGCTGGCCTTGGAGTACACCTTTCAGTTGCGGTCCTCTTTCAGGGCAGTTTTTTGGATTCGATCTGAAGTCAACACGGTGCTTCAGCAGGACTTTGGGCAGATTGCGAGGATTCTTGGCACAGACCAGGTTGCCGGAAAAGACCTCGAATGGAGCATACAAGCTGCGAAGGACTGGCTCTCGGGAACAGGTGGGTATTTTTTTTCAGGGGCTTCTCTTCCCACAGGTCCATATCACTTGACTGACTGACTGACTTTGGATTCTGTTGTGAGATAGACGAGCCGTGGCTTCTTGTTTTCGACAACGTCAACGACGCAGACGCCGTGCTCAAATACTGGCCCCATTCGGGCAATGGCATCGTTATCGTTACGACACGAGACAGGGAAATCGCCCAACTTCTTGCCGGCGGCAGCCTGATGCTCGAGCTCAATGGCCTCAAGGAAACCGAGGCGGCTGATATCCTTGGCAAGATCGATCCCCGCATCAGCAAATCGCCGCTCGCCAGCAGCGTCGCGAATGAGGTTGGCAGGATGCCCCTGGCGCTCTGTCAAATGGGCAGCTACCTTCGACAGACAGGTTGTGACGTCGACCAGTTCCTCCAGGCACTGAAGGAACACTCAGAGAAGCTATACTCAGACGTGGACAGCATCAAATCCTTGCGGTATTCCGACACCCTCGCCAAGTGCTGCGACCTGTCCATTGGTCTCCTGAAGGGACAAGCCCTTCATCTCCTTGGTGTCCTCGCCTTCTTTCAGACAGACAACATACAGGAGGTCCTGATCATTCAGGGCTGCGCGACCGTCCCGCGTATACAGCACTTGCGAGACTTCATGGAATGGAACGATTCGATCCGCACCCTGGCGAGGCACAGCCTGGTTTCGCATCTCATAGGACCATCAGGCAGCATGATACGCATCCACCGAGTGATCAAGCGGCGTGTGCTTCAATTTCTCGACCTTAAAGTCCCCCCCCTTCGAGCCTACGCCTTCGAGGACGCCGCCTGTCTTCTCAACCAGGCGTTCCCCCAGAGGCCACCTGACGGTGGAACCATGTCAAAAAAATGGACAGAATGCGCGCTGTGGATCCCACACATCCTCAGCTTAAGAGATGAGTTTGTGCTACTCAGAAAGCCAGGGGAGACTATTCCAGACAGCTACGTCGAGGTCCTGGTGAACTGCGCTTACTACATGTGGGAGCGGGGCTCGGCAGAGGCTTCAAGTGTGGCGTCCCACGCCCTTGACGTTTGCATCGAGGCAGGCAACTTTGAGTCGAGCCCATTGTGCGCCGATATCCTCACAGTCGTGGGGGCGTTGAAGATGGGGGCCCGCGAAACGCGCCAGGAGGCTCCCGACTTTTTCAAGAGAGCCTTGGATGTCAGAAAGCGCTACTCCGAAACGCCGATGCTTCCCCTAAGTCGGGATGACCATCGGCAGCTCGCTAATGCCTACAACAACACAGGGGTTGGAGCTCTGATCGTCGAGAAGTACGACGAAGCCCTCGAGTTGTTCAAGTCAAGCATGGGCGCCAAAGAGTCCCTTGGCACCGAGAAAACACTGCCCTACGACTTTGCCATCAGCCATTACAACATCGGCCGGGTGTATATGGAGCAAGGGCTGACTTCGGAGGCTTTAGCTCATGTGAAACGGGCATTGGAGCTGGCCGAGGGCCATAATGGCGCAAATGACTACCGGAGCAACCAATTCCGCTTCACATATGCTGATCTGCTAGTCGCCACCGGGTCGCTCGACGAGGGGCTAAAGGCCCACGAGGATACTCACAAAAGCCGCGAAGAATTCATGGGAGCATCCAGCCATGATGTTGCTGTCAGCCACTACGGGCTCAGCTGCGTGTATCAGAAGCTAGGACGGCTTGAAGATGCAAGGTTTGTGGATACGACCTCTTCCCAGCCCCCTCCCTCAGCACTCCTTGTCTGCATCCTGCGTTGGGGCTCCTGCAACAGGGCTGCTGCTGCTTCACAAGTCTAGTTTTTCCAAGACACACGCTTGCTAACCGACGTATGGACGAAGACGAAATATCGATCTTGCCATCGGGATTTTCAGCGATTTCCCTGGTGCGGAGGATCGCTTGGCGAGATCGTATTTCAGGAGGTCTCTGATACTCGACGATCTCCAAGATTCTGTCGGTGCACTAAACTCCATTACTGATGCAAAGGAAACTCGTGCGCGGGTAGATGGACAATCTCGGGCAGGAAAGAACACGATGAAGGACTACGATTCACTAGTTTGCTACTACAACAGGTAAAGGAAGGAGGAAAAAACTACAAGGACTCAGGATCCACCTCTCAGTCGATACAGCTGTGTCACAGATCAGAAAAGACGACCGCTCTGGCTTCTATGCTGAACCGGGGGTGCTGAGAATCCGGAATAGCGTGCTCTGGCAGAGCCGAGGATGAGTGAAGGCACACTGGTGCACGCGGCATAGATAATTAGCGAGGTCTTTGTGTTGCACGGGATTCCGGGAGCTGTGTATTAGGGGCTCACTTGCCTTTGGAAGGTGCTGTTGTACCTGTATCCCAGCTCTTGAACAGGACACCTTCGTCCAGCCCCATGGAGCTCATGTAGTACCATTGGAATGCGGGGTCATGGTGAGCATAGTAGATATCCCCGACGAAGCTGCGGGTAATCTGGTCCACGGCCACCAGCGACCCCGTTCCCACACTCCTGCCGTCGCAGACGAATAGGGGCCAGTTATGGGCTGGATGCCTGATGGGCCGCCAGAAACTATTTATGGGCAGTCTGCAGTTAGTTGGGTGATAAGATATACCGTCAAAGGCGAAGGCATTTCTGGGCCGGCCATAGCCTACTTGACCATCTGAACCCTGCCCTTTACGAGTTCATCAGCCTCTTCCGGGAGTTCGACTTTCACCCTTTTGAGTAGACTGAACTCGGTCACGTCTACGTGTCTGGTGTTAGCAAGATTCCCTCGAGTCTCCCTGGCTGTGTTTACGGGGCCCTTACCCGTGTGGACTGTCTGGGATGGAGCCAGGATTTGCGACCGCTGCTGGATCTGGTTCGCCGAAAGCAAGGCGTTGCCCTCTTCCTCGCTCATTTGTCGCCTCAGCTAGCACATCCTCTGGCATCAGCGTCTTCGCCGTCGGAGAATCGCGTTTATCAGGGATGTCAACCCACTCACCCTCCAATCGAAAAGCAGAACCCTTTTGGCGTAAGGGACATTCTGGCGGATAACCTCCTCGACTTGGGGAAGGTAGTGTGTCCGTATGGCCTCCTCGTCGTCGAAGTCAGAAAATGACTGCTGGTGTGTTACAAATTGAAAGCCGTGCTCGTCCAATGTATAGCTGTGACCATCATTCCTGACATCGTGGGCAGGAATTCCTGGGACGACTTCCAGTTCGACATTGGTAAGCTTGCTGTCGTCCAGATGGTCGGGCTTGCCGACAAAAAGCCAGTATGGCTTTTCACGTTCGTATAGCTCTAGACGCTTGATGAACTCCAGTGACACGGATACTTCCGCGGGCATTTTTGGGGAAAGCTGGAAGCTTAAAGGAAGATGGATTGACTCTCGGTCCGACCTAAGTTTTTTTTGGCAGTGAGGGTTTCGTCCACCATATGTATCGGCTTCTGGTCCGTAGGAGGGTACGTATTTACCGATTCCATACAACCCTCGACCCATTCTATCTAACCTAGACCATTCCATGCACCCTTCGGCCTTTAGGAGGTAGGCAGCAACGCCGATCCTTTCCTGCACTGCTTTTGGAGGTCCCGGGGTCCCCGAAGGTTGCCCGGAAGGTGGTCCCCCGTGTGGCAATAACCGAGGGGGAGTGGGGGAATAGAGAGGTAGGATTAAAGCCCAACGGTGTGATTTGGGCACAGGAATAATTGATATAAACGCCATTCCTCCCCATGCCCTAAAGTCGAACTTCACGAATGAATGCTTTCCAAGGCGCAATGCACCAAAGACTTGGAGCAGCATTCGAACTGATCTTGCCAGCTTACTTCGACTCCTTCTTAACAATGGACACCAACAAACAACAGAATCCTCCGGCCACGGACTCTGCTCCAAATGCAGCAGCCTCTGCTCCGCCCACGCAGAACGGCCAGCGCCAGCCGTGGGTGGAGTGGTTCGGTGCCCAGGAACTCGACACAAAGACTGCAGGAGAGGGAGACGGGAAGCCTCAGACCTGCTCCAATCGAACCCGAGCCGTAACTAACATAGGCTGAAGGAAAAGGTCCTCAGGTGGGATTTTCCAATTGACCCTCTTCCCATTCCGTTTCTTCACTAAACCAATTCTTCAAAAAGCCCTCTAGCCAATGCCACAAACTTCGAGTTTCTCCGCATGGCCGACACGGCGGTGGTTGATGTTTGGGAAATTGGTGGATGTGGAATAGGATTGATTGCGAACTAAAATGGATTGGAAATCTTCAATAGTCGCTTGTGATTTCACGACTTGACATGATCAAACCACTGCTCCAACGGATCCCCGAACATCGCATAACTGTGCATATTCAGGCTGAGGCGGACGCGGAGATGCTGGAAGGAATTTGACAAACGATGTGGTTCGGGAAGGGTGGGCAATGGCGAAGACCCTGAAAGGGGCCTCGATTTGTGACGAAACGCCCGGTTTCTGCGTGCATCAGGCCGGGCAGGCAGTGGCTCGCCAGGATCCAGTCAAATCGTTCGTAGCTGCAGCGTCTGTCATACACACATGGAGGTGGCACGGCTGGACGATTTAGGCCCGGGCTTTCCGTGTGATGGGCGGGAATGGTTGGGTGGTTGGGTCGCCTCGATGAATGTTACTGGCTTGCATTTAATCAATTCTTTCCGGTGTTTGCCTGGTGGCCACCATTGCCATCCAATCCTTCAGAGGCAGGTGACACCTTGTGCAACACATCTTCTGCAACCTGCATGCAGCCCTCTCTGGCCTTGGGTTTGGGTGTAGTGCCGACGGATACCTGCTGAACTTCTTTGTACCGCTACCTCGAAGCCTCCCCCGCCATCCGGCTTGCCATTGTGGCACGTGCACGGCACAGGCCAAACTAGGATCAAAATGAGCTCCTATCCAACTTAGTACTGAGACAGGTAGCAGTAAATCAATTGATGTTTGTTGCTCATCAGTTTTGCCATCGCCAAAAAGACGCCGAACACAATGGCTTTACTTCCAAGGGTAAATGTTCCTGGGCCAGGAAGCGGTCAAATTCCCTTCCTGCTCTACGGGACGGCTTACAAGGAGGACAGGACTGCAAAGCTTACTGAGCAGGCGCTAAAGAGCGGGTTCCGGGGGGTGGACACGGCGAATTACCCCACTGCCTACAACGAGCCCCTCGCTGGCGATGGGATTGCCGCAGGCCTTGAATCCGGCA
Organism: Gaeumannomyces tritici R3-111a-1; assembly: GCF_000145635.1. Taxonomy (NCBI): domain Eukaryota; kingdom Fungi; phylum Ascomycota; class Sordariomycetes; order Magnaporthales; family Magnaporthaceae; genus Gaeumannomyces; species Gaeumannomyces tritici. The sequence goes on from NW_008804621.1 coordinate 10,679, forward strand.
TCGAGAGGAATGATGTTTTCGTATGTACAATGTGTTTCGGCAAGGCCTACGGAAGGATATGTTTAGCTTTATGCCTTACTGCCCCGCTGGCTGACCGGAAATTGTGTCACAACACAATAGATACAGTCCAAGTTCACGCCACTCTGGGCGCACGACAAGGACAAGATCCCCTTCAACCCGGATCAGGACATCGAAGCGCAAGTGAGGGAGTCTGTGGGGCTTACCTTCGAACATTTGCGCGTTAAACGGCTTGACGCGCTTCTGCTCCACGCCCCGTACCCGGACGACGAGGACAACGTCCGAGCCTGGAAAGTGCTCGAGACCTTTGTGCCCGAAAAGGTCGACCGTCTCGGCGTCTCCAATATGGGCCTTCAGCAGCTCGAGGCCATCTACAAAGCGGCCACCGTCAAGCCCGTCATTGTGCAGAACCGCTTCTACAGGCCGACCGGCTACGACCACGACGTCAGGGGCTTCTGCGAGGCCCACGGCATCCTGTACCAGGCCTTTTATATCCTCGCCCACAACCCCGAGCTCCTCGGCTCCGACGTCGTCGATTCGACTGCACGCGAGCTCGAGGTCGACAAGGAGGTCGCCCTCTACCTGCTCATTCTCTCGCTTGGCATCATGCAGGTCCTTGACGGCACAACTCGTGTCGAGGCCATGCTGGAGGACGTTGCCGCGGTCAAGACCATTCTTGGCGACGAGGACAAGGTCAAGTCGCTCGAGCCGTTCGTGGCTGCGTTCAAGACGCTTATCCGCGAGCTGGCCATGAGCCCACCTGAGACGTGAGGTTGGGGAGATGTTCGGCTTTTTCCAGTTACAGGAATGAGCCGTGCACAACGATGGAATATTGAGCGTTTTCCATTCAGGTGAATGTATCTCTTTGTCGCAGACTCACTCAGCGCGGGATTGCCTTTGCGACATTGAACCCTCGCTCGCCCGCATGCGTCGGTTTTCTCTCTTTGTCCTGACAAGTGACGTCGGAAAACATAGACCATATAAATGCGGCGCGGCTGACCTTCGCGCGCTCGCCGCTATATCTATTCCCTTCTAATTCTTGTAGGCCCAATCTGCAGACTTGAGCACACATTGCGTAGAGCAGAAGCAGATCGAGCGACAAAAAAAAATCCGTTCCCCAGCCACGATCTCCAATATGAAAATTTCCTGCAAAAGACTCCTCGAGTACTCCCACCCAGGGCTTGTGGGGTGGCTACGGCAGCATCATGGCCCCGATGGTTTTCATCTTGAACCGCGGAATGGTTTCGACGACTGGGACGCTGCGGCCTCCAACGAAGACCTCGGAGCCCGACTCATGTAAGCCGCATTTCCCATCGTTTTGGCAAGGTCAAACTTCATGGTGTTGGCGGTTCTCACAGGAAAGCAATGACGGAAGTGGATCCCACGTCGGTACCTCTCGATGCCAGCCATGCCGTAATGCTGCTCACCGGCCAGCTGACCAACAAACGGCACTCGGCGCATCCACCGTACGATGCGAGCATGAAGCGTCTCATTAGCAAGGAGATGTGCTACCATGCGAGGCTCGTCCGCGATGGCGGCCGTCCCGCGATTCCAATGGAGTTTATGGAGCTGGTATTGCTATTATTCGGTACCGGTTAAATGCTAAACAAAATTAAATAAAATGTTACAATTAAATTTTTGCTTTTAAAGTAAAGCATTAAAAAATACTAAGCAATAACACGTAATTTAACAAATTAAAAGGATTTACAAAATATTTTGGGTGCGGTTTAAATGCTTGCTTTAAAAGTTACTTAAAAGCTAATTTAAATTAGTTAATGTTAATGCATTTATCAAAAATTACATGAAACAATAAAAAACTTTTTGTTTTTATATTCAGGCCATTTGGCTTTAAATATTACCGTTCCAAAAATTGCTAACGGTTAAAAGTAATTAGTAGTAAGCGTAACGATCCAAGCTAATTACCTTTTTAAGATTGTAATTAATTTACCTCCAACTAATTAATCCTAATCGCCTTTAACCCCGATGTTACGTAACTTCCTCCCAGTGGCGGGGGTTGTTGAGGAAAGCGGGTGTTAGGAGCACGGGCGAAACCGCCCGGCAAAAAGCGGGGAGCGTCAAATGTACGGGCGAAACCGCCCGGTAGAAAAGGAAGAAAGGGGCGCTGGCGAGCC
>NW_008804622.1:0-8976 GCF_000145635.1 Gaeumannomyces tritici R3-111a-1
CGGATATTGTCCCCGTTGCAGATTGTGGCAGTCGCAGGTGGCATTCCCCCACCACCAGCCGTGCGTGCATACTGAGGTATTATAGTAGGCTCTTCTATTTTTGTTATAAAATGACCGACACAGGTATCCGATGCTACCCTTCATCTGTAGCCAGCAAAGGGTCGTCAGGGGTGGGGAAAAAAAAAAAAAAAAAANAAAAAAAAAAGGCAAACCCTCTTTGTGCGCCTTTTGCGTTTGACAGGCCCTTGTCCCAAAGGTTAACGAGAATAAGGTGCTCCTCGAGCGACGACCAGTCGAGAACCTTTCAGGGGTGGGCCGTCTCCAGTTTCTCAACAGGCGAGTTCGTCTCCGCTCTGCGACTGCGGCTGAGGCTTGATCCCGGACCGTCTCTCCTCGTACACTCGCCAGTGGCTTGCGCATGGACCGACCGGCCCTGATCCGATCATCGCTGTTTGCCCGCCCGGATCGCTGTTCGGCCCGTTGGGCCTGGGTGCTCACATCAATTCTCCTACGACTTGTCTCGGGTTGTGTGAGAGCGGATTTGTGGTGACGGGCGATTCTTGGCGCACCTATCCCATCTCCCCATGCTAGCTTGCTCCCTCTTCAAGCCTCAGTCTCCCCCCAGAGCCCTGGCTTGGTTACGCCGAGTGAACCCCGCGAGCGAGGCATGCCTGGCGGCGATCTTAATCTAGTGCACCCCAAGAGGCCCGGTTGAATACCGATATCGGGGAAGGAACCTTGCCATGCTGCCACGCTGCTAACCTCTATAAAACGACCGAGATCGGGTTACGCCGAGGTGGCTCAAAGCCATGATTGATGAGAAGATGCTCAGACCTCGGCGTCAACGATATGTCTCTCCCAAGAAAAGCCGAGACATTTATGGGTACGACGGGTCGGTATCTTCAACGACGTGCCACGAGCCAAATATGCGAGAGGAAGAAAAAAAAAAAAAGGATCAACGAACAAGAAATGAAACATAAAAGCAAACGGGCGCGATTTGGATGCAACGCACGAGCCTGACGTGGCATGCCCGTTTTGCGAACCGACGATGCGGTGCGGGATGCGGGAGTGTCGATTGCCGTTGTTTGTCTTGTATGATCGCCGGCCGGGGCTTTGGAGGGGAGAAACGAGGACGAGCGAATCGCATCAGCGAGAGCCGCCGTTGTCAGCAGGTGGAGCATAGAACGGCTGCGATATAGCACTCTTTTCTCTTTTGACAGCACGATTGATGTCTCCAGGGCCGGCTCACACCAAGCCCGTAAATTCATGCTGTGCCGTCCTTGCTTTTTTTCCCCCTTCCTCTCACCCGCCCTTCCTAAAGCGGTAAATGTAGAGAGCGAAAGTTACAAGCAAATGATCAACGGGCTGTGCAAACAATCGCCCCTGCCTTTCGAAACATCGAAAGCATGTCTTTTCCGCACGCAATCATTCATCGCCCACATGTCGATTTTTCTTTCTTTCGTTTTTCCACTGTTTCTACCCCGGTATTCTCAGGGAACCTTTCGCTTCTATTTCCCTCTTCTGCTCGCATTGTGGAGAGGACCAGGACCGCGTGAATCCTGCGGTTACGGATACCCCAAGCAGTGCAAACAGGAGGCAGCCCAATATTCTGCGGCTCCTGGATCCTTACCCACTGTGCACACACACACAACACGCACGCAGCCCACGCTCACACACCCAACCATTCTCCTATCCTCCAAATCACCCCGGAACCAGGGGCCGGAACCGGTTTTTGCAAAACTTGGTCGTTGAGATTGTGCAGGGTGGCGGGTTACCCGGCTCATGCCGACCGGTCGTCGCAGGCAAACCTTGATTTGTTTTGTTGAGTTTCACCGTCGAGTGCTGCTTCCAACCGACGTGCATCGAAACATGCAAATACCAGCCAGCCCAACCGGCTTGCCACGAAAAATCAGCACAGGCAAAGACCAAATTATTGGAACGGATGACGGCGCTGGCACCGACCAAGTGGTAGCCCAGCACTCGGGGTTGGCCAATCGAGAGCTGCGGCAGCCGAGAACTGAATGTGGATGAGATTGATGGAGGAGATATAAATAAACGAATACTGTGTAAACCATCGGTAAACCATCGCTGACGCAACACAAGGCCAGGTCCCCCAGCCCAACCAACCCATGATCGGCGGCGGGTGGCTTCGAGAGTTACCGTCCACTTGGGATTCCGAACGGCTATTTGCAGGCGTCAGGGGTGCTCAGTACCAGACCTGGGCTCCTGGACGCCACACTGGCTGCGTGCTGGGGCTGCGTGCTGGGGGCTCGCTTGTCGAGGTCAATAGCACAGTGGCTAATATTGATACAGCTCTCAGCTCCCAGCTCCCAGCTCCCAGCAGCTGAGCTAGCATCCAACCTTGACGACTACGCTCCAAAGAAAACGTGTCGTTTTTTTTTCTTTTTTTTTCTTTCTTTTTTGGCGCTACCTGAGCCTAGCCTAGGCTGGTGGCCCTGAGCTAGTCGAGTCGCCCGTTGGGAGTGTTGCGTGTGCGTGTGCCGTGTCCAGCACGAGAAGTCCAAGCAAACAACACAACAAACGGCGCCGCTTCCCGTCCATCCCTCGTGGCCACGCGACAAGCGGACTGCCTACCTAACCTGGTGGTGCACTTGACCCAGAGACTCGGAAGCCAAGTGGCCGGCTCGCATCTGGGGCACCAACACCAGGCGGAGATGCCGTGGGACTGCCGCTCGATAATACCTCTCCTTCTCAGCCCGGCCCCCAGAAATACACTCCTACCTTACCCATCCATGCCACCCAGGCCTGGTCCACCCTTCCTTTGCCTCTCTCGCAAGCCTGTCCTTAATCAAATTGTGTCTAAATAAAACCCAAACACCCAGGACGGGTTGCAACAACCCCTGTCGCCACGCGATCCTCGTTGTAATCCTTCCCTCGACCGGGGTTGCGGAGAGATTGTTTCGAAATGCATGCTGACTTCTGACTTCTCATTCGTCGCTCGAGCGTGGGTGGTAAGTATACCAATGCTGCTTCAATCTGTCGCCGTTGTCACAGCGCACGGCAAACCACCACCGCCACCTTCCCGAGGCTGAGTGTTCTGGGGGGTACCTATTGTGGCGGGGGCAGAGGTTGGCAGCGGAGGAGGTGTGCGGTCCATGCAAACCGCCGTGTGTGTTGATGTGTCGATCTTTGTGTGGAAATGGAAGGAAGGCACATCATAGTCATTTCGTGCGTGCCTTCCAGGTCGGGACACCATGGGCCATGGGTCATCGCTCCTGCCCTCCGAGCCTCCCACCGAAAACATAACTGTGGGGCACCTGCACTTTGGCTGCCAGCACAGACATTCCATAATGGAGAGCCTCTCCAGGAGAGGCAGCCCACTCTGCTGGACCTGGACTGGTGAAGGCGACTCGCTTCCCCCACAGAGTGCAGCATCCGCAACATCCCCTCGCTCTAGTCGCCGCCCACAAGTCTCTCGGTCTCGCCAGAAGGAGGAAACGCCTCGGCCGCCAAACCAAGACGCGCTATTGGCTTGTGCCCCAGCATTCCGGACAGTGACCAGGAACGAAGGGCACCACTGGCACTAGTGGCATACTACGAGAACTATACTGGCGTTTTCCGCCGGATGCAATCGCCGGCTGACTACTTACCCAGGGAGCTGCGACGGACCAAATGGCCCTGTCCCTGACGTCCTTTTGCCGAGGGGGAGCCTTTCGCAGCCATTGGCCTGCACCGCCGTCAAAGGCCCCATTCGGAACCGTCTTGGCCGGGGCTGGGGATAGCGAAGCGGGCTCTCTCGAGCGCCGTCCGCAGCCTTGTCGCGTCGCACTGCTACCCCCCTCTGGTTCTCCCTCGTCCTTGCTCTCTCTGGCACCCGGACATGTCGTGTCGATCGGGCCCGGGATGGGCGACCAACAAGCACAAGCACGACGTGACACCACGACGCACACCCCCTAGTCACCATGATAATTAATCGGCGATCTCGGGGACCCACCTTCGGGGACCATCGACTTAGTGGGAGCGCACCGCAGCGAGCGTTGCTTGCTTGGGGATTCACTGGACTTTCACAACGCTCGCGGCTCCCACTGGCTCGCGCCCAGTGGGTGGTGGGGGGATCTGCGCCCAGCTCGCATGCCTCTGGACACCCCCCTTGGCTCGGGGACCGGTTCTGGCGATTTCAAGCGAAAATCCCCAGCGGCTTTTCAGCTGAGGCGGGCCTGGACCCCATGTCTCCTTATCCGGACGGCTGCAACCTCATTTGGGCGCGCCCTGCGTGCCTGCTTGCCCTCTCATCCCAACTGGCTCCCACAGACACCCTCCCTGCAGGCGTGGACGGCATGCGATGGCGATCAATCAGTGGGCAAGCTGAAGATCCTCAAACCCACAAAATCCTGGCCTTGGCACTGGCGCTGCGAGGCATGCTGTTCGATGCTGCTGCTCGATGTTACCTTGGGGTGATTTGTGCCAAGACCGGCTCCTCATCACACGCGGAATGAAGACATGACGGTCATCGGCCTGTCCCCTCGGCCAAGGCTACGGTCCTGAAACCACGACCCCTTCATCAAGATGCGGAATCCAAAAGTCTAATTGTCCGTGTGCGCAATTTTGACAATATCCATGCTGAGTGTTCCCATGCCCGCCCTGACCCGAACCTGGCAGCTCTCGGGCAAGGGTCGTGATAGATGCTGCCACTCGACGAGAGATAGCCTCACCAGGCCACGAACCACCACCGGCTCACTTCCATCCAAGGAGTGTCCCGTCAGCCGTCTCTCGGCAGACCCTGCATGCCTCATCACACCCAAAAGGCTCCGAAGCGGCATACGGACGTAAGGCACTCGTTTTCTGCATTGAAGCTGGGGGCCAGCCGCGTATACCATGGCAGCAAAGACCAACAGCCCTCGCCTCGCTGGCCATATTCGAGCTCAGCCGCGGCGAATGACCCCCCCTCCGAGGCTGGTGCGTTGAGGTTGTGGGAAACCGAAAGCCGCCCAACGGGCTTGTGGTTGCATCATGGTTCCTCCCTGCCTTTGGTCATGGAGGGGGAGTGTATTTAGGGGTATTGCAGGGCCTTCCACCCCCTCCATCTGCCAATCTACTCTGCCATTGGCTCTACCTGGATATCCCCCAGTCTCCACCAGCCAGTGGGAAAAAGCACGATGGTAGTCGGCGCACGCCCCTCCCCTTGGTATGCCCCCCCCCTCGCTAAGGGTTTCATTGTGCCCGGGGCTCCAACGGCCGTACCCAGATCGTGGATGCTCTTGCGACAGATGGCGGGAGAAACAGAAGAAAAGGAAGAAAAAAAAAGACAAGCCAGCTCAGAACCAAACAGGCGTGTTTTTGCGAGCATAAACCACGATGCACACAGGCACGCCCGCACATAGCCACATACACATACACACACACACACACACACACACACATGATCGACAGTCAGGCGTGCACCTGGCACTCTCAAAGACGGAATTTGGACGATGCACTTTCCCGCATAATTTGGCCCTCTCCAGACGGACGACAGTAGCTGGCCATCAGTCGCCCGAGTCACCCCCCACACAGATCATCAAGCAGCAACACAGCACAGCCAGGCACACACACGCACACACCACACCGCCGCAAAGCAGAGCCTCCAGGCGGTCCAGCGGGCCTGGCGAGACAGAATACCCGGGGCCTCTTGACCCCACCCCACCGGGACGGACCACGCTCCCGTTCGGTGCTACATGTCACTTCCACTACCCAGAGGAGCAGCTGCCCCCGTTGCTGCGCAGCACAACTCCACCTTTGTGCTGGCGGCGGCGACATGTCGGGGCACAGGCCGGGGCCGACCATCCGAGAGTCGGCAGCCTTTTCCTCTGTTGGAGATTTGTTTATTTTTAGCAGCCGGGAAAACCGTTGAGGCCACACGATTGTCCCAAGGGCTGCCATTGGCCTGCTTACGGAATTGCCGGCAGGCTAGCCGGATTACGATGGCATGTCGATGGGGGAATACGACGGCGACGCGCTGTTGTCGTTCCACAAGGGTTGCGAGCCCGCGACGCTCGGACGGATGGGATCCCGCCGCAGCCCGAGACAGAGGAAATGCCATGCCACACAGATTGTGTGTCCCCAACGGCCGCTGCGTGTAGCCCTGGGCCGTCGTAGCCAGGGCCCGGCACCGGGTCCCGCTGTCGGCAGCCCGTATGTCACTCTTTTTTCTTCTTTTTTTTTCTTTTTTTTTCTTACCTCCTGACAGCCAAGCGACACGCATCACCCTCACCGACCAAATATCCCGATTCTCGCAAAGGCGGCCAAAATTGTGTTTCGGCGCCGAAGAAGGAGCGAGTAGCAGATTGTAATCTGCCTGGGCTGTCGTATCCTGCTGTGCTGCCAAGTCGGTCGCAAAGCATACTCCATCCACAGGGCACACGTTGTGGCCGCCCTTGATCCATGCATGCCCGTGTTGTCCGAGTTCTTTCTTTTTTTTTGTGTGCCCTTTCTGTCAATGTCCACTTTCGTCTTCGTTGTTCTTTGCTTTTTCCCCCTTCAATTTGTCTCCTCGGCGTGTCCGGTGACGACGACGAGTGTCGCATGGGGAATTGGGGCTAATTGTTGCTGAAGCGCTGGGCTGTACTGTGCGAAGGGCTTGGTGATTGTCGCACGGCGGGCTCCCAGCCATGTCTTGTCTGGCTTGCCGGAGGGTGCCAGAGCAGGGGGGCCATAGGAGCTGCTTGACCCCTGTCCGGCTGGAAAATCTTAGTGAACGGCCAGTAGACGACATCCTCGGGCTTCTCGCCAAGATAAACACGGGAGAGGCCTGCATTCCCTTCTCTTTTATTCGGCTCCTTCTTGGCTAGGATCGGCCACCACGACCACCTCTACCACCACCCCTCCACGGCACTCATTATATCCTCGCGACTCTATCCTCGTTGGGAAGTCAGTACCGTCACCGTGCATCTACTACCTCACTCTTGCACGCCATGCCGCTGTTGCTGTCTTGCAGACCGCCCCTCCACCCATATTTTTCTTATTTTCCCTGCCCCCGCGGCTTCGTTGGCATTGGCCATGCCTTGGAATTTCCCATGCTGGGGCTGTGAGGCGAAATTTGGCCCGCTGCTTAGCCTTAGCAGGCAGGTGAGCTCGCCTGGAGTGAGCTCGCCTGGAGTGCATGGAGATGCAAGAAGGCTCGCAGTGCGCGGCCTCTAGTCAGGCTCGCACATACGTCCACCCCTTTCCCTAGCCTGAGGACGGGCTCTGGACGTTGGTGCCGAATTCGTCGATAGCTAGATCCATCACGTCGACACGGGGGGCTCTGAATGATGCGTCTCTGCGTGTTCCAAGCGGAGCGGGTGGGCAGGCAGGACAAAGCGCCTCGCAACGGATATGGTATGGGCGGGCTTGTGTACTCGGGCTGCGCGTCTGCCATTTCGGGACGGGAACGGATGCCCCTTTGACTGACAGCGTCTCGCTGGGTTCGTCTCATCATTAGCTCACTCCCTTCACAACGGGCCGGCCGCCGGCTAGGTCATCCTTAAAACCGTTCCAGCAGCAACCAGCTGGCAGCTCAAGGGTGCCTCAACCTGAGGTTCTGAGTCGGGAAACGGCCCTATCTTTTGCCTGCATGCTTCATGGCCCCATCAGCCAGGAGAATCGAGGGCCCGGCGGCTGCAGCGGCCTAGACTAGTGTCAAACGTCAGCCCCAACTGGCCACCAGATGGCGCCATGTAGCAGGAGTTCTGCTACAACTGCTCCTTTGTTCTTCTCCTTCGTCCCCTTGGCCTTCAAGTCTCTCACGGGTCGGGGTGTGTGAGGGAGCTTCAGAGTAGAGACAAGAAACGAGAAGAGCGTGTTCCGACGAGGGGTGTAAGCAAAAGGAGAAAAAAAAAAAGGGGGGGCTGAGGGCCAAGAGACGAGTATGTGGCAGCAGCAGACCAACCTATCCAGGTCATACAAACTGCATTCATCATGGCCGAGATGGCGACGCATCGATGGGCTCCACAATGGCGGAACGGGTGGCCGTCCGGAAGGCCTCTGGTTCGGTCGCGCGACGCGCACAAGCTCGCTAGTGTCCTTCACTAGCGGTCAAGCCGGCGTAACGCCGCCTCCAATTTTTCTCCTTTGGGCTTGATCAGCCATTCCATTTTCTCTCATGGAGGTCTCCTTGGGCGCCCCGTGGCGCTCCACTGGCTGAATATGGTCCCAGTTCAAGCCTCCCATGACGGCGTCCTCGGGGCGCCGTTGGCCGTTTTCGCCCGTTTCGCGGGTTCGGCTTCTCCTCTTTTTGGCGTCGCCCCAAGAAGCCGCCTTGCTGCCAGGTCACTTCTCATATTCCTTTGGTGTGCGCCGCCTGCCGTCTTCTTGTTTAGTTTCCCACCTTGGTCACCTCTCCAGAAGGGAGCAACGCCGATCCTCTCCTCTTTGGAGCCCCTTGTTCCGGCACTTGGCTCTTGGAGACAGCCTGAACGGCGGCCGCCATGAAGATTGTGGCTCGACCATGGTGCCCGAGATGGGGGAGAGGGGAAACGAAGAAAGCCGGACATGAATGGGGTGACGACGAGGGTGGGGGGAAGGGCGTCGCGCTTCCCGTGTGACTAGTTCACACACATACATACACACAAGGCACACACACACACAACACACAAGGCACACACGTGGTCCACTGAGTAGCTTGTGCCTCGAGGCTGGGCTCTCGAGCCCGGGCGGACGACAGACAATGCATTGGGCCCCCATCAGAAACAGCTGCCTTTTCTTGTGGGCGACAGGACGCTGTTACAGGGTCATGGATGGGCAATCAAAGAGGCAATCAAAACAAGGGAGTCGTCCGTCCGTGGACGGATGCCATGTCGTAGGGGCGTTGATGGATGGAGGATGGAGGAGAGGGGGCCCTGCCCGACGGGGGGGTCTGCTGAGCCGAGTCGGCAGACGGAACTATGGGGCTTTGTTTCCTGAGGCACAGACGGTGTTTGTGAATCACGGGTCCTCCCTGCCCGCCCCCTGCCAGGAGAGATGGCACGGCGGGGGGGGGGGGGGGGGATCGTTCTCGTG
>NW_008804622.1:9325-12710 GCF_000145635.1 Gaeumannomyces tritici R3-111a-1
AGTCGTTCTCTGTCTGTTCTTGTTTCCTCCAAATCCCAGCGGCGATCAGCCTTTTCCCCGACCGCTTCGCCTGGACGACAGGGAAGGACGGGCCGCCGTGACACGCCCAGGGACACAGAGGACGCAGCAAAACGCACGCGATACTGTCTACCTAGATAGTTCCTGGCAGCTCTTTCTCTGTGCGAGCCTCTCCGTCCTGGTCCCATCCCCCAGAGACCAGACAGAGCGGTTGTCCGAGCAGTAACTTCACTCCGCGTCGTGTCAGGAGGATGAACGGGCTTTTCTGTTTCTTGGTATTTGTGTGTGTGTGTGTGTGTGTGTGTGTGTGTGTGTGTGTGTGGGGAGGGGAGGGATGGGTCTTTTCGAGGGTTTTTTTTTCTCGCTCTCGGCCTGGCCCCCCTCCCCTGGACACCTCTGCCCAGATCTGTTTCTCAAAAGTCTCCACATGCCGGCTGGAAACGCGAACGCCGACGACGCACGCACGCACACATACGGGAGGATATGTGATTCCGGCTGTTCTACTGGTCCCCGTTGTCTCTTCTTCTCGTCTCGCGACTGCAAGCCCAGTGGAGACGGATGGGGGTGAGGGTGGAGGGGAGGGGAGGGGAGGAGAGGAGAGGATAGGAGAGAATGGTCAAGGAGGAGACACAAATGAGTGGAGCTGGGGGGGTGGGTGTAGATATCAGGGCTTGTTTAGAGGGTACATACCTTGGCTAACTTGTCAGCCTGGGTACCTACATACCTGCCTGACTAGGGCTACCTGATGTGTCTGCGCACTAGCACTTGTTGTGCTTGGTCTATTCTGTTTCCGGCCTAAGCCAAACAGGCCCGCGTTCCCGCCGCCCATCAAGCCTGCGTGGCGTATGTCTGTCTGTGTCTTGGGCCTAAAATGAAATGCATGGACACAAGCAGAAGAAGAAGTAGAAGAAGAAGAAGAAGAAGAAGCGCAAGAGCCGGTTTTTTTTGCCGCTGCTTTGCTTATCTGGAGGGCAATACTCGCACGCCCCTTTGCCTTTTGCCAGTCTTGTTTCTTTTTTTACTGTGTACGTCGGTGGACGGTTAACTGTCCTGCATTAGGTCGTCGAGCATGCATGGTGGATGGGTGTTTTACTTCTTTTTTCTTGTCTTTTCTTTTCTTTTTTTCTTCCCGTTCTTGCTCGTCTCGCTACTGTGTATAGTTAATAAAAGAATGAAAGAGATATCGTAGTGATCCCTCATAGCTGGAAGGAATGAACACAATGTGTCCTGGGTCCTGTGTCTTTATCCCACTCTGATGCAAGATTCTGAGCATACTCAGCAGCACTGTATAAACATTGATGAACCACGGGGTTTGGCAGGGGGGGTCAGTCAGGGATGGATGCTAGTCCACTAAAAAAGAAACCAAACCCAAAAAAAAAAAAACGGCCGTTCGTTCCATCAGCAAAACACGACATGACCTCTCGTTCTTCACCAGCCAACTGCATTCCTCACAGGACCCCTCTCGGCCTTGACGCTGGCCCGTTTTGTGCCGCGCTAGTGATGGAGCCGTGGCAAGGGGGGTCGAAAACCGGCCAGGGCGCCCTTTCCTCCCCCGTTGGCGTGTCAGTTTGTGTTGTGTATGTGTGTTTGTGTGTCTGTATCTGCACATAAACGCGGCCGGCCAAAGCCAATGCGCAGTTGAACCGCCCACGCCCCCTCCACTCTCTCTCTCAAGGGACAAAAAAAAGGGGGACGAGACCGAAGAGGACAAAGACGGGCCGGTTAGGTTTAGGCCCAACCGGGTCCTGCCAGATGTAGCCAAAGCAAGGCCAGGAGAAAGCGAGACGGGTAAAATGATACACGACGAGACACGAGAAGGATGGATAGAGAAGGGTGAACCAAAGAAAAAAAGTCAAAACGCACATGCGCACGCATGCGTTCAAAACGGCTTGGATTTCTCCAAGGGCGGGACGCCGGCCGCCGGTAGCCCTCCTCCTTCCTTCTCCCTTGGTGAGCGGGAAGCATGAGGGAGCGGCGGCATCTCAGGTGTGTCCCCCCGAGTTTGGACCAAAGTCGAGAGGGCGTGACAGACAGACAGAGACAGGGAAAACAGATACACACACCACGAAGCAGGCAGGCAGACAGGCAGACAGGCAGGCGAGCACACGCCCTCCCGGCCCCCCCTGAGACAGCGAATGATAACGGCAGGACATTGGGCTTGGGGCCCAGAGCCAATGAGCTCGCGAGCTGGCAAATTCTGCTAGCTACCACCAGCAGGAGGTGATGGAAGGGAAAGAATGACATGACCCTATTTGTTTCTTCGTCACGCCATCTTTGGGGGTTGAGGCTGGCTGACTGCTTGGGGCTTTCTTTCTTTCTTTTTTCTTCTTCATGGCTTCAGCCTCTAGAATTACCTACCCATCATTCTCTCTCTCCCCCAGAAAGCCACCAGAAGAATGTCTTCCTATCCTCCTTTCCCCCCACACAACACAAAAGCAGAGGCGAGAGAGAGATGGCCTCGGGGTAAGGAAGGCTCGATGGCCGAGGGGGGTGGAGGGCGTGGAAGGACAAGGGCAGGGGATGGGGAGGTGGACGGCGAAAGGGCCGAGAACAGCCTGGTTTTTGCTGCGTGTGTGTGGGCTCTGCATCGTTTTTTTCTTCTTCAGTCATGAACCTGTGCTGCTCCTTTCCTTATCCAGCCCAGCCCTTCCCTCTCAGGTGCGCAAGCTGCACATTTCTTGTCAAGCCACGGTCCCCCCCCCCGTTTGTGCTACGCGTTTTCCGTGCTACGGCCCTGGTCGGGGAGACTAGACGATGGGGGAGGGGTGAGGGGGATGGTGGGAGAGGGGTGAGGGGGATGGTGGGAGAGGGTGGGAGGGCGGCGAGCCCTGGCCGGGCCCGACTTGGATCCGGCAACAGGACTCTCTAGCCTCCCCCTTCCCGCCTCGCTCTCGCTCTCGCGGCCGACGGTTGGCGGCCACCCCTCCCTCTCTCCTGCGGACCAGCGGGGGCATGGTGCCGTGTGGGGACAGGGACTGACGGATGGATGGATGGATGGATGGGCTCGGTCGAAACCCAAGTGAAGGGGAGCAAGGCCAAGACGGGGCGAGAGATGTGAGCCAAGGAGACAAGATACGGACTGCCGACTTTAGCGCCGCCGGTTGCACGTCGATATGCTTGCTATGCCATGCCATACACTGAGTACAGACCCGCCTAGGTACCTCCCAGACCAGAACATCGTCCCCCCCCTGTCCCTCTGTCTCTCTTTCTTTTGCCGGCAATTTCCCTGTGCCGACCCGTGGAGGGAAAGGGTCTAGTGGCTCTTGTTTCCTTGCTTTTTGCGTTCCCAACGAGCGAGGGAAGCGAGAGGAGCCGTGCCCTCTGATTACCGCCTCATTCCGTCACTGCGTGGTTCTTTTCTTTTTTT
>NW_008804623.1:0-12390 GCF_000145635.1 Gaeumannomyces tritici R3-111a-1
GTATCGCGGCCAAAGTATAATGGCGAAGTTAAAAAATAAGGTAAAGCTTAAATTGCACGAAAGCGCTTGGAACGCGAAGAATTTAAAAAACCAACCCCGGGTGCCCAAAAAGGTACAAAAAAAAGGAAGTTAAAAAAAAAAACAATTTTTGTTAGCGATAGCACTTTTGGTAAAAAATTTACGAAAATTTAATAAAAAAAATACCGCATCCGGCCCGTAACCCGGTAATTACCCGCTTTTGCACCAATTAACTTTTAACATATTGTTTTTTTTTATACCTTTTTTATTTGGGAAACAAGCCCGGGTAATTACCGAAAGGGATCGAGCAAATTTAAAAAAGGCATTTGCAATTTCGCACCGCTTACAATAACGCCCGACGCTACGTCGAGCACGTTGGAAAAGGCCGTTGGGTTACCGGAATAAAATACCAAAAAAACCCCGCAAATTTCCGACGATTTCGAAAACTTTTTCGTAAAAAAATTGCAAAAAATAAACGACGCGCTGGAAGCCCAAAGCAAACGCGCCCGTTTAATTTAAAAAATCCAAAATAAAGGGTTAAAGCATGCGCATAAAGGCTTAAACGAAAATAAAGGAAATACTTTTAAGCAATAAAAAGGTTTTACGTAAAACAAAGTTACTTTTAAACCTTTTATGCTTAAAAAATTGGCAATTTAGCAAAATATCGCCCATTATATTAATAATTACGAATTTATTTTTAAAAACGAAAAGGAACGTTACGGTAAAAACCGTATAAAAATTTAAATAACCTTTAGCACTTTTAATTATCGTTAACGGGCATAATAAACAAAATACAAGCAAATGCATTACCCAAATACCGGGGTATCGCTTACTTGGGCCGATTTTTTGCGGTAGTTTTAAATAAAATCGAAAAACCCCAATTTGCAAATATAGCTAGCAATTAAAAAGTTTGCGGGAAATACCGCTATTAAACAAAAAAATTACAAATTGTTCGAAACGTTCCGAATTTGTTAGGATTTGGTAAAAAACGACCTTTCCGAATTAGCACCCAAATGGATAAAAATAACATTGCTTTTTAACCGGTTCCGCCCCGAAATCCAAAAACGGGTAATATTTAAAAGCTTTTTTTATACCATAAAAAAATTGCAAATTAAAACCTTTAAAACAAAAATAATATCGGGACCGTACAAAGGAACCCCGAAGGATACAAATGTTTTAACCTTTAAAAAGCCGGTTATTTGCTTTAAATGCGGGCAATTAAACCACATTGTTGCAACATACAAAATACGAACGGATAACTTGGAAACCCTGTTAGCCCCAATAACCATATAAAAAGCAAAGGGGAAAAGGCCCGAAATACGGTGTTACGGGTATGGGGAGCTGGGCTATATCCGGCCGGCGTACCCCAAAAAAAGCAAAATATCGCTACCTAATTCGATACCGCTATTTAGCCGTTTAAGCACCGGGGCTTAAAAATGCGCTTTAGCGGTTAAAACGCGCTAAAAAACCGAAATGTATTTACGGATTAACGGTTGCCGGGTAAAGTTAAAAGCGCTGGTTAATAATAAAAGCAACGTTAATTTATTGCACAACCGTTTTTTGGTGGAAACAAAAAAAACGCCGGTGCTAAACGGGGGCTATTTAGCGTAATTCGATACCAAAAAACGCATGCTTACGCTAAAGGTAAAGGAATATAAAATTTAAATAACGAATAGCTAAGGAATAACCCAAAAATTAATAATATTTTACGTAGTAATGCCCCGGGCCGGGTACAACATTACGTTAAACATGCTTTGGCTTTAACAAAAAAACATTAAAATCCGGTTTGGGAATATAAAATAAAGGTTTCCGGTAATTATTAAAAAGGTTAAAATAATTTTATCGGAAATAGCTAAGGAATTAATTTAATTGGGACAAACGATAGCCGTACTAACGATTGCACGCCCGAAAACCCCGAAAAACCCCGGGAAAAAGCTAAAAGCTTTCCCGGAATAAGTTAAAAAAATAATTGCAAAATATGCGTAACTTTATAAATCGAACCCTTTGCTAAAATATATAGGCTGGAATTACGCGATCGAATTGGAAAAAAAAACGATACCGCTTTACAAAAGCATTTATTTTTTATCCAAAAAGGAATTAAAAACCTTCCGGGGGTATTTCGATAAAGCCATAGCAAAAGGTTGGATTCGGCATTTAACTAACCCCGCCGGCGCCGGAATTTTGTTCGTTTTAAAAAAGGACGGGAAATTCCGCTTTTGTATCGATTATCGGGGTTTTAACAAAGTTATTAAAAAAAACCGGCTAGCATTTTTGCTAATTTACGAAATATTTGACCGGGTATTTAAAAGCTAGTACTTTACCAAATTGGATTTAAAAAACGCTTATTACAAAATACGGATTTAACAAAAAAACAAATAAAAAATTGCTTTCCGCTGCAAATATAAATATTATAAATACTTAGTAATGCTTTTCGGTTTGGCCAACGCTTTAGCAACGTTCCAAAGCTTTATTAATATAGCGTTTAAAAAATTAATTAATAACAATTGCATCGTATATTTGGACAATATTTTTATTTTTTCGAAAATATAAAAAAAGCACCGCAAAGCAATAAAAACGGTGCTAAAACGATTCGAACGGTTTAAGCTTTACGTTAACCCGGCCAAATGCAAATTCGAAACGAATAGTATCGATTTTTTGGGGTTTAGGATAACCAAATTCGGGGTCGAAATCCTGCCGAACAAGGTTATTGCAATTTTAAAATAAAGGATACCGGAAAGCGTTAAAAACATTTAAGTATTGTTAGGGGTTAATCGGTGCAAAGGCGGGTAGTTACCGGGTTACGGGCCGAATGCGGTGTTTCCTTTGTTAAGCTTCCGTAAATTTCCTACCAAAAGTGCTATCGCCAATAAAAATTATTCCTTTTTTAACCTTCTTTTCTTTCGTGCCCTTTCGGGCATTCGGGGTCGGTTTTTTAAATTTTTCGCGTTCCAAGCGCTTTCGTGCAATTTAAACTTTACTTTATTTTTTAGCTTCGTTATTATGCTTTGGCCGCAATACCGGTAATTTGCCGGCATATTCCCGGGGGGTTCGTGCCCGGTTGGCTGCTAACGCCCCTTTTTTCCTTTTTTGCCGGGCGGTTTCGCCCGTACATTTAACGCTTTCCGCTTTTTGCCGGGCGGTTTTGCCCGTGCTTTTAACATATTGCCCCTTCCCGATACGGCTTGTCCCAAACCGCTTGTACCGCGCGTACGACCCCGTAAGTAGCCGGTAATTTACGGTATTTCGCTAAACCGCCTTAATGCTTGGTAACGCTTGGGGAAACCGGCTGTAAGGTTTTGTAGCATCCGGAAAAATGGGTCCGTACCGGCATATAAAAGGCTTTTTTTTCCGTTCGAAGCTACAAGCCTTTTTTTTTCCTTTTTGTACATTTAATAACCATTTTAATAACTTTAACGATCGTAACCGTAAATAATTAATATTTGGCCGTTCCTTTTAAACATTTGGACCTAACCGGTAATTGCAAATGTTATTTTTCGTACCCAATTACGTAAAGAAGGTAATGTTCCTTTGGGTGTCCGTTTCGGGTTTTTCGGTCCTAACCGGCCCGTTGGCCTTTTTTAACGACCCCCCGGTATTTTTTTTAGCTATCGTAATTTAATTGGATTTAAATTCGGTTTCGCCAAAGCTTTTAATCCTTTAAATCCTTAACAATTGTTTTGCCGGTAACCTTTTGGTAAGCCTTTTAAATGTTGCGGGTTTATTGGGCCCTTTTGCGCTTGCAGCTTTTTAAAACTCCCGCAAACGTTTTGCCGGTAACCTTCCGGCGGGTTTTAACCGCCGCGGTAAAAAGACCTTCGCCGAAAAAAAGCGTAAAGCGCGCAATAAACGCCGCCGCAACGCTTTCGATTCCAATAAATTTGCTTTCGAAACGAACATTGCCTTTTTTTTGCTTTATATGGGTATTTGCAACGCGCTTTCGTTGCGGGAAGTTATCGATTTCCAATAAAGCAATAATTAAAACCTTATTTGTTTGCCCTTTTTTAAAAACAATTATACGGAACGTACGGTATCCTATAACCGTTATTTTGGTTGTTAAGCATATTAAAATTATGCCGTTAACCCCCGTATACCGATATGCTCCGATAATTGTACGGGGTTTTTTAAATGTATTTATTGCAAAAACGTAATTAGCAATAAAGCTTGCGTTAAACTTCCCGAATGGTTTTGGGAAATGGCCCAAAACCTTTATAAAATTTTAAATACCGTTTATAAGCGGTTGCTTAAAGCGATACCGAAGCTTTTCGAAAAGCTTACTAAAGCCCAATTTCGCGCTTGCAAGGTTATTTAAAAAGCCAAATCCTTTTATACCATATTGGCCGAGCAATTTGCGCGTTACAAACGTTAAACCGTTATTTAAAAGCGCATCCAGCGCAAAATTGCTAACGTTGCAATATTAAAAGCTACCCAAAACATTTTTTAATAATTTTACGCTATTGCTATTTAAACGAAAAAGTAAGTTTAAGCTTTAATTAGCATCGGTAATTTTTTTAACGAAATAAAAGCGTTTTTTAAGCGTTTCGAAAAAGGTATGGTTGTTTTTTTTGGTAATATTACCGTTAGTTTTGTTACGATTGCGGCGCATTTGGATATTTAAGCTTATAATTGCGCGGTTTTTTGTAAGGGTGCGGCGTTCGTATTAGCGCCGGGAAATACCGCTTTCGGCGCCAATAACTTTAGCGGCAATAATTGTAGCGCTAGCGAAAAGGACGTGGTTTTTGGAAATTTTGGTTTTTTTGGATACGGCATTTAATCGATTTTTTTTATATGTTTTTTTAATTAGTTATTAGTATTTTTTTTTTAAAAAGTGGTTAATTTTAAATTTTTTTCGTTAATTTGTTATAATTAAAATTATAATTTCCTTTCGTTATATTGCTTTTGCAACATTACGAGGTTTTGGTATTTATATTTACCAGCTAAGTTTTAATGCCCCAATAAATAATTTTAAAATGCTTTTTTTTCGTTCCCCAATGGGTTTAAGTACCGCTAACATGCATTTACCGCTACCCAAACGCTTAGGCCCGTTCGCCGTGCTATTCGAAAGTTTTTTTATTTTTTTTCGGGCGGGCAATAGTATTTTTTACCATAACGTACGTTTAAAGTGCGGTAATTGCTTTAGCGTATTGCGCTAAGCATGCTTTTTACGGGCTTTCCGAAATGTGCTATACCTTGCATGTCCTTCGGGATTTAAATATATCGCACCATTAATTTAGGGCGTTCCCCGTACTATACCGTTTTTACCTAACTTTTTATTTATAAAATACGATATTTTACGGCTATTACAAGCCGTTTACGGGTTTTTTACGTTTTTTTCCGGTGGCTAGCCGGTTTAGCACGTTAAAACATTCTTTTGGGCCATTTTTTTGGCCCTTATTATTCCTTTCCTGTAATACCCCCGTCCTTTCCGGGTATTTACCCGTTAAAGTCCGGTATTTTCCTTATTTTATAAGCTTGCTTTTAATAAGCTTGCTTTATACGCTTAAACAATTTTTTTCGTAATATCCTTTTTTGGAATTTACGAATTTTCCGATTCGTTATAACCTATCCATTTAACCAAATATTTTCGTTTTTGCAAAAACCCTTTATATTTTAACAAAGCTTTTATTTCGAAACGATCCTTTTTTTTTTTCGATTTTTGGTTTTTTATTTTTTGGTTTTTTGCCGGGCTTTTTTTTAAACGCTTGCAATAAATTTGCCGGAAATACGTTATGTATTCGGTAATTTACCGAAAGCTTTAACCGGAACGCCAAATCGGTTAACCCAACCATTTTTAAAACCTGGAAAGGTTTTAACCATTTATTTAATAGCTTTTTCGACGGCCTTTTTATTTTAATATTCGCCGTATTTAGCAATATTTAATTGCTTACCCCAAAAGGTACCGGGGTTTTGCCCTTGTTATAATACTTTTTATACATATTATTCGTTTTTTTTAACAGTTTTTTGGCTTATTTTTTAATTGCTTCCAAAGCCCCCGCTTTAATTTTAACCGTTGCCGAAGGTTTTTTTTTAACCACTTAAAAGTTATAAAGCTTTTGTAGGTAAAACTTTATTAGCAAAAACGCCGGGGTTTTTTGCGACCCCAAATGCACGTTCGTATTGTGCATTTACGTTGCTAAATGTAATAACGACGCCCAATCGTTTTGCCTTTCGTAATAAAAGCACCGGAAATAATATTTTATTGCTTGGTTTGTTCGTTCCGTTTGCCCGTCGGTTTAAAAGTGGTATGCTATCGATAACTTTTTTGCAACCTTTAAATGTCCGGCGAAGGTTATCCAAAACCCGTTTGTAAATAGCTTGTTCCGGTTCGATACAATCCTTTTGGGCGTTTTTAACAGCCTTTAAACGTATGCAAATAAAAGGTTTTTTAATTTTTTATTGGTTAATTTCGTAAACGTTAAAATAAAAAAGCTATATTTAGTAAACCGGTCGACCATTATTAATATTGCGTTGCGCTTTTTGCCGGTTTTATTTACCGACGTTAAAAACTTTTCGATAAAATCCATCGATAGCTTTTGTTCCGGGCGGTTTAGCACGGGCAAAAATGCTAGCAGCCCGTAAAATGCTTATGTTTTTGGCTTCGTTTGTTGGTATATTTAATACGTCCGTACGTATTTGCGTACGTTTTTAGCCATACCCGGCCATTTAAACTGCCGTTTAAGCTTTTTTAAAGTTTTGGCCATGCTTTTGTAACCCCCCGTTGGGTTATCGTATTGTTTTTAAAGCATTGCCCGTTGCAACGGCGCTAAATTCGGGACCCAAATTTTCTTTTTGTGCTTAAACAAACCGTTGTTAATCCTTTAAACGTTAAGCTTGCTTTTTTAAGTACCGTTTTAAACGAAATCGTTTTTTGCTTGTGCTTTAAAAATGCGTTTTAATGTTATTTTAATATCTTTTTTAGTAATGGTCGTTTTTACGTAAATTGCTATTCGGAATTTGGCTAGCAAATCGTTTCGGAATTTTTTTTTTGCTTTATTGGCTTTCCCGTCCACGGGTATATTTTAAAAACGTTTTAATAAACCATTCGCGGGGTTCCGGTATTTTAGCTTTTATTTAATCGTAAAGTTATATTTTGTTAGGTTTTTAAATTACTTTGTTTGGCGCTTTATTACTTTTTTTTTGTTAAAATATGGGTATGGTTTAAATGGTTGGTAATTATTTTAATAATTTTTTGTAAGTAAGCCAAATAATGCCGTTACTTTTTAAAAGCTTTTACGATCGCCAGCAATTTTAAATTAGGAATTGCATAGCGCAGCTTTTTTTGTTGCAATTTTTTCGATATGTAAGCTACCGGGTGCTACCGACCGTTTTGTAGCTGCAGCAGCACCGCTTTTATTGCAAAAGCCAAAGCGTTGGTCCGCACGCATAGCGGTTTCGAAAGGTCGAAATGCACCAATACCAAAGCTTTTGTAAATAATAGCTTTAATTTGCAAAAAGCTTTTTTCGCAATACTTTTTAAGTAAAATACGGTATTTTTGCTAAAAAAGTTCGTTAAAAGCATAGTAATTTTTGCGTAACCTTTTACAAATTTCCGATAATACCCCGTAAAGCCCAAAAATATTTAAATGTTTTTAACGCTTTTCGGTATCCTTTACTTTAGGATTGCAATAATTTTATCCGGCAGGCTTTCGACCCCGAATTTGGTTATTTTAAACCCTAAAAAATCGATACTATCCGTTTCGAATTTGCATTTGGCCGGGCTAACGTAAAGCTTAAACCGTTCGAATTGCTTTAGCACCGTTTTTATTGCTTTGCGGTGCTTTTTTTATATTTTCGAAAAAATAAGGATATTATCCAAATATACGATGCAATTGCTATTAATTAATTCCCCAAACGCTATATTAATAAAGCTTTAAAACGTTGCTAAAGCGTTGGCCAAACCGAAAAGCATTATTAGGTATTCGTAATGTCCATATTTGCAACGGAAAACAATTTTCCACTCGTTTTTTTATCGAATTCGTATTTTGTAATAAGCGTTTTTTAAATCCAATTTGGTAAAGTATTGGTTTTTAAATACCCGGTTAAATATTTTGTAAATTAACGGGAATGCTAGCCGGTTTTTTTTGGTAATTTTGTTAAAACCCCAATAATTAATATAAAAGCAAAGCTTCCCGTCCTTTTTTAAAACGAATAGGATTCCGGCGCCGGCGGGGTTGGTTAAATGCCGGATCCAACCTTTCGTTATGGCCTTATCGAAGTACCCCCGGAAAGTTTTTAATTCCTTTTTGGATAAAAAATAAATGCTTTCGTAAAGCGGCATCGTTTTTTTTTTAATTCGATCGCGTAATTTTAGCTTATATATTTTGGTAAAAAGTTTAATTTATAAAGTTACGCATATTTTGCAATTATCCTTTTAACCCATTTCGGGAAAGCTTTTAACCTTTCCCCGGGGTTTTTCGGGGTTTCCGGGCGTGCAACCGTTAGTACGGTTATCGCTTATCCCAATTGGATTAGCTTTTTGGCTATTTCCAACGAAATTATTTTAACCTTTTTGGTAATTACCGGGAACCTTTACCTTATATTTTTAAACCGGATTTTAATGTTTTTTTGTTGGAATTAAAGCATGTTTAACGTAATATTGTACCCGGCCCGGGGCATTACCACGTAAAATACTATTAATTTTCGGGTTACTTTTTAGCTATCCGTTACCCGAATTTTATATTTTTTTACCCTTAGCGTGGGCATGCGTTTTTTGGTATCGAGCTACGCTAAGTGGCCCCCGTTTGGTACCGGTATTTTTTTTGCTTTTACCAAAAAACGGCTGTGCAGCAAATTAACGTTGCTTTTATTATTAACCAGCGCTTTTAACTTTACCCGGCAACCGTTAATCCGTAAATACATTTCGGTTTTTTAGCGCGTTTTAACCACCGGGGCGCACTTTTAAACCCCGGTACCTAAACGGCCAAATAGCGGTATCGAATTGGGTAGCGATATTTTGTTTTTTTTAAGGCACGCCGGCCGGATATGGCCCAATTTTTTATACCCGTAACACCGTATTTCGGGCCTTTTCCCTTTTGCCTTTTGTATGGTCGTTAGGGCCAACGGGGTTTTCGGGTTGTCCGTTCGTATTTTGCATGCTGCAACGATATGGCTTAACTGCCCGTACTTAAAGCAAGTAACCGGCTTTTTAAAGGCTGGGATATTTATATTCCCCGGGGTCCCTTTGTACGGTTCCGATATTATTTCTGTTTTAAAAGCTTTAATTTGCAATTTTTCCATAATGTAAAAAAGGCTTTTAAATATTACCCGTTTTTGGATTTCGGGGCGGAACCGGTTAAAAAGCAATATCGTTTTTATCCATTTAGGTGCTAGTTTGGAAAGGTCGTTTTTTACCAAATCCTAACAAATTTAAAACGCTTTAAACAATTTGTAATTTTTTTGCTTAATAACGGTATCCCCCGCGAGCTTTTTAATCGCTAGCTATATCCGCGAATTAGGGTTTTTCGACCTTGCTTAAAGCTACCGCAAAAAATTGGTTTAAATAAACAATACCCCGGTATTTAAGTAATGCATTTGCTTATATTTTGTTTATTATGCCCGTTAACGATAATCGAAAGTGCTAAAGGTTATTTGGACTTTTATACGGTCCTTACCGTAACGTTCCTTTTCGCTTTTAAAAATAAATTTGTAATTGCTAATATAATGGGCGATATTTTGCTAAATTGCCGATTTTTTAAGCATGGAAGGTTTAAAAGTAACCTTGTTTTACGTAAAACCTTTCCGTTGTTTAAAAATATTTTTTTTATTTTCGTTTAAACCTTTATGCGTATGCTTCGACCTTTTATTTTGGATTTTTTAAATTAAACGAACGCGTTTGCTTTGGGCTTCCAGCGCGTCGTTTATTTTTTGCAGCTTTTTTACGGAAAAGTTTTCGAAATCGTTAGGAATTTGCAGGGTTTTTTTGGTATTTTGTTCCGATGGCCTAACGGCTTTTTCCAACGTGCTTAACGTAACGTTAAGCGTTATTATAAACGGTACGAAATTGCAAATGCTTTTTTTAAACTTGTTTAATCCCTTTCGGTAATTACCCGGGCTTATTTCCCAAATAAAAAAAGTATAAAAAAAAAATAATATGTTAAAGGTTAATCGGTGCAAAAGCGGGTGGTTACCGGGTTACGGGCCGAATGCGGTATTTTTTTTATTAAACTTCCGTAAATTTTTTACCAAAAGTGCTATTGCCAATAAAAATTGTTTTTTTTTAATTTCCTTTTTTTTCGTGCCTTTTTGGGCACCCGGGGTCGGTTTTTTAAATTTTCCGCGCTTTAAACGCTTTCGTATAATTTAAGCTTTATTTTATTTTTTAGCTTTGCTATTATGCTTTGGCCGCGATACCGATAGCTCGCTAGCATATTCCCGGGGGGTTCGTGCTTGGCTAGCTGCTAGCGCTCTTTTTTTCCTTTTTTGCCGGGCGGTTTCGCCCGTACATTTAACGCTCCCCGCTTTTTGCCGGGCGGTTTCGCCCGTGCTCTTAATAAGTATTTTTGGGCTTTACGGGGTATTATCGGAAATTCGTAAAAGGTTACGCAAAAATTATTGTGCTTTTAACGGACCTTTTTAACAAAAATACCGTGTTTTACTTAGGAAGTATTGCAAAAAAGGCTTTTTACAAATTAAAGCTATTATTTACGAAAATTCCGGTATTAATGCATTTCGACCTTTCGAAACCGTTATGCGTGCGAACCAACGCTTTAGCTTTTGCGATAAGGGCGGTACTATTGTAACTGCAAAACGGCCGGTAGCACCCGATAATTTACATATCGAAAAAGCTGCGATAAAAAAAATTGCGTTATGCAATTTTTAATTTAAAATTGTTAGCGATCGTAAAAGCTTTCGAAAAGTAACGGTATTACTTAGCCTATTTATAAAAAATTATTAAAATAATTACTAACCATTTAAACCATACCCATATTTTAATAAAAAAAAAGTAATAAAGCGTTAAGCAAAATGGTTCGAAAATTTAGCAAAGTACGATTTTACGATTAAATGGAAGCCAAAATACCGGAACTTTGCGGATAATTTATTAAAACGTTCCCAAAATATACCCGTAAACGGGGAAGCCAATAAAGCAAAAAAAAAATTCCGAAGCAATTTATTGGTTAAATTCCGAAAAGTAGCTTACGTAAGGACGATTACCATTAAAAAGGATATTAAAACGATATTAAAGCGCATTTTCGAAATACAAGCAAAAAACGATTTCGTTTAAAGCGGTATTTGGAAAAACAAGCCCAACGTTTAAAAAATTAACAACGGTTTGCTTAAGCACAAAAAAAAAATTTAAATTCCGAATTTAGCGCCGTTGCAACGGGCAATGCTTTAAAAATAATACAATAACCCAACGGGGGGTTACAAAGGTATGGCCAAAACTTTAAAAAAGTTTAAACGGCAATTTAAATGGCCGGGTATGGTTAAAAACGTACGCAAATACGTGCGAACGTATTAAATATGCTAATAAACAAAACCAAAAATATAAATACCTTACGGGTTGCTAGCATTTTTGCCCGTGCCAAACCGCCCGGAACAAAAGCTATCGATGGATTTTATCGAAAAGCTTTTAACGTTAGTAAATGGAGCCGGCAAAAAGCGCGACGCAATATTGGTAATAATCGATCGGTTTACTAAATATAGCTTTTTATCCTAACGTTTACGAAATTAACCAATAAAAAATTGGGAAATTTTTTATTTGCATACGTTTAAAGGTTGCTAAAAACGCCCGAAAGGATTATATCGAACCGGAACAAGCTATTTACAAACGGGTTTTGGATAATTTTCGCCGAATACTTAAGGGTTGCAAAAAGGCTATCAATAGCATACCATTTTTAAACCGACGGGCAAACGGAACGGACAAATTAAATAGTAAAGCATTACCTCCGGTGCTTTTACTGCAAAAAGCAAAACGATTGGGCGTTGCTATTGCATTTGGCAACGTAAATGCACAATACAAACGTGCATTTGGGGTTGCAAAAAACCCCGGCGTTTTTGTTAATAAGGTTTTACTTACAAAAGCTTTATAACCTTTGGGTAATTAAAAAAAAACTTTCGGCAACGGCTAAAATTAAGGCAAAGGCTTTGGAAGCAATTAGGAAACAAACCAAAAAATTGCTAAAAAAAGCAAATAATATATATAAAAAGTATTATAATAAAAACAGGACCCCGGTGCTTTTCGGGGTAAGCGATTGGGTATTGCTAAATACGGCGAATATTAAAATAAAAAGGCCGTCGAAAAAGTTGTTAGATAAATGGTTAAAACCTTTCCAGGTTTTAAAAATGGTTGGGTTAACCGGTTTGGCGTTCCGGTTAAAGCTTCCGGTAAGCTACCGGATATATAACGTATTCCCGGCAAATTTATTGCGGGCATTT
>NW_008804624.1:0-12387 GCF_000145635.1 Gaeumannomyces tritici R3-111a-1
ATACACGTGTTCGAAAACACGCTGGCGATGATTTTTTGACATCACGGCTGCCCGAGCAGCGTGTGTCGCTGCTTCGTTTTCCGTTTGCAGCATGCGGGGAGGTAGATGCGTGATTGGATGCCAGGTTTTCGGCTGGAAACATGCCGGCTTCGCGAGGCAGGAGCTGCATAGATCGGCGGTACGGTGAGCGGCCAGCAAAGCAAGGCCATGAACGCGCCAGGGTGGGCCCTTCCTGGACGCATTGGCCGAACACTCGTCCACAATTCGTCCACAATATTGTCTCTGCATGGTCACATCGCTTCCAGGTGTAGATTTATAGGACCACCCCCATGAGGCTAGGCGGATTGAGTCTAACTAGACGCCGCAGCCAGCTGCGCGGTCCTCAGGTCGCGGTCCGCTGCTGGTCAACATACCACAACAGTCCCTACCACGCAGAAAGAGACACGTTGGCACAAGTACCTCCGAACCGCCGGGTGTGACCAACACCAATGCAGGATACGAATCGCTTCCGTGCAAGTAGTAAGCAAGGAGGGTCACAGTTTGAAATGGTTGCCTGCCGGGCACGCGGAGCGGTACGCTGGCAGCGTCCCATTATCGTCTTGTCATCGCTCAAAGTGCTGTTGCAGGTACACCGGCCAAAGTTCCTCCGTCTCGTCATCGGTAGCGAACGCCCGATTTGTTACGTCACAATGGTTTTCGATGGTAAGTCCTTTGCCAGGCAGTACATGGGGGTACAAGTTTTGACTGGCGAGGCTGTACTTGGTCTCCAAGCTGCACACGCTCTGGTGCAAGCGGAAATACAAGGATGATGCATCGGGGCGAAGAAGGGCTGCAGCCTGCCACCTCTCACTGGCTAGGGAGCGAACACGGGCTGCCAGCTGGTTCGAGTTTGCTGCCCTGCGGTGACCCGGCCTCCGCCGCTACCACCTGGGCTTCGCCATTTGCCGGCTACATTTGCCGGATGAGGTGTCAGTTTCCAAATCCGTTGGCTAGCAGCACAGCTAAGCCGTCGCGGCCGTGATAGAAGCTGCTTTGAGCCTGGCCTTTGCATGCGCCCAACCACCTGCCCGTGCTTCAAAAGCAGGGAAGGGCGGAAAGTTCTAATTTGTGATTTTGACGACAGAACCCGGGCAATTTACACCATGGAGTGAGCTCGCTGCCGTCGGGCGTTCCATACTCGGGCAACAGCACCGGGGATGTCATCTTTGCCTGACCCCTGATTTAATTTTCGGGCACAAGCTCTATCACCATTATTCGTTCAACTATAAAGGGGTTGAAAATTCCCGTCTCTGGTCTTACATTCTTTCTTCGTTGCCCCTCATTAGCTCACCTTCTTACGCATTGCCGCTCACCACTCGCCATGGCTGGCACCAGTCGAAAGCTGCCGGGCCTGATCTACGGGGGCTACGAGGTCGTTAGGGTTTGGCGCTGCAACGTGAGTCTGCCCTAACCCGTTTGACGGAACAGTTGACTAACATACGCGATCGGAACCGCCACCGGCCCGTCCCGAGCTCAGGCGACGCGGCACGTACGTGACGGATGACGAGACGAACCACGAGGGCGCTTCGGGTGCTGTGACCGATGTGGAAGAGGCCAGGCGTGCCGCGCGTCGATCCCGCCGAACGGAAAGGGTTGTGGAGGATCCTCGGCATGCCAAGGATGAGGCGCGACGTCGCCGGAAACAGGAGGAGGAGGAGGCTGAAGCGCGGAAGCGCGAGGAGAAGGAGGCGCGCCGAGCTAAGAGACACGCGGATCGTGCCCGCGAGGAAGCCGAGCGGCTGGCGGCCGAGGAGCAGCAGAGGGATGCCGAACGTGCCGAGCGTCGGAGGCAGCGCAAAGAACGCGAGCGCCATCGACAGGCCGAAGACGCTGGCCTGTCTCGCCACGAGCGTCGGCGCTACGAGAGCGAGAGGGATGAAGAAGAGCGTCGACGACGCCACGAGGCGCGGCGCGCAGCCCGTGAGGCCGACCGTACGCAAAGCGGCATCGAGTCTCGACAGCGGAGCCGGGCCAGGGAGGAGCGCGTGTACCCCGGCAGCAAGTCGCACCAAGTGGACGAACGACACAAGGACGGCTGGCCGCACTCTGGCACGTCGTCCTGGGTCAAGGACCACTCGGACGCGCCCCCGCCCCCGCCACCACCACCACCCCAGGACGAAGGCAGGGGTAGCGCCTCGCCGGACGACGACGAGGAGGCGCGGCGGGCAGCGCGGCGGGCAGAACGCCGACGAAGCAAGTACGCTGATGGAGGGGCGGCAGCTGCCGAGGAGGACGCCCGGCGGCGGAGGCGCAAGGAGGGCAGAGACGATCGTGATCGTGATCGGGACCGCGACCGCGACCGTGACCGCCGAGGCGGCGGCAGTGGGGGCGGTGTGTCGGATGGCAGCGATGAGCGCAGGCCGAGCCGGCGCACCGCGACGTTTGTGGAAGCGCAGCCGAGAAGCAGCTGGTGGAAGAAGCTGACGGGATCATGATGGTCCGTCGTGGGTACTCTCCCTTTTCTATACTCGTATTTCCTTGAGTGTGCGTTTGCTTTTTCCGGTTTCTGCATTTTGGGGGCAATTGTCGAGCGATGCTGTCTTGGTTTGATTTGCCTGATGTCAGAGGCCACCACAAACACACCTCTCCGTCCTTTGTTTTGTTTGTGTGCTGGGAGAGCTGTGACATTTTCTTTTGGGTTGTTGTTGGATACCCTATGTTTTGAATGATCTGTACGAGATGAAGTTGGGGCACGGATGAGACATATAAGAACATAAGACCAGCGTCCGGTTAAACAACCTTGAATACCTCCTCGCGAGCTTTTCCCCTGTTAAGCATGTCCACAGCCTCCCCATTCATAAGCCCGTGGATATAGCACTCTCCAACCAGCAAGTAGTGCTGAGAGCCTGGAAGGGGGCGGAGACAAAACGGCATTTTCCCGCCGAAGAGCACGCAGACAACGTCGCCCTTCTCCATGACCCCCGGCCCCATCACATAGTACCCCTTGGTAGTCCGGGCAAACTTTCGCTCGCTCGACGCGCCGGTCGCCGCACGGCCCCATTTCTGGGCGTCTCCCTGATCGGCCAGCAAGCGGAGCTCGGGAGAGATGGCCGCCCTGTCCACCACGGTGGTGAGGTAGGCGGCGGCGTGCGCGAGCCATTTCCCCTGAGGGACGGCGCCGTAATCCTCGAGGGCGTGGTCCTGCCAATAAAGGGCCATGCAGCCATTGCTTAGCGTTTGAGTATAGGCGAAAAAGCTGCTGGTCCCCATTCCCCCGCCGGCATACTCGTCGCTGATATCAAAGCCGTTTGTCTTCCCGCAGATGTCCGTCCATAGGACCTCGACTGCGGCCCGCGCCCTGTCCCCTTCGGCGGCTTTCCGGCCGTGAAACGCCCCCTTTTGCAGCAGGCCGGAGCAGGCCTCGATCCGGTCCATCTCTATCCCGCGAATTTCGAGCACCTTTGAATCGTAGATGTTCAGACTGGGCTTCGTCGGGCCGCAGGCGCGGTGAGGGCTGGTGGGTTCCGACATGATATGTCCGTGGTGGGTTCTCCAGTCCGGCGCCCACGACGGCAGCGTATGCCCGGCTTGCCCCTGCGGAGTTTCAGCCGCGGAAGAGAGTTTCGTATGCTGCACGGCCCCAAGGGTGATGAGAGACTCGCCGTCCCCGATCAGGGCTCTCACGGCAACGTTGGTGTAAACTTTTTCGACCGAGCTCGAATAGTCCGCCTTTAGCGCCTTCAGCTCGCTGTTGCGTCCCGCGCGGATGGAATAGTGGCCCAGTATAGCGAACACGCGGTCTCGCTGGTCGCTGACCTTTAGGTGCCCTGCACGGTGGAGCTCGTAGATAAAGCTGAAGCGGTTGTCGTGCCGGCTAGTTTTTTCGGGCTCGACGAAACGGCGGTAAAGGTACTTGATCTCCGACGTCGCCACCTTAAACTTGAGCCTCAGGTGATGGTGTTCTGCGAGCTCCTCGCACACGTAGTGCAGCTCTTCCCAGGCCATTTCTGCTTTCCCCCAAAGCAGGGTTGCAGGCGCTTTGGTGCCGATCTCCTGGACGACCCAGCCGCGTTGGAACTGTGGATGATAACATTTCTAATCAGTACCGGTATTCCCATTTCAGGTAACGAAAAGTCTCGCGCTTATTTAAACTAACCCATGGGAGACTCGTTATGTTTTTTAGGGGTTTCCAGGCCGATTGTTCGGCCAGATCGTCGGTGCTGGCAGTCCTAAAAATAGGATGCTTCTTATCGGCGAGGAGCCCGGCCAGCTCTCGCACAAAGCCGAAAGCCTCTTCCGCCTGATGCTGGTCGTCGAGGCCGAGCCAGACCTGTATGCTGCTCCCGGTACGGTAAATCCGGTTCATAAACTGCACCTGTTGCGACCTCTCTGCCTTATTGCCTTGGTCGATGCAGATCTGGTCGGCCCACACGCGCCGCGGCCCCGTTTGCAATCGGAGCCGTCGCAGGGCGTGGTATAAGCTCGATGTGATGCGGAGCTCTGCGTCGGGCAGGCGTATCTCGTGCGTGAGCGTTTTATCTCCCCAAACGTACGAGAGAGGCTCGTAAGCCCCGGCATCGTCGACGGCAACGAGCTCGAGCACCCCCGTAAGCGGGTCGTCGGGATTTCCGCCCCATAGCGTCAAAATTCGGATGGTCCCGTCGGGTAGGGGCTGATAAGTGTAAGCGTCTGGTTGATCTTGAGAGATCCGCTTACGTCTCTGTAGGGCGGCGGAAATAGTATCCTGGTCCCGCTGGAGCTTGGTGATGATTTTGTCGATATCCTTGGTCTCGAACGGCCATGTCAAAGCGCGCAGACCTACGCGTCTCATTATTTGACCCCTACGACCCGTGTTCAGCTTCTCTTCTAGCTTCGTGCGAATAGGATCGAGCTGCGAATGGGTGTTTGCGAGAGCGTTGCGCAGATTTTGCGAAGTCTCGAGTCGAGCGCCATCTGGACCTCGTAGAAGCTGCTGCGCACCTTCGGCGATCGTCTTCAAGGCTTCAATTTGCTGCCGAAACCGTTCCATGTCCTGCTTGGCGTTCTTAACGGCGAGAGAGTACTGAAGGCAGAGGGCGCAAACCTTTGCGGCGAGTTCGATCACCGCGATGGCGCTCGCTGCTGCTCCTTCCTCCGAGTCCTTAGGAGTTGTTTTATTGACCCCTTCATTCTCGGGTCGAACGTTCCAGCCTTCATGCTCGAGCCGGTGTAGATGTGCTTGATACGCCCCGGATTTGGTCAGTTCCTGCAGGAACTCGTCTTCTTCAACCGGTAGTTCATCGTATTGTCTAGGCACGCCATCAAAATCCACGACGGCGTCAGGGATATGATCAACCTGCGGCATGTCCACGGCTTCGAGCGCCTCTCCATCGGCATCTGGCATTTCGACATCCTCGGTAGACACAGTATCTGCTGCTGACTCCCGGGCGGATTTAGTGAAGGGCGCTTCATTGCTGTCCCCGGCATCAACCGAAACGCTGTTGGCGTGGTCTTGTGTCTCTTGGCTGTGATCGTCGGATAGAAAGGCTAGGCGGATGGTTAACAGCATCAACGCCTGTAGATGTGTTGCGATATGTCGCGCCATCGTCTCGGCATTATCAGCAATCAGCGCGAGCCTGGGTATGTCGAGGGAATCGTCTGACGTGTCCGAGCCCTGGTCGTTTTCCCTCTCTGGCTTGGGATGCTTCATAGCAAAACTCGTCCTGCTGCTTTTATTGCCGGCCTCGTTGACAAGTTGCTCCTTGCGGCGCTTGGGCGGGGGCTCTGCTTCCTCGACCTTAAAGCAGCAGAAGAGGCATTCGTCCCACGGCCTCGGCCGTTCCACTTTGCTTTGTCTGGCGATCGCTTGAAGCTGCGGCTCGGGGAACAAGTCTCCATGAGCTTGCACCAGATGGCCGTGTAAAGCTTCTGGACCTGTGTGTATCTCAGGGCTGTCGTCACACAACGCGCAAATCCAACCGGACGTTGGGAATGCTCTCTGGTGCCAACGTCGGTTGTGCTCTTTCATGTGAGCGAGCCACAGTGCAAAGCTCGGGAAAGCCGGATGGCCATCGGAACACGCGTCAGAAATACACGTGTAGGGCTTGAGATCCTCATCGACATGTCGCCTGCTCCGGCCCTACAGCGTTAATTACACCAAAGAAATCTTGGAAAGATTCCGGAGGGATTATAAGACACACCTCCAGTCGCTGTCGTTCATGTCTTGTTTCCCAATGATTTTGCCGCACCATTCACAAGTGAAGAAGTTGCCGTCTTTTTGAGACGGCCGCCGTGGGTAGTTTCCCTGGCCGACTTGGACCGACGAAGTTCCCTGGCGTCGTTCCGTCGGAACCTGGAAGTTGTTGGTTCTGTGTAGGGCCAACCTCAGCCGCTGGCCGTTGATAGTTGAGAGATCGGATTGAGAGGCGGCAGAAGGTATCCCGGCGAGGTTTGTATAGCCTGAAGTCTTGGGTAACATTTCTTGGCTCGTGCCGCTGGCTAATTGCCCAGGTGAATATCGGCCTGGGTCACCTTGGCGTTCTTCATCGATCGTAGGCATGAAACCAATGGGTTTTCCGGGGCGCCGTGACTGCAGCTTATCGTCACGGTACTTCCTAAACAGCATTGCGGTGTATCGGTCCGCCATGGTCTTTCCCAGATATTGCTGGAGCGATTGATGGGCGTTCGGGTAGAGTTGTTGGACCACGGCTTGCGAGACGGCGGCGAAGGGCCCGAGGTCAAGACTTGCAGCAAACTTCTGGATTTTGACATCTATCCCGTCATGGGATGATTGGCGGATCGTGACGCCGAGCCTGTTCAGCCGGGTAAGGGCGGCATCGACGGCAGACAAAGCCTCGTCTCTTCGAGCATCATCTCCGACTTGTGATAGGCCGTTTGCCCCACTGGCTTCGCTGGCCCGCGTCACTGGGAGCTTGTTAGTCATGCGATCTCAAGGGATCGGGGCCGTAGGTAGACAACCTGATAATAGCACTCACGCTGGTGAAGACTGCGCTGCAGAATACCCAAGAGGCGAGCAACGAGATCCTGTATGTCGGCATGATTTCGGAGTCTCGTGTCGAGAGACTGGCTCTTGCGGGCAAAGACACCCAAATGGGCCGCCCATATTGCAAATCTTTGCTGGTATTCTGCGACAAGGTCGGCCACGGAGAGAGAAGACGTCTGCGCTCTGAGATTTGCAATTTGGGTATCGAACAGAGCTTCACACTCGCAAGCCAGATCATACAACACATCGCCGTCGTCGTCCATTGTGTTCGTCGTGCGCCGTAGCAGATTCCAGGCTTCAATGTTGCGACTCGAAATCTTTCATCAGCCTTCGGCGTAAGAACCTAGAGAGACGAGTCAAAGCAGCAACCACGCGGGGTCGACGAGGAGGTTCAACGTCCAGAACGAACAGTCAGGCTTTCAACCATTGCAGCCAAGAGGGGAATCCTGCGTGGCGCAAGCACGTGGTTTACCCCGCATTTGCCGCGGGCATGATTGAGCCAGGCGCTCAGCTTTCCGATCTCATCGTCGTTCCGCATTTGTTCCGCAATTTTCGACCGCATTGCCATTGGAATCACCACTTCCCTGACTGTTCAGGTTCCAGAGGCAATGCCGTACCTTATTGAATGCAATGAATGGCGTCTCCTGCAGACTCTGGGGCCGTTGATCAACCAAAGAAAGTCGCGATTCAACGTCCACCTGCTCAACAGCCTCGATTCGAGGCCTGAAACCCACGACGCTCGGCTCCCAAACCTCGCAGCCGAACGCTTTGAGGTGGAGGTGCGGCTCGTCTTTCTTCTACCAAAGGATTGCTCCCGTGCCCTGTCCACGACCGAGTTCGACGAGTGTGAAGAGAGGCTAAAAGGCGTATGCGAGCTCCTGGACCGGATTGTGCACCCGCGACATGGAGTTAGCCAGATCCATGCCGCGGAGAACAAAGCCGGCTACTCACGCCTCCGCTCGCTTGTCCGGTTGCTGGAGCATTCCGAATCTGACGAGACGGTCGACTTGGCAAGCGGCTCACGGCCAACATTGTTCAAGCCACCTGACGACCCGGTTGACCTGGAGATAAGCCTGGCATTGGTCGCTGACTACAACAACTCCCTTGCTCGACTCTTTGCATCACCGGCTCGGGAAGGTAGGGTTCGTCCCGTATCGAAGAAGATTGGGAGAAAGACCTGGAAGGACCCCAGGCTACGCCGCCGAGCGACTTCCGCGCTCGGGGCAATCTTCGAACGCCTCAAATGCGGGATAGGCCACGAAGTGATGTTGAACGTCTCGGAAGACGCCGACGACGGCGCGGCCGTTCCCAGCTTGGACTTCAGGCTGTCTTCTTGTACGGACTCGACCCCCTGCCCGGGCGCCCAATAGCTACAAGTGCGGTGTGGCTCTATCGATTCGTACGTTCCCCTGAGATCCCCCAGAAACGAAACATCGACAAGAGGCTGACTCAGTTTTAGGAACTGGAACGCCTCTGTCGCAGAAATTCAAAACATATGTCTCGACCTCAGGAATCGTGCCGGCCAGGGCGAAGCATTGATCCTGCTCCTCGAGAAGTACAGGCTCTTCGGCGCGTAGACCCCCCTACAACTAGCACAGCCCTCCTCGGCGCCGCCAAAAGAGAACCTCGACAAGCTCATCTCAAGCGGTGCTTTCAAGCCATTAGACCTCCTCACCTTGACGAGGGGATCTCTTCCGATAAGATATAGCATACGGGAAAAGAGGGCGTTAGCAGTCCGTCTCGGCTATTGCCTGATGGATTTCTTTGACGCCAACCTGAGTTCCAAAAGAATCTACTTCCTCGGTTCCACGAAGGCTTCTTGTTCCCGGACCCGGAGTGAGACGCTCTACTTGTCGTTCGCCTCCGGCCTGCCAGCCACAACCGAGTCCCACGTCTTTCAGATTGGGCATCCGACCCTCTTGTCATTTGCCAAGCTCCTACTGGAAATCGACTTTGGCCAAAGCATCGACCTCAACATCAGCTCTGATGACGACAAAACCAACCGAGGAATATGGGCCGAGCTGTGCAACGTGGTCGACAAGCTCGAGGAGGAGCGCAATGACAGTTACCTTCAAGCTGTCAGGGGTTGCCTGATGGCACATATTCAGATTTCGAGAGCCTTAAGACTGGGTAGCGCCGACGAAAAGGATGCGGAACTTACCATCCGAAAGGAACTTTATAGAGAAGTTGTCGAGAAGCTCGAAACCGCCCTCGCCGAATCCACCCCTCGGGCCGGTAACAAACGCCAACGGTCCGAGTCCCCGGAACCGACCTCTCGAACGAAGCCCCGTCTCGGCATTAGAGACGAGTGGCGAGAGCCTTCCATCGATGCGTCTGATGTTCGTGCAAACGCTTTGTCACGGCAGGCTCCTATCCGGTCAAATCCCGCCTGGGGGGCAGACCAGCGTCCAAGCGACCGCGGATGCCCAACACCCCGGAAACCGAGAGCATAAGACCAAGTCGGCTTGGTCTATCCAGCAGCGGTCTATTACCGGGGTCCACCGAATCCAACCCACGGTGGCAACCAGAGCGAGAAGCGTTATTCCACAGCGCTATTGTTCCCAAGATGTGGCTGAGCGAACTCATGAAAATCAGCCGGCAGGTGGAGAGCAAGCGACGCGAGTGGCGAATTGCGACCCCGGTTCGAGTTGCCATCCTGGACACGGGGCTCGATTGGGACTTTCCCGTCTTCCAGGAAAGGAGTGGACTACTCAAAAGCGTCACGGACGTGAAGGACTTTGTGACACCGAGCACACCGACCGTGACAGACGTCTTCGGCCACGGCACCTTCATGGCGAGACTCATCATGGAGTGTGCCCCGGGTGTGGAAATCCTAGTGGCTCGTGTCGCCGAAAACACAAACGAGCTCAAAAACAGTCAAGCAAACATCAAGGAGGTGAGAGAAGCACCGGCCTCAACGCCGCTCAACGCATAAATCTTACACGATCTGTTGGACAGGCAATCCTCTGGGCCGGGCAGGCCGGCAAAGCAGACATCATCTCCATGTCCTTCGGCTTCCCAAGCGACGACCAAGGGATACGCGAGGCCATCGAGACGGTGCAGAAGGGGCGCAACGAAAACATCATATTCCTCGCCAGCGCCGGAAACTCCTCTACAGAGGACGAGAGCTTCCCGGCCCGCCATCCTTCCGTCATATCCGTCTACGCGACGAACTGCCACGGGGTCTTTTTGCAGTCGAACTCGGCGAGCACAGGCAATGGCGCCGCCGTGCTCGGCACGTACGGCGACGACATCCCGGCCGCCATCCGCGAGGAGTTCAGGACCACCTACCCGAAGGTTTGCGAACCCGGGTCGTCAGTCGCCACGGCCATAATGGCGGGGATCAGCGCCACCATGCTCGCGTACGCCTCCGTCCTGCCTTCGCTAGTCCCGTTTCAGGGGGTGACGGTTCTCCAGCGCCTGTGGACAACCAAGGGCATGGAGGCGGTGCTGTATCGGCTGGCGCCAGAGGATCGCGACCGCCCGCGGCTCAGGGCCGTCAAGCCGATGTGGTTCTGGAAGAATAGGCCAGGTGATCCCATGCGGTACTGCGCTATTTGCGATGCGTTGTCGGACATCGACAGGAGGTTCCCGAGGCTGAGGGGGACGGGTTGAGAGGGGACTGACGACGGGACTTAACTTTTTACTGGCGAGGGCTTCAGTGCGCAAGCTGCTACGTTGGCGGCCAGAAGTGGCAAGGATGGTCCGCGAACGGCGTTGAGCGTAGCGTCGTCACTAGCCGCTGGCCTCGTGGGTTGGTGATGAGGGGACATGAAGGTGGGCAATAGTGTTCTTCTATTGCTGTGTTGTGTCGTGGCGGAGGAACGGGCGGCGGGCTGGCTGAACTGAGGATGGTGGTGCACAGACTTCCCAAGTTGGGATCGGAGCATGGTAGGGTTATCCACGAAGTCCTTCAGGTGGATGTTGATGCTGAAATCTTCTTCAGCATATAGTTCCTGGGTCCATCGAGTCCTTTGCGCACCCGGCACAACGCCAACGAGTCGGCCATGGTCAAGTACGAAGAGAGCAACTCGAGGACGGGATAGTACTTTTCCGGATCAAGCAGCTTGACCAAACTTAGTTGGCGTTGGTATTCGTTATCTGAAAAAGATGTCGCCATATTGCGTGTTTTGGTTGGTTGATGCCTGTTGTGTCGTTTGGTAGATGCCACACAGAAAGCGGGTGAACGCACGTCGCGGGAGAACAAAATGTGACGATGCTTGGAAACATTGGGCGGGGCTTCTCGATTCCATTCGAAAACTTATCTGGTGCATTTAGCGGGGTAAGGCGGACCTAGGCAGCAGAATAATCCCACGCAACTGCCAAGGAGAGGGGCATACTTGCGCGGGTTGCAGTTGAGCGTTTCACACCCCTGTCTTGCGGTACATTGGTTCACCGCTAATTTTCTATGGGAAGCAATGTTCCTAAAAAACGACAGATTGCCCAGAAAACGACAGATTGCTGTACCGCGCTGATCCCCGGAGGGCCGACTCAGCGCGGGTGCTCCTAAGGGCCTGATCGTAAATTAACCACGCTCAAGAGATAACCGTGGTTAACGCATGAGCGCGGTTAATTTGGTACTTTTTGGCGCACAAAAAATGGCCGGGGTGGCCGATGTATCTTTTTGTGAATCGTCTGTGCGTTTCTTGGCCCGCCACAGGGGGCAAGGGTCGGGCTGGCCTGTCTGGCTGTAGTTTGTATGGTTAGGCACCAGCGAGATTGATCCCTTCGATGTTATCGTCAGAAAAAAGTCAGAAACTGTCAAAATGAACTCACGGATATCCACGTTTTGGGCTTCCCAACACGAGGCTACGTCGGCCAACGAGGCTACGTCGGCCAACGAGGCTACGTCGGCCAACGAGGCTACGTCGGCCAACGAGGCTACGTCGGCCAACGAAGCCATCCTCGCCGCCCTCGCCCGGCCGGCCAACGAGGCCAACGAGGCCGCCCTCGCTGCCACCGCCCTCGCCACCACCGCCCTCGCCCTGCCGGCCCGGCCGGCCAACGAGGCCAACGAGGCCACCCTCGCGTTGTTTACCGGCGACGCTCCTGCGGCACCGGGTGGCACCAAGCGGAAGCGTGCCCCGGCCGGCACGATCCCAAACAAACGAACCCCGCGGTTCACGTGGAACACGGAAAAAACCGCGGCCGTTATGGAGTGGTTTCTTGTGGCCAAAAACGAAGGGCTTCTTGCCGTGCAAAAGAAGCCAAATCTGACGTTGGCGTGGCAGCGGGTGCTCGATCTGGCGCGGGCGGCGTGGGGGGGAGGAAGCGGCGCACTTGACGGAGGTCAAGGTTGCTGACAAGTACCAGACCGAGAGGAAAAGGTACTTGGCTTGGGCGAAGTATACTAGCTATTCTGGAGTATCTTGTGATCCAGAGACTGGCACCGTTGAGGGCGTTGACGTTAGCGACGAGGCGTGGCA
>NW_008804625.1:0-2522 GCF_000145635.1 Gaeumannomyces tritici R3-111a-1
GAACATGCGCAAAACCTGTGAGGGGCTTCAATCCAGAGGGATTGAAGGTTCCAGAGTTGAAGCCGTGTGTTTCTGAGAGGTAAACAGCACTCAGAGTCAGCGTCTGCGGCTAAAAGGCGTGTGAAGAGGAATCGTTGGGACCGCGTTGGCTTACTGGTGCCCAGATCGCAGACAACCGAATCACACCAGCCAAAGAAGCTTCTTGACTTCCAGAGCATGTTGTTGTCCCCGTCATGTCGCAAGCGTTCCGGACAGTGGTCGAGGATGTCCCGCCACTTGAGTTCTCTTTTGTTCGGGGGTAAAGCGATGACATGCCACTGGACTGATGTGTCAAGCCGGCGGATGGGAACAAGTGCGTGATATCGACCCTTGAAAACGAAGCCACCGCCGAAGGTGACAGCAACTGGTATCCTGGCGAGCGATGCCATTGTCTGGGGGCTCGCTTCCAAGCCGAGCATGGACGCTTGGCGGTCATTGGTCGGATAGCCGGTGATGAGCACCGAATGGCCTAGGATGGCCGTCCAGCAACCGCTGCTTTCGTCCTCTTGGGGCGGCCTCTCCAAGTTGACGGTCACGTCAAAGAGCGGCCCGGGGTTGTATGACGTTTCACTTTCCGGCAGTTTCTTGACTCGGACGTAGGCGTATTTGGTCTCGTCCAGCTCGCAATTATCGTAGGTAAGGGCAACCAGCCACCCGAGCTGCTGTGCAACAACTACAATGAACTTTTCAGATCCCTCAACGTCGATGGTATTGGAGTCGAGATTTACTGAGATGCTATCACCTGCGGCCGTGACTGGCTCGGTGACTTGGTCGGTTGCTGCTTCGGGATTATCAGCGAACCGCCACAGCGAGGGGGCGCGGAGAGACGAACCTGTCGTCATATCGATGTCTCGTTGCTCATGTCCACTAGTCTTACGCTTATGAATGGCTTGTTGTAGAGCGTTCAGCAGCTCCGTTTCGTGTGTTTCCCAGTCTGCGACTTGCTTGAAGTACTCGCCTATGGTGCAGAGCTGGGCCTTCGGGAGCACGCCGACAGTTGCAACAATGGTATTCAAGTTTTGAGAGACCCCGTTGTCGTAGTTCGCCCGCAGGTAGCCTTCCAAGTCCCAGCCGACTTGGAAACGAGCGCAGTGAGGTCGACTTTGGGGGCCGTCGTGACTGGGCCGCGAGGCAAATGAATCGGAGATTCGTGTCCGGATGACTTCCAGTTTGTCTTTCGCGTATTGCTCTAAGATGTCGCGGACCTCAGATACCAGTACATCGAACGCCGGATCGGCTGTAAGGTGGTCAATGACATCTCGGGCATTGATGCGGTTCACAAAGATGTCGCCCAACCCGCCGTCCTCAGCTCCATCCACTCCATCGGTAGGACCTCCGTTGTCGGCGGGCGGACCCAACGGGTCGTCTTGTTGTGGATCATACTTCCAAATCTCGACCCTTGCTCGCCCATCCATCGGCTCTGCGTTCCCAAGGTTCGTGGGCAGCCGATGCTCAGGTTTCGGCCACATGAGCTCGTCAAGACGACGGGCGATGTCGGAGTGTAGGAAATACATCAACTTCAGACCATCCCGATCAGGCCGGTCCAACTTGGGGGCCCTGGCTTGCATGGACTTGACGAAGTCCCTCAGCTTCGCCGCCAATTCCACTTGCACCCCGGGATGAGACCCGGCTGCGCCAATGTGCCCGCCGGACTTAGGGATGGCATTTTGAATACGGCCACACAGGAGGCTGATGATGCTGTCTTTCGCACTTGGGTTAAGCGGCTGCTCAAAGTTCGATATTACCGACCCTGAGTCTGAGTTTGACGGGGCTGGCGGGTCCGATGGTTGTAGGTTCTCCTTGTCGTCCACATCGGAGTGGTTGTCACTCGTCTGAGACGTAGGAGCAGTCTCGGAAGCCTGGAAGATAGAAGCGATATCTACTGCTGACATCTGGACAATAGAGGCTGTATCAGCCACGGACCCTGGGTTTGTCGGCCTTGGCGGCAGTGGAGTGTCGTGTTCGTCCATCGAACCGGTAAGCTCAAATCGCCTGCCGAGCCAGGTTCCAAGGCTGTTCAAGTAGCCAGCGCGATTAGGGTGGTCTTGAGGCGTGACGTCCACTGCCTTGGTCGCAACGTCGACGGCACGGTCGAGATCGCTTATCGAACCGGTGCGTTCAAACCGCCTGCCGAGCTTGTTTCCAAGGTTGTTTAACCTGCCAGCGCGATCGGGGTGGTTTTGAGGTGTGGCGTCCACTGCTTTGGTCGCAACGTCGACGGCACGGTCGAGATCGCTTATCGAACCGGTCCGCTCGAATCGCATACCGAGCATCACCCCAAGGTTGCTCAACATATTAGGCTGGATAATTCTCCTCCGATGTCCACTGCCTGTTCCATAATTCTGACAGCTTCTTCTAAGTCTTCGAAACGGCCCGTTTGCTGGTAATTATCCGCCAGTCTTGCTGCTTGGTTGATGCCGGTTTCGTCAAACATTGACTCTTGGCTAATAGACATTAACGCGTTAGCGGCTTGCCATCTCTAG
>NW_008804625.1:3390-9902 GCF_000145635.1 Gaeumannomyces tritici R3-111a-1
CTAAGGCGCGGAATGATTCGATAATTGTTGGCCGATATTTGCCGTTGTAAATGTCGCACCAAACGCAAACGGGCCCAGTTGCTGCGGGATTCGGGATTGTTGGCCAGCATCGGAGCCGCGTTTCGACTTGCTCGCAGAATTTCCCACGGAAAGCTGCGCGAAAGCAGCTAATCGCTTTGGGTACTTCACGCAAGACGGGACAGGGGTTGTTATTCCAAGAAAGATTTGCGCAAGAGCTTGCTCGACCCGCGAGAACGCTCCACGTCCGGATTCACATGCCTGCAAGCATCCGGGGTCTCGCGTTCGCGACGCGCGAAGGTGAAAGTACCACAAAGTCACTCTGCCTCCTGCTGTAACCCCAAGCGCCGTTGACCCCGTAACATTTCCGAGCGCGGCGCAGGACCGTCGCTGCTTGATGGTGGCCACCGTGTATTAGCGAGGGCGCTAATTCTCCCGACCCGAACGTCGGTGTTGTCCGCTACACAGACCGGAGCCCACCACCGACGCCGGGGTTTGTACCCGGTGTAGAACATGACGCTGATAAGAGCCTAAATGCCTCCGATTTTCCGTCCACGCTCGGCGGCAAGGAGAAATTTCTAGACGCATGCTGATCATTTGAGGCGGCTTCGTGCGGAAACTGTAACAAATATTCTGCAGCGACACGTGGCCATTGCCACCACTACAGGCCTCCATAAAGAAGCAATTCCATGTTCTTTCCGAGCCAATTTGCCCCTGAATGGTTTTTCTACATTTCCATCCTACTCTGACAACCGCTGCGCACCATGTCAATCGCAAACCTCCTGCTGAACCGCCCCATTCCCCGGGAGTCTATCGAGCTAGGCCGCCTCGTTCTGGACCCCAAGTACCCCGATCAAGACTTTTGCCAGCCCTATTCCCAAAGCCCGGGCGACGAATCACCGGACGCCATATATCCCATCGCGCGCCCCTTCGAACCCGACGTTGCTACCCAACGACTCGAAAATTTCCACACTGTGCTTGAGCGCACACGGGGCACACGACTGGGGCTGAGCCTGCTCAAACTGCTCGCGGCCACAGACTCCGCACCCACACGCTTAGAGACCATCACCGCCCCGCTCTGCGTCATTCACCAGCTGCGCAACGCTAGCGCTTACTTCAGCGCTGCGTGTCGGGAGACCCATGTGCGCACCTGGTTGGAGAAGGAATCCCAGCGCCTATACAGCAAAGTCTACCTCGTGTGCGGTTTCAAGACGCTAACCGACGCTCGCGTTAGTCTAGCGCGTTGCCACAAAACCAAGCTCGACGCGTCTGTTGCCGTGTCCGCTGTAATCGCCGCTGCAGGGGGGGTGCCGGCGCTAGGGTCGGACCTCGATATCGGCGGTAGCTTCTCTTTGACGAGCGGTTCCGCTGAGGAGGTTGGGTATACGGCCGCCGGTGAGCAGGGTTTCGCAGTGCAGTATCGCAAAATCCACTTCTCGCGGTTTTCAACACAGAAAGTTGATAAAGCCTACCTTGAGAAGGGCAATCGCTGGAAATCGTATGTCTCCACCCGGGCCGGAGAGGATACCGATGAAGGGGTTGATGCGGAGGTTGCTGGAACCGTTACCCTGCTAAATTTGATGGGCACGTACGAGAGTGTCGACTTGGATGGAGAGCAGATACTGTATCGGGTGGATGAAGGGATGGACGGAGTGACTGTATGACAACATTCGGGATAACTGATTTTCGCCCCTCTCCACTTTCTATCCAGCGAACAGGGACCCTTGAAAGATTCTCCAAATAGGCGGCTGTAGCTGTCGGAAAGTTGCACGTCTTTTCAATCAAGGAAAGGGGT
This sequence comes from Gaeumannomyces tritici R3-111a-1, assembly GCF_000145635.1. Lineage (NCBI taxonomy): Eukaryota > Fungi > Ascomycota > Sordariomycetes > Magnaporthales > Magnaporthaceae > Gaeumannomyces > Gaeumannomyces tritici. The sequence continues at coordinate 5,204 of NW_008804625.1, forward strand.
TTTCTGTTAGGAGCGGCCTGATCCGAATTCTGACGTCGGCCGTCTCCCAGTCGGCTTTCTGAGCACCGGGAGTGGGGATGCAATGCCTTAGCCAGCTTGTGCCAAGATCGCCCAAGAGGTCTTCCAGATCATGGGACCTTTCGCTGATGCCGCTTCGTGTGACCGCGTCTTCCATCTCCCCCAAACCCTGGAGCTGGAGCGCGTCAAGGCTCCTTGGAGGGTCGCACACAAAGATCTTGAGAGTATCTACAACGGCGACGCCGTCCTTAGCCGGTGCCCTGAGTTCCGGGGCGACCTGCATCCAAAAATACGTCTTCTTGGTTTCGCCTTCGCGAAGTCTGTAATAGGGCTCTCTCGGTGGAAAGAGATGCTCGACGCCCAACTCCGCGCCACAGTTCAGAACTGCGCAGCCCAAAGGCCGGTCGGATTGATTCTGGATTGTAACACGGAACAATTTCTCCTCGTCCAGCTCATATGCCCCCGCCATCCATTCTTTTATCTCGGCCGGGGGCACCTTTTGTCCCGACGGGAGCTCCCAACCCTCGGCTGGAGCGTCCACCTTGATCGAGATGAGAGCGGATGACGTTCCGGGCCGCGAGCCTGGATTTGCCAGTGCCTTAGTCATTTTGAACCTGGCCAGATGTTCTAGGCGACGTATGAGTGCGCGCATGTTGTCTGGGGCCGCAGCCGGCAGCGGCCGCACAGCGTTGCGGATGGCCTGTGTGAAATTGCCCGACCGTTCACGGATCTCGAAATTACCGCTTTTGTCGATCGAGACGGTGAAAGACGTGTCCTTGACGCCATTTTCGTTAAGATGAAGCCAGGTACGATTGCCGTCGTGCCCATGCCAGTCTCTTTCGAAGTCCTCTTTCACTTTGTCGTCGGTGATAGCAAAGTAGACAGTGGACTTCTTCACGATGGGCAGCTGCTGCAGAACAGCCGGGCATCCTTCGACAATCTTTTCCCAAAGCACCCGGTCCGTTTGCGTGAAGGACGCGATGGACTCCCCTGTCATTACTTCTGTCACTCGTACGCGGGCAATGATGTCTGTCTCCTCGATCCGTTTGCCGAGGTCGAAGCTCCAGGGCAGTATGGCGTACTCAGACAATTCCTCTACTCCGTGGAGCTTGCCACCGGCCAGGCGCACCCAGCGGTCTATCAGCTCTTTCCTTCTGTCCACGCACGCTCTGTTGACGGTCAGAGCGTGCACGCGCGATCGGAGTTTGTCACTGAAAAAGAAGCGGTCTTTGTCGCCAATGAGGTATGGGGTCTGGTTCCGGTTGCTGTCCTGCACTCTGGCGCGGATCCCTTCGTAGAACGCCTGCGAGGAGACCTCCACTGGGCCGTTGCGAAGGATTGACAGGAGCACGTGGGTCAGGAGACCGTGGCTGTGGTCCCCTAGGTAAATCTCGTGGGCCTTCTGATACTCCTCGCACGCGGCAAGGACGACGAAACCTTGTGGTGCCTGCATCCACGGCCGCTGGCGTCCCCAGTGCATGATGCGGTCTATGTTCCCGGGCAGGTCCAATTGGGGATCGGACTTGTATACTTCTGGGATGCCGCGTGTCTCCCCGAGGTCTGGATCGTCATCTCCTCGAACGGCACCGCCCGAGTGGCAACAGTCAAGCACGACCGTCACGATTGGCCAGCGTCTACCATCGCTTGCAGGAGAATGCCTATCTCGAGGTCCCGGATGTACTTTCCGCCACGCGTGATGTCGCTTGGCACTAGAACCTGATCCTCATCGTTGGCGCTGCGGTCCTTCAGTTCCGGAAAGACCGTCGTAGCGCGGGCGCCGTGGCCGGAGAAGTGGACGTAGACAAAGTCACCTTGCTTAGCACCCTCGGGCACTTTCAATGCATCGACAATGTTGTCATAAGTGGGGCGACGGTAGGTACCCGGAGGGAGCTGCGACAGATATTTTCGGCCTGGTTCTGGAGCAAGAAGCTTGATGACGTGCTCCGGGTTGACATTGATTGTGTCGACAAGATATTGCTCGACTGCAAGGACGTCGTTTACACAGCCACGCAGAGTTTTGTACTCAATTTTGTTACCCAGATGGCCGTATCGCGGTGTGGTCGTGGGCTGTGCGGGATGTTCGTAGTATTCGATGCCGATCAGCACCGCCCACTTATCAGGCACACCCTTCCCCTTGTCCATTTGGCCAAGTTCAAGGTCGAGCGATTTTGACGAAGCGTATCGGTCAACTGTAGCGGTCGCAGGTGCGTCTCCAGGTCGGCATTGAACCGGCTCAGCTTGTGTCTCTATGGTGCTGCCAGATGATTTGGGAATCATCTTGAGAGATGCCATGGCCGACGCGTCGGCCTCGTCTGCCGCGTCCTCTGTGGTAGCTTGCGTCGGTTTCACGATGGACGAACCGGGAGCAAGCGGCTCTATCGTATTTGTCAAAAGCTTTCCTGCTATGCTCCGCGTCTCCCTGCTCGGGAGAACGGATCTCTGCAGTCCGGTCTCAACGTACCCATGGACTGCGAGGGGGGCGACAGCGCTGCCCCTTGTCCAAAAATTCTCTTCCACTCACTCTTGAGCGATATACCAAAACCTTGTCTGCATATGCCTCCGATAATGACACTTGAAAGAAGATATGCTATTACAAGAATAGCATTAGGGAGGTAAAATCGACGTCTGGGGGTCTGCCGCAGTTTGTGAGCGCGGCCGTTTCGTGCGGCTGCCTTGCTTATGACGAGAAGTGACTGTAATTTACTCGCGATATAAATGCCTAGGATGCGCGAGAGCAAAAAGTGGGAAGGGCAGAGGAAGTCGAGCCGCCGAATGGGGAGAGGCTGTGCGCGCGAGACATAACCCTTCCTCTTGAATGAGCGCTTCCCCCCGAGCCGTGTTGGGCACTGCGTCTGGCCGGAACGGCATGGAGCTGCAGGCTAGCAGCCCAGGCAGACACAAGCTGGGCGTCACTTGCCAAGCGAGGGGGTTAAGAACAGATCATTGGCCGCGTCTATGGGAAGTCTGCCACACCTACGACGCCAACTCAGCTGCAGTAAATCGAACTTGGGGCTGCAAAGGGCATCAATAGCACTGTGGCGTTTAAAAGCAGCCATTCGGGTTGAGCGGCTGCAAATATCGGCCCATTCTCCTGCCGTGGGCAAACGCAGTTTGGGGGAATTGGGGCTATCGGGCCCCAGGCACCAATTCAGCAGCTGCCCATACACCCACTGCGTGAAGGCATATCCCCTCGAACCCGCCAGTAACAGACAGAGCCCGGGGTTGGGGCCGCCAAAAAGCGCCTTCATCTGCCCAATTACACCATCCCGGCTGCCTGAATGTTTGCTCCGCCTCCCTTGCTGAGCAGGTTTTGTCAAATTTTCTGTCCTCGTGCCCCGTAACAAACACTTGATTGGTCATCAAGGCTGGCACTGTGCTCAATCTGACCCTGTTGGTGGTATATTGGAGGTGCGTATCATTTGTTAGACAGCTACATTCCGGGATCCTTTTCTGCAGTTCAGAGATTGGTTTAGGTACCAACCCGAACAGAGTCGTCTGCACACCTAGCTTGTACGGGTCGGACCGCTGGGAAGCCAAGCTTTACTGTTCCATATCACCTCTCCCAGGGTATATCCAAAGCATGGTCATGGCTTGGACAGGCATTCCCTAGGGTTTCGGAACTTGGTTGACAGGTAATTATAATGGGGTGCAGGCCCAGCCAGCACCAACGATTTGAAGTATGGCTCGCTACGCTCACCCCTCTCTTCGCTTCGCTCCGAACTCGCTCCGCTCGGACAAACCCTCCGGGCCTCTCTCTGGTCGAAGTCGCTCCGCTCCTACCGTTCCGCTACTCACTCCGTTCGGGGACAGGCACCGGGACCGGCATGATCCTGTTCAATCTCGGCAAGGCTGCAGGGCTAGAAAGCTACGCGGGCCTCGAACCGTCGCGGTCGGCAGCCTCGTTCGTCGCCGACTGGGTCAAGTCCGACCCGGCCCTGGCCGGCCGGGTCGAGGTCCACGTCGGCACAGCGACAGATGCGGGCCAGCTGGACAGGCCACGCCCAGACCTGGTGGTGCTTAACTCCGTCGTTCAGCTTTTCCCTTCGCCCATCCAAGTACCCGATCGAGGCCACAGACGCCCTCGCTCAAATCTAGCACTTCCACCCTCATTTTTCCTGCCTCGCCGTACCTCCTTTGACCGTGGTATGTCGCTGCGAGGTTCGCCATGCTCTGGATCGTATCGGGATGCTTGGCGCCGAGCACGTGTACGATTTGGCTATTACGTGTAATAGCTTGGGCCGGTACAATGAAGCACTGGCGATAATGGACGATTGCGTCCGGTTATGGCGCCGCGTCCTTGGTCCGAACCACCCTTACACACAAGATTCTCTACATGTGTTGAATTCGTGGAAAAGAGATTAGCAGAAGGCGGCATATGGACTGGCAGCGGTAGATACAATATTGTCCGTCCTTTGGTTTTCATATACGGCGTGCGGTATATAACCTTTCATGGCGGATTGCGTACGCAACGTTTCGCGACGCCGCTTTCTACCCTGGCAGCTCCCCTGCGCGGCCCTGTCCTGGAGCGCCCTGAACTAATACTGGGGATTTTGGCGTGGACGAACCTGAGGCGCAATGCGCTCGTGGTAGGGCGCCGCCACTGCATTCTGCCAGCAACCCAGAGCTCCGTTGCTCCATCCTCCTCCGCCGTAGACCTTACCCATGCGACGGAATGGGGCTC
>NW_008804625.1:9961-12297 GCF_000145635.1 Gaeumannomyces tritici R3-111a-1
AGAGGGATGCTTATCGCCAGGCATTTCGCGCCGCAGTGCTAGCACCTCCATAAATATCTTTTCTGCCTCGTCGTACCTCCCTTGACTGTGGTATGTTGTTGCCAGGTCCGCCATGCTCTGGATCGTATCGGGATGCTTGGCGCCGAGCACGTGTACGATTTGGCTATTACGTGTAATAGCTTGGGCCGGTACAATGAAGCACTGGCGATAATGGACGATTGCGTCCGGTTATGGCGCCGCGTCCTTGGTCCGAACCACCCTTACACACAAGATTCTCTACATGTGTTGAATTCGTGGAAAAGAGATTAGCAGAAGGCGGCATATGGACTGGCAGCGGTAGATACAATGTTGTCCGTCCTTTGGTTTTCATATACGGCGTGCGGTATATAACCTTTCATGGCGGATTGCGTACGCAACGTTTCGCGACGCCGCTTTCTACCCTGGCAGCTCCCCTGCGCGGCCCTGTCCTGGAGCGCCCTGAACTAATACTGGGGATTTTGGCGTGGACGAACCTGAGGCGCAATGCGCTCGTGGTAGGGCGCCGCCACTGCATTCTGCCAGCAACCCGGAGCTCCGTTGCTCCATCCTCCTCCGCCGTAGACCTTACCCATGCGACGGAATGGGGCTCACGCACGGCTGAAACCGGGCCAAACATCCAAGTATTATGTCTTTCCAACCAGAGCTACTAACAAATTCTATATCGGCGGATAAAAGAGTGCAAGGAGCGACAGATTCGTCGGGATATATGGCGTGTGCAGTCGTGACAACCGCCAGGAATGAAGCGCGATGCTCCTAGTTCTCCACCCGGGTCCGGACCTAGGACAGGGGCGCAACAATCCAGAGAAGGACCAGCCAGTGCAAAGCCCTCCAGGTAGCCCTTCTGATCTTTTTGCAGTAAATAGATTTCTTTAGTAGACAAACTTCAACGCTACTTGCTGCATCCCTTGGGTTCTGCTCCCACGAGCCTGCCCGTCTGGCATCCATCAGATACAATCCACCCAAACCTCGGGTCAAATTTTAAGGATTAAAATAATCTTTTTCTTAGGTGGCTCCGCTGTGCCATCGCTTGCCTCAGACGTCCTTTGTTTATGTGTAACTAGCTTGATCCGCTTCTTTTTTCCGCCGTCCAGCGGGGGATCGTGTGGGGAAGTCGGCGCAGGAGGCAGCGCGACATCGGAGTTGGGCAGCGGGAGGTCGACGTTGTCCTCCTTGCCGTCGTGACCAGCTCCGAGGAAATCACCACCCAGCGCGATCTGTGCCATATCGTTGGTAAGGCCGGCTGGGTCGCTGTTGCTGCCGCCGTCGCCGCCTGGACTGCCGTACATTTGTAGGGGCGTATCATGCCTCTCTTGGCAGAATATCTCTGCTGGGTTCACATATGGGAACGGGGCAAGGCCAGAGGCTATCGCATCCGCTGGCGGGGGGGAATAGGGATCGTCGCTTGCGGGATCGGGAACCGACAGTATCGAACCTGGTGGACCCTGCCCCAGAAGCATCTCGGGATCCTGTGGATTTATCGTCAGCATTCGATCCTGTTAAAATTCCCGTATTCCATGCTATTGAAATTCCCATGGAATGTTGCTTACAATCAAGGCAGGGCACTCTTCCACTCCGTTGTCCAGAGACGATGGCGAACTAGGCAGAACATCGCCGCTTCCAGCGTCTTCGTCCTCCGACCAGCCCTAGATCTGGCAACCGCCGGGCGGGGACACGCGGCCTTCGAGTGGCGACGGCAAAGACGCAGCAGCCGCTGGATGTCGACGCGCTGTTTGGGCCGTTTCATCAACGAAGTGGTAGGTGTCGACCTTGGCTTCCCTGTCAGGCTCGACGCTTCGCTTCCGCTGCCTCTTGGGCGGTGCCAGTTTCACGTCATCCTTGTCTTCCAGCTCCAGCGAGGTTGACTCCTTGACAAAGTCTCGGCAGTGGGCGTCCAAAAGATGGAATTTGAGATGCTTCACGGAATCGAAGGCGCCATCGCATCGACTGCTGGGATGAGGGCAGGTGACCGGATTCTTGTCGTCGACAGCTTGGACGTATCGTTCGTAATGATCAAAGACGTGGTCCTTCCATGGACATCTGTCCAGGAACTGACGAAGTCGCAGCTCGGGGGCCAGCGATTTGTCGGTCATGCAGAACACGCAGTAGCCGGCGGTGGCAAGCACTCCACCGTACGGGACCCTGGCCGGCGGAGGCGCGTCTCGAGCCAGGCGCGCACGGATCCCTCGCGGCACGCCTCGCGGAAGTAACCGTGCGTGTCCGTGAGTTCCTTGGGCACGAGTAGCGGGCGGAGAGGGTCACGGAGGTGGAGGAGGAAGCGAAGGGGCGGAGGGAGAGGA
>NW_008804626.1:0-12004 GCF_000145635.1 Gaeumannomyces tritici R3-111a-1
TAACTCACTGAATGTTGCTGGTACCCTCGTAAATGGCACCAATCTTGCTGTCCCGGAAGAACTTCTCGGCCAGGCCCTCGCGGACGAAGCCCATGCCGCCCATCCACTCGACGGCCAGGCCGCTCACGCGCCCGGCCACCTGGGACGCGTACAGCTTGGCCATGGCGGCGTCGCGCACAAAGTCCTCGCCGGCCTCCTTGCGGCGCGCCGCGTTGTACACGAGCGCGCGCGCGGCCGCGATGTCGACGTAGGCCTGCGCCATCTGGTGCTGCATGCCCTGGAACTCACCGATGAGCTGCCCGAACTGGCGCCGGTCGTTGTAGCAGTACCGCGCCGCGTTCTCCCACGCGCCCAGCGCGAGGCCCGTCATCTGCGCCGCGATGCCTATTCTGCCCTCGTTGAGGATCCCGATGGCGTACTTGTACCCCTGGCCCTTGTCGCCCAGCAGGTTCTCGCGCGGGATCTCGACGTCGTCAAAGTTGAGCACGCAGGTGCTGCTGGCCTTGATGCCCAGCTTCTTCTCCTTCTTGGCGATGGAGAAGCCCTTGGTGCCCTTCTCGACGATGAAGGCCGAGATGCCGCGGTAGCCCTGCGACGGGTCTAGGTTGGCAAACACGATGAAGAAGTCGGCCTCGACCGAGTTGGTGATCCACATCTTGGACCCATTGATCGTGAACCCGTCGGCCGTCTCAGTCGCCCGCGTGGCCAGCGCGAACGCGTCCGAGCCGCTCACGGGCTCGCTCAAGCAAAACGACCCGACCGTCTGGGTGGCCAGGCGCGGCAAGAACCGCTTCTTGATGTCGGCCGAGCCCCAGCGCAGCACGGTCGTGTTGACGAGCGTGTTATGCACATCCACCAGCACGCTGACCGACGGGTCGACGCGCGCGAGCTCCTCGATGCCCACGATGGCCGACGTGAAGTTCATGCCGGCCCCACCGTACTCCTCGGGGATCTCGATCCCCATCAGCCCCTGCTCGAACAGCTGCTCCACGATGGCCGGGTCCATGGCCTCGGCCTCGTCCATGTCGCGGACCTTGGGCAGGATCACGTTGTTGGCGAACTTTTGCACCGCATCGCGCATCGCCGTCTCCTCCTCGGACAGGTGCGTTATAGGGGTGGGCGTGAGCCCGGCGAGGTCGGAGCGGCGGGGCGGGGTGGTGGAGAAGGCGCGGGATGTGCTAGGTGTTGGAAACGTGTCAGTCGAGCGGCATTGGAAGTGCTCGGGGTCGATGGTGCCTACTATTGGATGCTAGGAGCAAGTGTCCTTGAAGGCATGCATCGTCGTGCAGGGACTGCTATTCTCGCGGACGCAACTCCATGGCCTCTCCGGAGGGCCGGACGTGCCAGCCGGGCAATGGACGACATTTTTGTCTCGGTCAGGGGGAAGGGGGTGTTGGGAGTCGGCTAATGACCAGCTCTTGTCTCGCCTGAAGCTCAAGGTGAGAAGGTAACAGGAAATAGTGAAAGCAAGCGTGGCTAACAAGAGTTATTAACACAGAAAAGCAAAAACAAAAGCTCGAGCGGTCAGAGCAAATTAAGGGATAGTCCAACAAGGCGCCGTCGAGGCGATGGTGTCCGGTCCGTCCAGGCGGGCGCCAGAAGCCGAGGCTAGCCAGCCCGCTGGAGGGGCTCCTCTCCGTCAGCAATGCTCGGCCTTGGCGTACGACATTCCCAGCCGAGCGTCCAGGCCAGGGGCCACCCTGCGAGCAATTGAGCCAATCAGACGAGGCCCCGCCCTGGGGGACTGGGCATGTGATTTCGCGCAGGCGTTTTTTTCAGCCCCGGGCGGCGGAGAAAGCAATCGTCCGGGGAAGGGGACAGAAGACCCCACAACGGCTCAGCTCATTGTCCCACCAATCAAGCCGCGCTCTTGGGGCGGCGGATGGATTGGTAGCAACAGCAATTGAAGCCGTCCCAAACGCCAGCGAAAACGACACTGCCTTCCATCTGCGCCGGCAGCAGAAGCCCCGCCGTCGCCCGCCCATGCTGTTGCGACACCTCCTCGCCCCGGCCCTGCGCCGCCCGGCGCTTCCCAAGCCCGCCCTCCGCGCGGCAATCCCGCTCAAGCCCGCCCAGCCCGCCGCCCTCATCGCTGCAAGACGAACATTTGCCACGACCGCACCACGCCCCGCGACGCTGATGCAGGTCCTGAGGGTAAATCCCCCCCTCGCGCGCTCTACCGATGCGGCCCCTGCCAAGTCGCCTTTGCTGACCCCCTCCCTCTCCCGCAAACAAACAGGGCTGCCGCAAGAAGCAAAAGGCGCGCGGCGCCACCTCGCCCGCCCTGACCAACATGCGCGCCCCAGCCATGAAGGGCGTCTGCCTCAAGGTCGGCGTCGTCCGCCCCAAGAAGCCCAACTCGGGCGAGCGCAAGACGGCCCGTATCCGCCTGTCCAACGGCCAGCACGTGACGGCCTACATCCCCGGCGAGGGTCACAACATCCAGCAGCACTCAGTCGTCCTCATCCGCGGCGGCAGGAAGCAGGACTGCCCCGGTGTCAGGTACCACTGCGTCCGCGGGGCCATGGACTTGGTGAGTTTTGGGGGGACGAAGCAGGAGAAGAAAATGGGTGCTATATCTGTCTTGTTGCTAACGGTCTTGTTTTTTGCCATCAAGGGTGGCGTCACCAACCGCGTTACCAGCAGGAGTAAATACGGGACCAAGAAGCCCAAGAAGGCATCCGTGGGCTAGGGGTTTTCAGCTCTTCACTGTAACACACACCATTGTAGAATGAGAATTAAAGCGATCACGAAGACGCCACTTGGGCCCTTGCTCCCACCAGTCAAGACCGCAACCTGTTCGAATCCCTTGTTAATCCTATCGCTGGGGAGGTATCCACTGGTGTGTGTGTGTGTGGTGTAATCCACGAGGCGTTGCCTGGAGAAAAAAACAATATTTGCATAATGGTTTAGTCCAGCGCACACCAAGTCCCCTTTGCTACTTTTGTCCTTCGTTGGTCTGTACCCTCCTGACGCCTCCCTCTCGCTTGTCCCAGTTTCCGCTAAAGTCCTGCCCTGTTGCTTTCAAGTGCGTGCAAGGGAAAGGTACCAGATCTGCTGGCTTCTCCCTAACCAGTTGTGAAAAACAGCAAAATTTAAAACCCGGATATCTCAGTCGTTGGAATGAAAAGGGCTCTTATGAGGAATGAGGATGGAAAATGGGCATAAGGAAATTACAACTAGAATCTATCGTCTCAATTTCAATGGCGTGCCGTTGCCACACACACGCACCCCGGACCTTTCTCACGTTAGTCTGTCTGGTTCTCCCAGCCCTCGGGCTTCTTCTGGCCCGTGACATCGAAATACCGCGACGTGCCTAGTCACATGATTGTTAGTGTCATGAAAGAACACAGGATACAGAAGGCACAGAGCGGCCTGCCGACGCAGCAAGACTTACAGGAGTAGCCCTTCCAGTCAAAGTTCTCCTTGGGGTTACAAGAGCACTTAAGCTGAGTGCGAACCTTCTCGCCCGTCGGGCAGTGTGTGAAGGGCACGTGCCAGTAGGCGATGTCGTTGAAGAAGTGGATCTCCTCCTTCTTGAGCATCAGGCCGGCAGCGATCGAGTGGACGGGGGCGTCACCCCAGCGCTCGTAAAAGAAGCCGCCGTCCTTGTCAAGGGCATCAAAGTAGTCGATGTACTGCTTGGAGCGAAGCCAGTTCAGGCTGCCAATCTCAAAGTTGGACCACTATGTGAGTCTAGGTTAGCATATATACATGTGACACAACGGGGCTGATCTTTCAAGGCACAAGGACTTACGAAATGGCACTTGTTGTACGTCTCGCCGCCGTCGTCGCTGAGGAATCCCATGGTGTTGCCCTCGACAATGTGCTCCGGGTGGGCCTTCATGAACTTCTTGGTGCTGTCCCAAAGCGTGGGAATAGTCTCGATGTACTCGTACAGACTCAGAACAAAGCTGTACTTCTTCTTGTTCTCGTGCATGAAGCGGAAAGGGTCGTAGTGGATATCGCAGTACAGCTTGATACTCGGCTCCACACGCCAGTAGTAGTCGTAGTTGAGCATCAACTCCTGGCGGAAGAAGAAGCCCGACTCGAAGCGGCACATGTGACGGTAGCTGACCGAGTCGCCATAAATGATCTTACGCTGCTTCATGTCTTCTCGGACTTTTGCCGCCTTGTCCTTATCAATCCACTCGGGGAAGGACCAGTGCTCCTTGGGGATGAGACCGTAGTGTGTCTTTCCTGAGCAGAGCGAGCTCGTCACCGCTTTGAACGTGTCGTCGAAGGGCTGGTCGTTGAGGAAGACCCAGTCGTAGTTGTAGCGCTTGTTGAAGCGGTCCTCGACCTGGCGGATCGAGTCGGCAATCTCCCACACGTCCGAGTTGCGGGCGAGCGTCACAAAGGTCGCGTTCATGCGGGGTCCGGGTGCGATACTGACGAGGTCCTCCCACTCGGGCAGGCCGGGCGTCATGGCCATGGGGTGCTCGGCGCCGCTGCCCTTGACCGGGCTCTGGGGCTTCGATGACGGCTTCGAGGTGGATGACTCGGCCTTGGCGCCGGCCGGCGCCGGCGCCTTGGTCAGGGTCTCTTGCTTGGCGGGCGCGGCCTTGGGGTCGTTCGCTGGCGTGTTCGGCTGTGCTGCCTTGTCGTTGTTCAGGCCGCTCTGGCCGCCGCTGGCGTAGCCATCAGGCCGCAGGACAGCGCCATCGTAGGAAGAGTGTGAGACGAAGTAAAAGATGGCGATGACCTGTTGGAACAAATTGGGTTAGTCGAGCACGCGAAATCGATGCCCCAGTCCTTTGGGCTGGGCTTCGACGCAATGGCCTCGGGCAAAGGGATGCGGTGGGGGACAGAACGGCGTCAACGTACAAAACAAGAAAAAAGAATGTATCGCACGTAGCGAGCGCTACCAGCCGCCATCTTGAATACTCGCAGGCGTTTGTAGCGATGGGGTGCAAATGTTGGCAGATGGAGATGGATGAGGTGCGGCGATGGGTCGAGGGCGGACAGATCGCCTGTGGTTTATTCCCTGCACGCACGGCTGGAAAAGAGGTCAAGAGTGCTTGGCAGGTCAAGTCGATCAAGAAAAAAGGGGGTGTGGGGTGCCGGCTGACGACGGCGCAGGGGGCGGGCAAGGGATGAGCAGTTCAGGTTGAGCAACACGCGGTGCTACCCACACCACAGGCGCGGGCGGGGAGAGAGGGGAGGGCTAATGATCAGTAGCTGGAGATCAAAATTGGTTGGTGATGAGGTGGCAAGAAGTTGGGTTTCGCGCGGAGGAAAATGGAGAAGAAGTTGAGAAACCGCCAAGAAAAACGCATCAAGCAAGCACGCTCAAGCAAAACGGAACAGCGATGGCAGGCATGGGGCAGGACATCAAAATCAACCCATCGAGCGCCAGAGGGAAGGAACACCCCAGCCAGGTGTCAGTCAGCACTGAGTGCTCTCATGCGTATTTGTTAGCGTCACCCTTGCCTCCGCCTAGCGTGACCGAACACTCAGTCCCTGGCATCCCGGCAGATGGCGTTGGATCCATTATCAAATCGATCCCGAGGACGTCAAGTCCTTGCCCGAATTCAGGCCCCTGGAAGCACCGGGGATGCATCGCTCCTCTGAGAAATTCGGGGTCGGATGGGGTCTCCAACATGGTCCCCGCAGCACATGCCTAGGCGGCCACTCCAAGATCGCCTCATATAAACATACGACACTATCTGCGAGTGTGGTGACCGGAACACTCAGCTGTCGCTATCGCCATCCGGGATCCTAGACATGGTTAATGACGAGCTCACTTGGCGCATCAACTTTCTTTTTCTTTGCTCCCTGCGTCCCTCGATTGCGTCTAGACCTCGATGGCCGCACTTGAGAAACGTCCTAAACTGGTGCTAGTATGCGTTAGCTATCCTGGCTGAAGGATCTAACCCCTTTTCTCCGTGCCGGCTTCCAGGCGTTATCTTGTTCGTATTGCATGCTGGCTGTTCAGCGTTCAGGCAACGTCGATGGCGGTGGTCTGTTCGCCCCATCAGCCAGCCCACTTGCCGCCCGCCACTTCCATGTTCCCCGCGGGTCTCTTCGACGTGCGCCGAGAGCAGGGCAATTAATTCCTCGGTGTGCATGTGAGGACGACTTAGACCTGCATGTCGAGACTACATTGTGTGGCTTCCTCCGCACTTTGTGTTTGGCGCCAGGTGCCGCGAGCCTGTCGGCCTCTGGTCCTGTCTCGCCCGCTTTAATTCACCTGCAGATGCCCTGCATGGTGCTCCGTAAACTGCGAAATAGAGCGGTCTGCATGGCTTGGGGTCCATGTAATATCAAGGATAGACACTCAACAGCCACCAACAAGGCTCTTGCAAAGCAGTCGCCGATGGAATTTCCATTTTTCGGCTTTCCTCCGTGATGCCCCTTCATTCTTTGTTATTCATGCCATGCTGTTGGGTCCAAGAAGAGTTGGTGGTGGCCACTGAGTCTGCCCCAGATGACCCATCTGCCCGCCCGGTGGCGCACCGTGAGCTTTATCGATAATGAACAGCTCTTTTAGAGATTCCTCAAGCGGGGCGGCTCATGTGACCAAACGCATGATCTCACTTCGATGGCGCCAGCACGGCCCTTTGCGTTCGGCCGCACCAGCACAACATCCATTTCCCCACCATCATTTTCCCGCCGCATTTTGACGTTGGGCCTCTCAATCCTTCGCCAACGCCCGACTTTGGCCACTCCTCACACCCACGCATCCTCGCCGCCGGTGCTGTCACGACCGGGCCTGCGTCTGTCCTTGGGGCTTGCCCTGGCCTTTCCTTTCTTCCGCTCCGCGCTGACTTCCTGCTTCTCATCGGCTATTCGTCTTTTTGTTCCTGCTGCTGTCCCCGTCGACTGCGCATCGTTTCCCGCCGGCCACCAAACCACCGCCTCATCTTTCTGCTGCATCATCATCATGGTGGATTCCAGAGCTGTTTGGTGGATAATCTTGGTTTCAGCATAAATGTGAGCATCTTCTCCTCGTGCTCGTCGCCTCTTTGAATCTGACGGACGGGGGCTATCCGACTGGGCTCGTTCGCGCCCACCGACCAGCCCATTACATCCACCTTGCTTCCTCTCTGTCCTCAATCCCAAACCCCGAACAGCAGCTACACCTCCCAAACTCTTTCCTTCTGAGCCCGTGATAGCGTGTTTACTGCCGCACAATCATCCATCCTTGCCCATATATCAACGCTTGGCACTTTGTGGCGGCTTTGATCGATGAGTCTTTTATCCCCCGTTGTGCACCTGCCTTTCGCTCCCAACTCTGTACCTAGAGATAGATACATCACCACCACGATTCTCGCTGACCCCTCCTTCACCCATCATAGTTTCTCTCGCTCTCCCTCTTGACTTCCCTTGCCATCCGCCAAGATGTCTTTCTTCGGCTTCGATACGTCCGGCCATAACAAGGCCGCACCTGGCTTCTCTCAGGCCCATGATCCGTTTGCCGGTCTCCGACATGGCGACGACGGGGGAGATGCGCTTGAGTTCGAAGACACCTACGATGGCCTAGGCGATCAGCTAGACGAAACGGACGACGCCTTCAATGACGATACTTTTGGTGGCGGGGGTGAAGCGAACGTCGGCAAGGTTGGCAAAGACTTCGACTTCTTCGGGCAGACAGCCAAGGTGGCCAACGCCATCGACGAGGAGTCCGTCCGCTACAGCCGTCAGCACCCTGCTCCTCGCGTAGCTGCGCCTATAGTGGACTACCAGTATCCCAACCATGCGTCGCAGCATGCTCCCCAGCCCGTTCGTTCGGGCTATGAGAAGTACAGGGACCCCGAGCCGGTTCCCGAGCTCCAGGCTGATACCGCGCTCTGGGGTATGGCGCCTAAGCGACAGCCCTTTGTGACAACCCCCACTCCAGGGGCCGCTGCGCAGTTCCCGCCCGCTGCCAGCAGGAAGATGATGAGCCTGGAGGAGGTTGAAGCTGCCATGCGGGCACAGTCGAAGAAACCCGAGCCCTCACCCATCCAGGCCCACCAGCACCTTGCGCAACCTCAGGCTCCTCAGTACTCTGTGTCTGCCCCTACTCAGCAGCCTATGGAATTCCTGTATGCCCAGCATCAGCAGCAGCAACAGCAACAGCAACAGCAGCTCCATCGCATGCCTTCCCCCGCCGATCATGGTCACCCCGTGGACCTGAACATGTCGCACGGACCCGCGCACACTGGTCCGATATCTATCCTTCAGCGACCACAGTCCAAGACGCCTGTTGGATCTCAGCCCCCCCACGTGCCCCAGCAGGCTCCTGTTGTCCACCATCAGCAAAATGCCCAGGCGCCCGTGTCGAAGCCCATGCAAATTCTGCAGAACCCGAACCGCCACGTTGGATCCAACGCGGCTCATGCTGCACACCAGCGCCAGCAAGGTCCTTACCCACCGAACATTCTAGCGCACCCCTCGCAGCTGGCCCAGCTGAACGATGAGGAGAAGAATGCCTATCTGGAGCAGGAGGCACGCCGCGCCAAGCGCAATCACAAGATCTTCATGCTTTCCAAGGATAACGGTCTCATGACACCTCAGGACAAGAACTTTATCACTAGGATCCAGCTCCAGCAGCTGGTTGCTGCCACTGGCAACCCCATCGACCAGGGGACTGATGATAACCTCTCCGAGGACTTCTACTACCAGGTCCACTGCCAGATCCGTGGCGGTCACCGCCAGCACCCCGGCCAGCCGCTCAACAACTTTGCACAGACTTATCTGTACCAGACTGGGAGTCGGCAGAATGGAGCTCGCCGCCAGCACCGTGGGCCTGAGAACCACGTCCAGCGGATGGAGCAGCAGGTCCAGCGCGCTGTGGAGGCGGCCAAGAACAAGCCCAAGAACAAGCAGCTCGTAATCGAGGGCTCCCTGGGCAAGATCTCGTTCAGCAATGCCAAGACACCAAAGCCCCTGCTTAACATCAAGCGCAACGACAACGCGGATGTCCAGCGCCCTGGTAGCTCTCACCGGACCACAACGTCTGCCGCCGTCAACCGCAAAATGCTCCTTGCCGATGTCGAGAAGGTGTATAGCAGCCTCATGAAGATGGAGGACCATAATCGCAAGATGCCGCCCCCGCCCAGCGAGCTTGGCAACAACGTCGAACTCGCTCACCAGCACGCACACTGGTCGCATGTGGCGGAGCAACTGAACAACCAGCTCTGGAACGAGCTCAAGGTTCACGAGCCCATCGGTGCTACCGTCATTCACCCTTTCATCGCCTTCCTCTCATGCCCCAAGGGTAAGAAGGCCATTCCTCGTGTTTTCCGCCATATCAACCACGAGCAGCGCCTGTCCATTCTCACTATGATTGTCCTGCACCTCGACAAGCTCGACGTGGTTCGCGGTGCTGCCAGCGACGATGGCGAGACAATGCTCAACGCTGCTCTGCGCGAGAGCATAGAGCTGTTCTCGGTCGCTGTCATGGACACGCTCTTCAAGCTCATGTCAGAGCTCAACCTCGATATCGTCACCGGGGTTCTTGGAATTCTGTCTACTACCAATGTCGATCTCGTCGCTCGGTCCCGCATCGGAGCGTCTGTCTTGACCATGATCCTGTCCAGGGCCGAGATTCTGAAGCAGGCTGGAGCTCCCCAGCCACTCTTGGATAGCTGGTATGTCCTCTCCCTATCCGACATGCCTTGTCACTTAGTCCCTTTGACGCAATGCTAATAACTTGAAAGGACTTCTACATACAACAAATTCTTCAACATTCTGGAGGCAACTCTACCACGAATCTTCCCTGGCTCGGTCAACTCGGGGCAAGATATCTACGTCTGGCAGCTACTTGCCGCGCTTGGGATCGGCGCGAACCAGGACCAGCAGCAACGGCTTGTTCTCGGCGTCAAGGATCGCGTTATGGACACCGTGGCTCTCTCCAAGACGCTTCCGGCGGACATGGCGTCGTTGCGCCTCCAGAACGTGAACTTGTTCATGCGCTCTATCGGCTTGGATGTTGAGCTGCTGGTGTGAAACGATCTCACATGGTTTTCGCATCGCACCACAATTTTTGGAAGACTCCCTTCATATATCTTCCATGTCTCGGTTACCCTGGCTACATGCTAGGGAAAGATTCAGCAGCCCGAAGCGGGAAGCCTCGTGGAGAGGCATTGTGGAATGAGCATCAAGATGGCTCAAAATTGGGCGGCCAAACAATTTAAAGGGGGGTCTGAGTGACATGTGGCGACACAATCTGACATGAGGACGAGGAACATGATAGTTATTTGTCCATTACAAGGAGCAAATACGCGGTCTATGGGGGATTTAGGGCTCGCAGTGAACCTGTGGAGGGGATCGCCGAGGGAAGCTGAGCGTGAGAACTTGAGGAAGTGCCATTACTCGCTGTTCCGTCGGTCAAGTGGTATGGCCATTTATAAGGCGCAGAGGGCGGCCTCCACGGCGGGAGATGGAAGTGGGAATCGTGGCGGTAGCTTGATGGATCAAGCAGAATATTGAGGGCTTCTGTGAAAATCAGGGGTATGGGGAGTGGAAAATATGGTTACGAAGCTGGTTGGAGTATTTTAAACACCGATTCAACAACGTGCCATCGTCGCCAAGTAGTGATATGGGGCAGAATTTTCTTCTATTCGCTGCCGGGTACGAGGTCTCTGGTATCCTTGGGCCTGGAACGGCCGGGATGCCTGGCGACCCCGCGAGGTGGCTGGCAGTTGAAATATGATGCGTCGTATATACTCGTCATTTATCAGGGAGGAGGTTTCGTGGAATTGTACGTCCATTGATACACTTTTGTATTTGCAACACCGTGTATGCTGTGGTAAAAAGGATATGAAAAACCAGCCGTCCCCCCGAAACAGAAAAGCCGATGCACCCAACTCCTGGCCCTTTACCTGCCCTGCCAATAATGCATAGAGATAACCGACCCAAGACCATGCAAACACCAAACAGGCCCGGCGGACAGAGTAAGCCCTAATCTCGTCCCCGGTCGATGATGCACTAGTCTACATCCATGGCCGTCGCGCTGGTCGCCCCTGCTCTCGACTTGCTAGCCTTGCGCGCCGACGCCGCTTGTGGTGGTGCCGCGGAGGCAGACCTCGACGGCTGCGCACCACCCCCCTGCTCGTCCTCGGCCTTGGCGGCGCCCGGCGGGGGCAGCTCGAGGCCGCTGACGACGTGCAGCAGCTTCGTCTCGTCCCAGCCGGTGCCGAGCCTGGCTACGCGGTCGACGAGGCGGCCCTCCTCTCCGCCGTCATGGTCGTCGGCGGCGGCGGCCGCCGCCTTGGCCTGTTCCTTGCCTTTGCCCTTGTCCTCTTCGGCCGCAGCCGCCGCGGCAGAAGAGTGGTGGTGGTGGCCGCCGCCTTCGAGCCCGCGGTGCACGAGGCTCTCCTCGTACACGGCCCAGGCGTCGTCGGCGCTCTCGTCGACGTAGGCCAGGCGCCGCCACTGCTCCGTCTGCACGGCCTTGAGGCGGTCCGCCATGGTCACCTCGGCCCCCGCCGCGCCGCTGTCGTCGCTCTCGACGGCGCCCGCCGACTTGACCGTCATGTGCACGGCGCGCGGCGCGGGGCCTGATGAGCCGCCGGGGCCGCCACCACCGCCGGAGCCCTGGCCGCCGCCGCCGCCGCCACCGGGGCCGTTGGCGCCCGGCTCTGAGCCACGGCGGGTGGCGCGCTCGAGCTCGGCCTTGGCGTCGATGTGGTGGAGTTGGGGGCGGAGGAGGGCGAGGTTGGTGATCGGGGTGAGGTGGATGTTGTCTTTGTTGGTGCGTGTCAGTCTACTGGGGTCGGTCGGGTGTGGGGGTGGGTGCTTTGTGGTGCAAAGATGCAAACATACCGCCGCTGAAGACGCCGATCATGTATCTGGTTTGGCTGTCCCCCGTGGCGATCTGGCCGCCCAGCGTGTGCGTGCGCAGGACCTTGTCGCGCCGGATGGCCTCGTTGAAGTCGGCGGCGGCGACCCCACCACCAACAACCTCGATGTCATCGTCTCCGCCGCCGCCGCCGCCACCTCTCCTCCCGCCGCCGCCGATGCCGCCGGCCTTGGCCTCGGCGGCCGTGATGCGCAGCGCGGGGCGCCGACGCCG
>NW_008804627.1:0-11944 GCF_000145635.1 Gaeumannomyces tritici R3-111a-1
CGAACCCCTGTCTTCCGGGCCTGCTGGGCGTGCCGAAGCGAACGCCTTTTATTGTTTTGCACACCGTTGCGACGTGATTGTTGCCTTTGGCTCCCCTTCTCGTCTCTCGGCATCTCTGAGCTGAAGGTGTCGTTGCGTTGGCTGGGTGGGTGGGATTTCGAGTTGCGGACGAGGTGGGACAGCGAGCTTGAGGTATGTCCCGGAGCATATTCTCCTAGCATTGATGGGCAGCCTTTCTCCGGGTGGGTTAATCCTGACGTGCCCAATGTCGGTCTGCGGGATGTTGACGTGATACGAAGAAGACGGCGGTGTATACCTTCATCCCATCATGGACCGTCTCTTGACATTGGGATCCAGACCGGGTGTTTTCACTTATTCTCCCTCGCGTTTCGTAGCACGCGGTAGCACAAATCCGGAAATAGGTGGGAAATCTTTGCCGTTTTGGTCCGCCTGTTTCAATAGGCCTTCTTTTGCTCGCCCGTGTCGACCTTTTTTGTCTGCTGTCTTGTATCACGGTGACTCCTTGTCCACTTGCAGGAGATGCCCAGCAAAGTCACCGGGTTATTGTCAGTGTTTCATACCCGCCACTTTGGGAATTGGGCTCGCCTGGGCAAAAGAGAAAAAAAAAAATAGGTTGGGAGCGAGGAGGGGGTGTCGTCCTGTCAAGTTTGTGGCGGTCCTTTCAAGCAGGAAAAAAAAAGGAGGTGTGTCGAAACAAGCGACCGACATCGCTGCATCTGCGGCTTGAGGGGTTCTGGGCCCTGGTCGTCCCTTTTTGGGAGGGCTGTCAAATGTGGCTATCAACGAGGATGCTGCATTGCGCATCTGCGAGCCGTTTCCCGGCAGGCAAAGAAAGCAGAGACGAAAGAAGAAAAGAAAGGCAGGGGTGTGTGTTTAGCAAAGAAGAGGATTCGGTGGGGTTGCTGGAAGGCGGGCGGCTCCTTGGCTCGCCGTCTTTGATTGATGGAGATGATGCTTGTCCTGTCGCCGCAAACATTCTCCCTTGTGTCATATTCGACTACTGACCTGTGTCAATATCGATTTTTCTTCTTCTTTTATTTTCACCTTGTTTCCTGACTTCTTGTCGCAGTAGCAGGGGGGCACGGATGACGCCGAGCAAAGGCCCCATCCCGTTCCCATGGATGATGGGAATGCAGCAACCTCTTGTCGGCCCAAGCGTCGGGACGGATTGGGGCGGGCCCGGCGGCGAGCAGCAACGTAACGTTCTATGCGAGAAGGGTAGATTACAATGGCATTGTCCCCAGCGGCCTTTGTTCCGTATCCGCCCATGGCAGCAATCGTGGTGGCACGGCGGCCAGGAGCGAGACGAGGAGGAGGGAGTGGAAGACGGGCAGCAGCATCATGGACGCTTCTTGCAACAGAAACACCCGCCTTCCGCCTTCCGCCTTTGGTGCACCTGCTCTCTGCCCTCCTCCTCCCTTCCATTCTTCCCAAAGTTCTGGTCCGCCGCAGCCTGTCGGCGTAAAAGCACACAAAGGTGGCACAGGTCCCCGTCATGGGCATGTATATATCTCTTGCGGCGAAACAAATCCATTGGCTGGAACCGCCATCTTTAAGCGAGGAAGGAGGGACCTTTCCCCTCCTGGGTGAGAGCACAAAAAGCCGGCCTGTTTTTGTGCGCCGTCGTGCCGACGCCGCCGCGGCTGTCTGCAGTCGGCACAAAAACGCTTTCCCATAAGTGTCCCACGACACGGATGGGGCAGGCTCGCTAAATGTACGGGCGCCCGCGCATGGAGGTAGGGCAGGGCAGCGCGGTGGGGGGGAGGCTGGCTGTTCTGGGAAGCCCAAGATAACTGCATCAGACCTCCTGTGCCCCCGATTCGGTTTACTGTTCATCCCATTACTGGGTCATCCTCCTTCCCGTCGACACAATGGGTCCCTTCCTCCCAAGGCACCTCAATAGGCCGGCGCCGCCGCTGCTGTTGCTGCTGCTGCCAAAAGCTGCACTGGAACTCATGGCGATCCGTCGTGGTAACCAGGCTGGCGTATTGGTAACGAGCCATGGGAAGCTGTCAGTCCTCTGCACGACCTGGGATCGCTGTCCACCGCTTCGCCCCTCCCGCCCGTGTAGCATTACCTCATGGCCCGGTGCCCACCCCCTGCCTGCCCTGCGTTACTTGTGGCCTGCCTGCTTCATGTGCCTGCTTCTGCGCCTGCGCCTGCTTCTGCTTCTGCTTCTGCCTCGCCGCTCTTTGACAGCAGCAGCCGGCTCCCCGGCCCACCTGCCAGCCTGCCGGTCGACCGCATCTCTCCCTTGCTCTCGGCCATCGACATGATGTCCATCCTGCTGCAAACCACGCATGCACGCACACGGCCGGCCGGCCCACCTGCCCACCCAGATGCAGATGCGGCCTGCGGCCGTTATCTGGGGAGGGGAGGGGCGAGGCCAAAGACTGCTAGCTTCCGTTTCCCATGCCCTAAGTTTTTCTTCAGTCTTTCCCTCTCTCTCTCTCTCCTCCCCCTTGAGCCTGGATCTTGGGCGGCCGAACTACATTAGTCCCTTGGGGACGTGGGGGGAGAAAGGTGGGAGGGCACATGCGGTGAATGCAGTTTGGTCCCCAACATCTCACCCCGTCTTTATTGCCCCCTTCCCACCTTCCGGACCGAACCATCCGCTTCCCCCGTCGCCCCTTTCCTCCTTTGTCCAAGGCTCGCCCGTCGCCCACAGATTTTAATTCCCTTTTTTTCTTTTTTTTTTTCGACCTGCATCTGGCCTCCCACCCCCTGCGCGGGCGGGATACTAGTTGCCGGCGGTATCGGCTGCGGGTCCTGAGAAGGGAAAAAAATGACCCTATTTTGGCCGTTTGCTTGTGAGTTGTGACAGCTTTGCTGTTTTGCCAATGGTGCCTCGGGGGAGGGAAAAAAGCCCAGGACTTTGTCTCCTTTCTCTTCCCTCCCCTGAGCCGCCACGCTCAACCGTCACCGAAGCAAGCTAGCATGGGCTTGGTGTTTCCCTGCCCCTCCCCTCTGGCCTTGAGGCTTTTGCAAACGCGAGGGCATACATGCAGCACCGTATTGACACACACATACACACATGTCACGCACAAGCACAAGCACACACATACACACACACACACACACGCACACACACACGCACACCTACCTACACGCATACGCGCACACCCAAACTCACCTTCCAATGACACAGAGAGTCGGCACACGCCCCTCCCTGGGCGTGCGTTGACCTGTCATATGCGCGTCTTGACTCAATGGGCAGCAACATACAAGCTCGATAGCATCGCCAGGGGAACACCTTATCCTTTCTTTCCCGCGAGGGAAAATGGCGGAGCCGCGGGTGTGTCTGGTAGAGCGGGACTGTGCGCTCCCGCGTACCTGGGTACATGTCCTCCTATCCCCGCCCACTGGCGTCGGGTGGGGACGGGGAGCGTCTCTCTCTTTTTTTTTTGCGAAATATGATATAGCTGCATGTAGTTTGATCGGTATCTCCCGGGGGCCCCGTCATGGGTTGGCGGGTATGGTCCAGGAAACGCAAGGAAAGCTCCGACTAAATCGGCTGGGTCGGTCTCCTTTCCAACCCCTTGCCTCAAGACTCAGTCTAGCCTGAGAAATAAGTAGTGGGCAAAAGTCCCCGAGAACCCAACTGTCTCGTTTCCCGGTTTCTGGGACCGGATATCTTGGTGCTTAATAGCTCTGATAAACCTCCACCCGCCCTACCTGCCTGCCTGCACTTGTCCTTCGCTCGTCAGGCTTCTCTTCTACCTTGTAGCCAGCCACCCAGCCTTATCCACGCTGAGCTTTGTCGAGCTGTTCACCGGCCCGTGGCCAACGCCCCAACAGATGCCGCCACGCACAGCCGCCTCTGCGTGCTGTCAACCTATCGGAATAGCATATACCCAGCATTGATCCACCCTTTGTTGGCTCTCCTGGTCGGACCGTCACGCTCTGTTTTGGGCTTTGCTTTAGAGTGGCGCACAGGTGCTCGTTCGGCCTATTACACCACAGTGTCCCGCCTTGTGCTGTGCGCCTGTGAGGCAGACGTCACCTCCTCTGGGGCTTGGCTTTTTTTTTTTTTTGACAGCTGTGAGGGCCCCCCCCACCCATGCCAGCCCGACTCCTACCCTCCATCGATCCTTCCTCATTGGTCCCCTCGGTGCCAGCACCATGGGCTGTGGAAAGGCGTCACGGGAAAAGTAGGGCCTTGGCGTTCACCAAAGATCCCAATTACCACGCCGTCACCGCGAGCCCCCGGCTTGATACAGAGCATACAAGCACGTTTTGCGCATGCCAGAGTACTTGTGTTGACCAGAACAGAGCCTCTAACGAGGAGTTCCAAAAATAGGCCTCCCATAAACGCCTGTAGCGAGCAGAACCATCCATCAGAACCATCCATCAGCCGCGAGGTGGGCGCCACAAAGAAGAGACCAGCCATGATAGGCCATCCCGCCAGCCTGCCAGTCCCAACAGAAAGCCGCCAGCCGTCATCTGATCTTCCCTGCACGACGCTGCCATCTACCGCAGCTACACGTCTCGACCCAGCTCCCGCCGCGTCGCACCAGCTAGCGAGCTTCTGGTACAAGCCCGGTCAAGAAAGCGACCCCCACAAGCAAGCTGGAGACTTTTGCTCGACGGCCCCGTCCTTTTTTTCGACGCTAGCGGCAAACACAGAGTCCTCCACCCTCTTCTCGGCTGACGGGCATCAGAAAATGCAACGAGACGAGAATACCAACAGCAACAGCAACAACAGCGGCCCGCCCGCGCCAACACCAAGCCACCACAGCGGCGACTCCTCCCAGCACCCGTCGCCAGACACCATAGTCGAGGCCATGACGCCATATGCCGCCATGGTGTGCGGCGAGCCCTCGCCACAAGTCTCCAGCGAGCCCGAGATCATCCCCCTGAACACCCCGCTGATGACCCGGATGGAGGACGTGGCATGCTGGCACCAAGTCCCCGGCAGCACCGCCCCCGCCCAGGAGGAGTACGACTACGACGTGATGCTGAACCACCACAAGTTCGGCCTCTACCCCTCCCCGCCTCCGGTGCCCAGCGCCCTCACGCTGGCAGAACAGCAGACGGGCGAGGCCAGCGGTGTTGCCGGCAACGGGTTCACAAGCGCCGACGTTTATGCCAGGGCCGACGACTACTCGACGGCTTTCAACAATGTCGACTTCTCCTGGCCGACGATTTCACCGTACCCAGAGGTGCCCCATGAATATAACATGAGCTGGCAAACCCAGCCCCAGGACGTCTTTGCCAGCCCCCAGGCGCAAACATCGGGGGTGCCAGCATTGACCAAGCACCACCACAGCGCGCCCTACCAGCACCAGCGGTTTGACACCTTCGCCTTGGGCTCGGGCCCCGTCCACTCGGAGCAAGCGACGTCTGCGGCCCCGGCCTCATCCTACTCGCCGCTGCAGTACACCACCGCCGCCGCCGCCGTCGATACTCCGGTTCTGTTCGCCCACAGCCCGACGCCCGATCTCGGGTACTCGGGGTCGCCCACGCCCAGCTTCAGCCAGAGCAGCTGCGTGACGCCGCGGGCCAGCTTCCAGCACGCCGCCGCCGGCATGGGCAGCAGCCAGGCTTTGCCCGTGAGGAGCAACGGCAACCGCTTTGCCGGCGGCAGCGGCCTCGTTGCCGGCGACGGCTTCGCCGGCCAGCAGCAGCAGCAGCAGCAGCATGGGTGGCAACAAGGGAGCGGCGGCACACTGGCTGGCGCGGATGATGAGGCCTTCCTCAATCAGTACGCCGGGAGCGATGACCACGGGCTTGCGGACGCGCCCTCCTCCACTCAAGGGCAGAGCCCGAGCCGGCTGTCCAGCGACCAGGGGGGGTCGGCAAAGAAGGACATTCCCTATTCCAAGCTCATCTTCCAGTGCTTCCGGGACAACGGGTTCAAGCCCATGGAGCTGCAGGAGATCTACGATTGGTTCGACAAGAACACCAACAAGCGCCAGGAAGACCCGCGCGGGAGAGGCGGGTGGATGAATAGTATTCGCCACAACCTCAGCATGAACCGGGTACGTCGGCTCCGAGCTGGAAAACGGAAAAGGAAACAAGTGACTAACGTGTTTGTTAATGGAAAAAACAGGCCTTTACAAAAGATGACCCCCGCGAAAGTGGTCCGCCACAAGGCGTTTCTGGAGGCGGTACGTCAGGCGGTAGGAGGAGGAAGAAGGGGGCGTCGCCACGCGAGAAGCACGCCACCTGGTATGTGACGCCCGAGGCCATCAAGGCCGGGGGCGTGCTGCCGACGACGCGCGACAGGAACAAGGGACGGGCCAAGGGCGGCGCTAGCAGGCTCTGCAGGCAGCCGCAGCAATATCACCAGCCGCCATCATACTCGTTGTCATCGTCGTCATCACACAACAACCAGTTCGGCATACCCTCAGCAGCTGCCGGTCCATCCCAGCCCATGGCCTTGCAGCTACGTGGCCAGGACAACCACAACCACCACCACCACCACCACCACCGCGCCTACCACCACCACCTCCCCACCTCGTCCCCACGCCCGCCGCCCCCACCGCCCGGCAGGCCAGCTGTCGGCTACCGCGGGCCCGGGCCCGCCGCCGCGCTGGCGACGACGCCCCTGGCCCACCAGGACCTGCACTCCTACCAGCCGGGCTTCGACTCCCACCACCACCACGGCTTGCCGAGCGAGGACGTGATGCACCTGTGCGGCCCCCAGCTGCAGCTGCCGCAGCAGCCCCTCCACGACTACCAGCCGCGCGATTACCACACGCAGCAGCAGCAGCAGCAGCACTACTACGGCTACCTGGAACACGAGCGTCGGCAACAGCAGCAACAGCAGCGTGACAGGCTGGCCATGCAGCAGGCGCCACTGCAGGCGGCCGGCGGTGGCGGCCATCAGATTGGTGCCCGCTACCACGGCGACTACCAGCAGGATGCTGCCGTGCCACCACCACCTCCACCACCACCGCTACCCGCCTCCGCCTCGAGCTGCTACGGG
The DNA here is from genome assembly GCF_000145635.1 of Gaeumannomyces tritici R3-111a-1. Taxonomy (NCBI): domain Eukaryota; kingdom Fungi; phylum Ascomycota; class Sordariomycetes; order Magnaporthales; family Magnaporthaceae; genus Gaeumannomyces; species Gaeumannomyces tritici. The sequence goes on from NW_008804627.1 coordinate 6,953, forward strand.
GTGGTGCCGCTGATGGCGCCGGCGAGTCTACCCGTCAACCCGGTCTCTGGCACCACCGGGTCCGCTTCTGCAGGCACTCTAGCCCCTCGCGCCGCCGCCGCCGCCGCCGCCGCTGCTGCGTTTGAGAACGCCCACGTCGCATCCAACGCGTTTGCTCCCATCAACAACCAGCAGCAGCAGCAGCAGCAGCAGCCGCAAGCCCACCCAACAACAACTCCCATCAAGGCGGAGACGTCGCCACCAGCCGTGGCAGACGACGAGGACGCAGATGCCGATGCCGATGCCGACGTCGACGTCGACGTGGCGTTGCTGCACCAGCGGCATGCGGGCGGAGCAGCAGCTGACGACCTTGCGCCTCGGCCTGCAAGGCCCGGCTCCCCGCTGGCAAGGGGCGGCGGCGGCGGCGAGGGCCGCTGGTCGCGTGGGAGGCGGCGAAGCCATCCTGGGTGGTCGGGGTGACGGGGGCCCCAAGCAAGGCAAGGCTCTCTCTCTCTCTCTTTCTCTCTCTTTGCATGGGCACACGCATGTATCACATGAGCGGTGTGGGGGCTTTGGATGGGAAAATGGGATTGGTCTGGGAGGTTGGGCGGTGATCACTGGTGGCTGTCATCGATTTCCGAGGTTGGTTCTTATCTTGTTCTCCTCTTTCCTCTCTTGTCTACCGTGTAATACCTTTTTCTTCCTTTGCTTTGTACCACCCATACCCCTCCAGAAGACTCTCTATTGTACACCAAGTTTTCTTGCCCGCAAACGCTCGGGATCATGCCAGCACGCAAGGTCTAGAGAGACAGGGAACTTGAGCAGCTACTTTACCTCCACTAATACCAAAATATCAATAAATAAAAAGAAACTCTACCTTGCCGTGCAAGCCAAAAAGAAAAAATGGGCTCGGCCCGACACGGTGGGGACCGAACCGCTGTGCAACGCTGGGAATAGAAGGGGGCAAGACTAGATGGCGCGTTGGCTGTCATGGAAACCCCACCCAAGACTTGCTTCTTTTTCTGACAGGGCGCATCCGCTGTGGAGCACTGAAGTCTGCGCTAGGCCGCGGGGGGTTAGCTCCGCGGGGCAGGGGCCGAGGTGCTTGCCTCGTTGGAGAGGGCTAGCGAAATGAATGTTAAGTGAGCCTGGAGGAAAACAAGACGAAGGGATTCTGGCCAAAGACGAGACTAAGCATCACAGAAACACAAACACACCCCACACACACACACCCTCCTCCTCCCTCCCTCCATCGTTTCTTCACTCCACAATGTGCCGCTGCACCCCTCCCTCCACCTCGCCCGCTATCTCTCCAGGGCGTGCGCCGCGAATGGGAAACAAGAGGGCGTTTTTCCTGTTGGGTGGGCAGCACCCCTGCGCTCACACGGCTCGCAAGACTTGGACTTTTTTCGACGAAGGAGGTCGGCATTCCCTTGCCCTTAAGATTTGCATTTAAGCCGCCTGAGGGCTCGGAACGACGCGGAGGTCCGGGCCACTCTTCGATTTTATCGGGTACCTATGTGTGTATGCCTTTGAATTTGTTCTTTTCTTGATACCATGACGGACAAGGACTGTTATTGGACTGACATGGAGCTTCCCGCCTCCTTTGACCTGCCAGTAGTCGTTGGATGGCGTTTGTTGGACAGCCCTAGTGGACGCCACGCAATGAATGCCCTACTCATGTTTTTGCTTGGCACCCATGTCTCGATGGCGTTGCCTCTTCTTTTCCTGTCGCCTTACATGGTCCACTTGGCTCACATTCACCCAGCGCCGCGGACGCGGGCGTTGATTGCGCGCTGACATGCAGGAAGCAAAGCAAATTGGAATTTTATGCTACTTGGCTCAGCTGACAGCCGACGTTTTCCCACCCCACCAAGCGCGTGCCGTGCTGGCCTGCAGGTAACCGTTGGATTTCGCTCTGGGCACAGCCCTTCCCCCTCCCAACGAGACAAGCGGCTCTTCACCGTTTGCCCGTTTGGGGGCGGGGGGGTGGGGAGCGTGGGAAGCGTGGGAAGCGTGGGGTCGTCCACGTTGGACACAAACGCCATTATTTGTCACGTGTAAGCGAGAAAGCAAAAAAACAAAAACAAAAACAAAAAAAAAAAAAAACCTAGGGGGGTGGTTTTCTGAGATGACAAGCGGCAAGGTCGATCCTCGGTTTCCCTCCTGCATGACCCCCTGCAGCTGCAGATGCTCCCATCCCATCCCTGCCCCATTGTCCCCATTGAGAGCAAAGAGGGCACATGGACGAAGTGGCTACCCAAGGCAGCTCCCTCGCTCGCCTCGCCACGGCATACCCCAATCAAATCCGTCTGGACTCGCACGTCGAGGAGGCTGCGGCCAAGGCTCGCCTACGCGCTCCTCGGAGTCCTGCTGCCCTCTCCCTCCTGCCCACCCCCCCGCCAGCAACGGTCACGTCCGGAGACAACGGTTGACGGTCAAGATAAGGCAGCGACAAGGACCGACCTGCCCTGTGGAGAGCCGGCCGCTCAGCCGGACCATGGTCCATGGTCGGCCGGTTCGGATTGGGCCGCTGGTGACACCTCGGGCCACCCCGGCAGCTGCTCGTGTGGAGCTCGTCCTGGTGCAGCTTTTGCCCTTTGGCGCCTGTTGCCGAGCACGCAGCTCCCACTTACTGCCCAAGGTGTCTACCCGTCTACCCAAGGCTTGCCCCCCTCCATCCAAGGAGTGTTCGTCCAGCGTTGCAGTAATGGCGAGCTGCCCTGCAATGCAACCTATACGACGCAAGCGTATTGCTGCCAGCCGACACACACACCCACACCCCAATCCCAGCACGCACCGAACGACCATCTTTTACTTCTTCGGATAAGCCGGCATCATCACCTTTTGACGTGGCGGATTGTGCCATATCTGGAAGGCTGATCTCGTTTATGCGGCCATGCCAGGGTGACGCTGTCGGCCAGCAAATCAACGATGTTGTTCAGTTCAGGTATTAGAGTGGGATCCGTTTGGAGAGCGCATGGAGCAGGATTTGGCTAAATTCGACGCCATCTGGAGGACTTGTTTCCACCATGCTCAGAGGCCCGATTTCCGGGCCATTGGAAGAGATTGGGGATCGGTCGTTTCTCAGTATCGGATCGCTGCTCGAGACCATCTGTGCTCCACTCCCCAGCAAACCCGGCATCCAACCCCTAGTCTTTCTTGTCTTGGCCAGCAGCAGCCAGGGCCTCCAGACAGCAAGCATCCAGTCTAGCCTTTTCCAGCTCACGACCAAAAAGATCTATGTAGACCTGTCACCTTGCCGCCCACCCATCCACCACACTTGTCAAGATCCCCAGCTTTCAGCTGAATGCCTTGGGGAATGGCCGGTGGGTGCAGAAGATCCAATTTGGCTCTGCATGAACACGGGCCAGCAGCTGAATCCCTTCGAGCGCCGTTGAACCCAGGTCGCCCGGATAGGAAGGTTGATCGGCAAAGGCACCCCTGTTTGTTATTGTAACTCGGAGGTTCGGATTTGCAGGAGCGCGGTGCGAGTATTGCAACGTACCGCTTTGTAATAATGACTTGTGCTGGTACTTTTTATCACGGGCTAGATAAGGCGCAGATGGAAGTACCGAAAAAAAATGAACTTTTTATTGGCTCACGCACGCGAGATCAGCGGCCGGGGGTCGAACGGCACTCGAAGGGATATGAACAAGAGTTGGCACACACCCACGCACCCATCACCACCCCAAACCCCCACTTTGGCTTTGATTTTTTTCTTTGCCGGTTGTGCCTCTTTTGGGCAAGCCGGCTTCCTTCCAAAAGGTGCTACCGGGTTCTTCATGCCGGGTGGCACCTGTGTGTGTGTGTGTGTGCTTTGAAAACGACGATATCCTTGCCTAGCAGCCACTAGTCTTCTAGCCCTGCTTTTGACACCTACTCGATGCTACGCCAGAGTCACCACCGCCACATAGCCGGACACCCTTCGGCCGCCTCCGGCAACGGGGAGGAGGTTATGCATGTGTCAGCCGCACCTGTGACCGGCTTAACCCTGACGTTTCCGAATACCCCTTTTTGGCTTTTTTTTTTCTTTCTGTTCCGAGTAGAAACGAGTGTCCGCTCTTTGGCAGCCTTGATCCAGTCTAGTGCCAGCATTGCTGTGCTGGTGTGTAGCCCAAGTGCTCAAAGGATTTCCCGGCACATGAATGTTCAAAGGCCGGCATACCTCACCAAGACCTCGTTTGTCACCGGACCACGCTCGAGGTTCGTACCCTCGACAATCTCACCCTCAACTACCTATCTGGACACGTCTCGCTCTTTGCCGAGAAAATTCCGGTCATGGTGACAAAATGGCGACGCCTCGCTTCTTGGCATCTAGCCGAGCCCAAGGAAGCCCCGCTCTTTGCTTGTGTGTGCCGGCAGGGGGAAACAGTGTTTTTTTTTCTAGTCAACATCCGCCTCGTGGTGTCTTGTCTGTGCTGTTTGCTCCCACCCCGGGTCGAGACGGAATCTTGAGGGCACCCCTGGATCCCCGAGTCGGCGATCTGGACGCCCGGGGAACTCCCTGTTTTCAAAGTCGAGGACATGTCAGCTTTGAAAAGTTCCTTGCAGAGTCGACGGACACGAGAAAACAAGAAAGTCCAGATGATAAATGATAGGCCATTAGCTGGGCTTCCGAGGCTTTGTTGATAAAGGACAGGTCAGGGGACACGTATCCAAAGAGGCATCACTCGGCGCAATCTCGATTCCGGTGTTTGTTTGCACCATGCTGGCATCCAATGTCAAATCCTGTAGCCACCCCCTGGCCACCCTCTTCCCGTTGCCTGCTGGGGAACTCCCTAGTTTCCCGCTGCGGGAGACACGCACGACACGTCACGACTCGAAGATAACCCGGAATGCCTCCCTCTCCCTGCCTGCCTGAGGCCCCTCCTTCCCTCCCGAAAGAGGCTAGACTGGGGTCAGCGAGATGCTCGGTGGTGTACAGCCAAGCCCCTGATTGGGTCGGCTAGCGGGTATCCACCTGCTGCTGAGAGAGAGAGAGAGAGAGAGAGAGGAGGGAGGGGGAGGGGG
>NW_008804628.1:0-11902 GCF_000145635.1 Gaeumannomyces tritici R3-111a-1
GTTAAATAATCTACAGTGGGGAGGTCACTCGTGAAGCGAGGGCAGGGGCCAGGGGTATGCACTAGCCAATCGATTAAAATGCGTGCGGGCGGATTCGAATTGGTGCTGCGATTGATGTTGAAAAAGAAATGCAGGCTAGGCCTTATTTGGTAGGGGCTGAACATAGGGTGCTCTTGGCGCTACCTCGAAAATGGCGATTTTTTTCGCCTCCTATCTCCGTACCAGCGAGATCCAGTCACCAAATTGTCACGTCTCCGCTGGTAAAAAGGTTGACCTCTGGCCATTCTAACGAGTCCTGCCCTGTAAGCGGATCCCATCAGACGGCCGCCCCAAGCAACACCAACAACCCCTGGTAACACCCTCCGATGCGAAGCGGCGGCCCCTGTTGCCAATAATAGCGGCCGTTCACCAGAGCGTGATTGGCTGCGCAATGGATAACTGGGCCCGGGGCTGCGGGCGGGCGGCGGCAATGCTGCACTATCTGCAGGCAGAGGTGCGGGCAGTGGGCTCCAGTCCTCGATTGTGGTGTTGGCTGTGCTGAAGCAGCACACACACCAAATCTACCAAACCCTGGTCTGGGCGCCAATAGCGGCAGCCAGCGCCACTGCGAGACAAGCCGCGCCGCATGCATCTGTGCGTGAGCTCCCTCACTCCGAGCACAGCGACCCAACGCCTCCCAGCGTGAATGGGTCCATCCCATCCGAGACATGCCAGCCTGTCCCTCAGCTGGACCCCCGCAGACCATGATCCCAAGGTGTCCAAGGCGCCCAAGCTCCACGCCAGCCTTGGCTGGGTTGTTGGCCGGGGGCGGCTGCGTGGTAGGGCTGGGACCAGGAGCGTATAGAACTCGGTCAGGCCTGCTCTCGGATGGCAGATTAGATGCTGCCCGGCCCGCTCGCTCCCACACCCACGCTCTATTGCATAGTCTCCGGCCTCTGTCGTGCCTCGTGCTCTCGCGTGCCGGTGTGGTTCTCGCAGTCCGCCTCGAAGGGAAGAATCCTGACGCCATCTCGCCAGAGTTAGCGCCGCCCACGCTACCACGCCCTTCAGGCTAGGTCTCTACCTCAGCCGCACAGCGGTTCCGGCGCCATCGTGGTCTGCTCTGCCTGGCCCTTGAGAACTGGTCATCGATCTGGGAGCCAGATCCACCCAGGGGCACCCAGCAATATAAACATATCCATATTTGATCCCCACCGAGTTTCGCTCGGCAGGCGCTGCCCTACAACACTCATCCACAACCTCGAATCTGGGTCGCGTCGTGCCCACTGCAGCACCCCCCTGTTATCCCGGTTTGATCGTTGTTTCGCTGGATCTTTTCGCTTCGCCCTAGAAAAGTGGACTCGATATACGAATAAGTAGCCTCGGCTGCCCATCCGCGTCGTCTTCGCGGGTGCTACTGGCCCTTTGTTGTCGTCGTCGTCGGAAGGGGTTTCTGGAATTCCTCGAACCTCGAACAAGCGCCTGGTTGCGCAAGGGACCGACCGACCAAACAACATCAACCAAGAGGGCGCTCGTTGCCAAGACCAACCGCCCGCCTGCCCGCCATGTCCTCCTACTACAACAACGGCCGCGACGACTCGCGCAGGTTGACCAGCTCGGCCCAGCGCCCGCTGCACCACCAAGTCTCCAACATATCCGAAGTCAGCGACTTTGGGAGGAATCAGGACGAGGCCGGCCCCGGTGCTGGCGCCATCAAGGGGCGTCCTTCGCTGGTATCTCTACCCTCCATGGCCTCCCTTCAGAACCCTAGCAGTCCCTCGAGCTATCAACCCGGTCCGGCAACACAACAATACGCAACGGCTGCTGCACCGACATATGCCCAGCAACAGGCTTACGTGAGCCCGACAACTCACTCGTATGCTGGATGGGCTGCATCGTCGCCTTTTGGGCTGACCGCCCCCGGCGGCGTGTACTCGCCAGTCGGCGAGACCCACCACCGGCACGCCTCGGCGGCAGATGAGCCCTCGGGCAACCCCGCAAAGGATCGGCGCAAGTCGCGGAGGCTCCAGGACACTATTCCAGAAGAGGGGGAGATGGGGGACATGTCGTCGGCGAAGCGTTCTTCCCAACCGTGGGGCAACCCCTCCACGCCCTACTTCTCGGTCCCAAACCAGGAGCCGGAGCCGGTGTACGACCTCAGCACGGTCGGTGGTGATCTACCTTGGGGCGGCACTATGGACGCCGACACGGCCGCCCTGTTCCAGAAGCAGGAAGCGAGTGGCCACCTAACCGGAGGACTCGGTGAGGGCTTCCGGTCCAACACAACCATCCGCCAGGCGGATCTGGTGGCGGCAGCTCCCAATTCGCCCTTGGCAAGTCCGAACCAGGCAAAGCGCAAGTCGATGCTGGGCCGCAAGGCCACCATCAAGGCCATGCTCGGGCGCAAAGCCACCGTCAAGGACCTTGGTCAGATCGAGGCCAACCGACGGGGTGAGATTATCGAGGTCGTCATGGACGCGGAGATCCCGCTGCCGCCGCAGCGCATCACACCCGCCGATACTTTCGACCTGAGCGAGATGGGAGGACCCCTCGGCGACAAGGGTGACTTTAGCATGCGCACGTCGACGTTCCCCGTGCGCCAGCAGACCACACAGGTCTTCTACCCGCAGCCGAACTGGAAGCCCTTTGTCATGAGGCCGCTGTTTCTGGGGCTCCTCATCACCCTGTCGGTTGCGCTCGGTATCGGCCAGGAGGTCCTGTACCGCGCGTCGACCGCCCAGCCGCTTCTCAAGTTCCGAACCCCCGAAGAGATTCCCCGCGGTCTCTACTTCGCCTTCAAGTTCCTGCCGACCATGATCTCGGTCACGTACGGCGTTTTGTGGTCCATGGCCGACTTTGAGATCCGTCGTCTTGAGGCCTTCTACCAGCTGTCCAAGGAGGATGGCGCGTCGGCTGGCCACTCCATCAACGTCGACTACATCACCTCCTTCAGCTTCATGAGGCCTGTGCGCGCCCTGCGCTGCGAGCACTACGCCGTGTTCATCTCTTCGACTGCTTCGCTGTTGGCCATCTCGCTGGTGCCGACGCTCGTGTCGGCCTCCATCATTCTGTCTCCTGATCGGCACTCCAGGATGCTGGACCCCATGGGCGAGAAGACCATCAGCATCAACGGTGTCTGGTCGCGTATCTTGACGACCATGCTATTCGTCATCGCTGGCTTGGGTTGCGCGCTGCTCTATCAGCTGCAAACGAGGAGGTCTGGTCTGCTCTCCGACGTCAAGGGGATTGCTGGTCTGGCGTCCATGGCCGTTGTCAGCCGTGAGTTGATCCTTTTGTCGCTTGATTTTCTTGAATGCCGGTTGCGATAGGCTGTTTGAGTACTAACCCTCTATTTGCTTTACCGTCGCAGACATTCTGATGGACTTCAAGGACATGGATCTTGCTACGCACCATGACATCCACCAGAAGCTCAAGAAGCGCCGCTACGTCCTTCGCAACTCGTCGCTCGCGCCGGACGACAACAACAAGACAACTAGCAAGCAGGAGACGAAGTTAGAGGACCTGGACAAGGAAGACGGCATTACAGAGAACCCGCACCCGCTCATGCTTCGGTCCGTGGGTGTGGGGTCCCTGGTGGTCGGCATTGTTCTCTTCATCATCCTCGTCCAGGTGGTTCTCTTCACCGAGGCGACGGTGCTGACGGATCAGGCGCCCTGGGTCATCACTGCGCTCTCGGTTGCCATCAAGATGAGCTGGTCCGGACTGGACACGGACATGCGCATGATGGAGCCGTACTACATCCTCTGGCGGCGGCACGCCGAGGCCAAGACACTCACGCTCGACTACACAGCCATGCCCTTTGGCTGGGTCGCCATACAGGGCGCGCTGAACCGACACTTCCTCATTTTCTTCGTCGGCCTCGGGACCGTCATGTCGGAGGTGCTGACCGTGTTAGCGACCTCGCTCGCCACCGTGTCCGGCCGCGACTTCCTGGACATCGTCAAGAAGTCCAGCTCGGGGCAGTCGGACCCCAACGCGGACTGGACCAGGATAAGCTCGGGCCAGGAGACGGTGCTGTCCTTCTGGGCCACGCACAGCATCACGACCTTCATCCTGGTGTACATGGCGGCCGTGGCGACGGCGGTGCTGGTGCTGCGCCGCCGCCCGTTCCTGCCGCGGCAGCCCAACACCATCGCGAGCGTCCTGGCCTTTATCCACCAGAGCAAGATGATCTACGACTTTGTGGGCACGTCCAAGCTCAAGACATCGGCCATGGCCAAGCGGCTCGAGCAGGGCGGCAAGACGTACGGCGTGGGCTGGTTCCAGGGCCGCGACGGTAACACGCACTGCGGCGTGGACCAGGAGGAGCTCTCGAGCGGATACAAGTTCGGCTATGACTACTCCAAGGCCAAGGAGCCGTGGATCGCGTCGCAGGAGTGGATGTAGCGTGGTTCGGATTCGGACATTAATGAGGCGCTATCTGGGCCGCTCGGGTGGACAAGGATATGCGGGATAGGTTCTGCTGAGTATGGGGGGCTTGGTTTCCCCGTAATCGGTAATCACGATAATAGGTCTGGCAATACATAAGACAATAATATACTCTCTTGGTTAGCACTCGCCGTTGATAGATGTGAGATGTGGTTCATGGCTGTTGTAGGGACATAGTAGGTAGGCACCAACCGAAAAAAAAAAAAAAAAAGGCGAGCCACTAAAACTTTCCCCCCCATACAAACTCTATAGCAAAGCATCAATCTCAATCAAAACAAACCCAATTCGCGATGCCTCAGCACCATTCTACGCCTAAAAAGGCACGGCTTCAAGGCGCTGTTGATTACCTAGAATCTTGACTGCCCATTAAATTGCATAGAAAAAGCAGTCAATTCCTATTTTTTGATAAACAGCTTTTTGAAGTGTGCCCCTATTTTGGTTGGGGCTCGTTTTTTGTTTTCGGTTGGTGGTAGGTAGGTAGGAGGTAACAAGTAAGTATTCCCATAGTGCAACTACATTCCCCTAGTGCCCCTGCTTGTAGTTCTTCACCCCCAACATCCTGCCCAAGACCAAACCAACCGACGATCCTCCACGTGCTAGCGAGTCCCGGGCGTGGCGGTGTAGTGCAGATCTTGATCGATCGCCTTTACGACAGCAACCAGGCGTATGCTCCGCATAGCAAAACGCCGCATTTTCCCTCCCTCGATCTTCATCTTTTGGCCCTCCCGAAATTGCAAGGAAGCGCCGGTGGAGGCGTTCGCCGGTTTGGCTATGTGTCAGTCAACCGGGGGGTTTTGCGGGGCGGGAAACCGGGTTGTTTCTGGAGCGTCGGGCTTTTTTCTTCTTCTGCTCGGTAGCCACCGTGCCACCGTCATGTTTGATCATCCAGGTCGGCGCGGTTGTGCGGTGGCCGAGTGCCGTGTGGTGGTGGTGGGAGCGGGAGTCAGCCGTGTCCCCCTCCCTTCCCCTCTCTGTTCAGGGACAAGAAAACAAGGACGACGGCCGAGTTCGCTGTGCGATGATGCAAGCCACGCTGCCGACTCGCAAGCGGCTACAGTCAGTTGAGTGTGGGTGGGCGGATGGGACGAATGCATGACGCAAAAAGGGCGTTGGTCAACCGGGAAACCGGCCATGAAGGAGATGCATGCAGGCCAGAATCCAATTCACTCCATCTGATGTCCTTGCTAGCTGGCTGGCCGTACTGTAAGCTCAGCAGCCCGCTCACGACGATAAGAAACGCCTACGAGATGCAATGCAATGCAGCAGCACGCTGCGGGATAGACGCCAGCTGAGCTGCACTTGCAGTCAATCCACCCACCCTGTGCGGGCGACCACTCCACCCCCAAGCCAACCACCCATGACAGCCGCAGTCAAACGCCCTGTGGCCCTCCCTCAATGCGCCCTCACCCCCAAGGACGACCAAGGGCCGAGCCCAGCATGCCCAGCCAGCGCCGTGAATGCAGGCTCGTGTGCTGTTCTGCGTAGCGCGTCTTGGTATTTTCTTCGGGTCTCTTGGTGTTTTTGGCATCATTTCATTGTTGCCTGGACTTTGTGTTCCCCATGCCCCCGCTCGACCTTGGTTGTCGCTTGCTGTGCCGCGCGAGAGCCAAAAGAGCACACCACCACTGCCCAATTGGTCGAGTCGTAATCAAAGATCGAGCCGGCGGTACGTAAGAGGCCGGTGGCTGTGCAAGATGCCATGGGGGGCGGAGGGGAGCACTGAAGCGACCTTTAGGACTCGTAATGAGCTCTTGGCGAATTCTCGACGCAATGAGTGTTTTGGAAGGCCCAGGCTTTTTTATCGTTTTGCTCTCGTCGTTCCTGTTTCCCACCCACGTCCCACCCACCGCCCACCTGCCAGAGCCCAGGCGGCTTGGCCGATCTGCTTTGCGTGGCAAGCGCGGGCGCGAGAATGTGCCAAGGCCGCCCGCCCGGCACTCCACCACACACACAAGGCAGGCGTGCGTGGACTTTTGTTAGCCTTTTAGTATCGGCAGCTGGGCAGGCCGATGCGCAAAGATGACGACCACCGTTCAGTGTTCGAGGGCCGCCGTCATCAGTCAATCCCCTCTGCAGGGACGTGTGGTGGGGAGCAAGGCATTGGCCACAAGCTGGGGAGACACAGACAATGTCGGTATTCTCTACCAGGCGTGACTGCGCCTCCATTGCAACTTGATTGTTTTATCGCCGGGAATGTTTGATTGCGCTTGTGCTGAGAAGTTCTCTTCACAAGTCATGCATCCATCACAAGGCTGGATTTATGTGCGTCGTCCCTGGAACTTATGCTCCGTCGTGTATGCGTAACGAATATTGGTGTAAAAACAAAATACATTTACGATGGCTGGGAACCGTCGCCTGATCCCCGCAGTGAGCAGACTGGCCACAGGCAGAAAGGATACGAGCGCTCGCCTACCTAAGCGGGAAAGAAAGAATGCCATAATTCCCAAACATCAGGGTTGTGGCGGCGCTGACGAAGCGGCGGGCGGCGAGCGGGCCAGCGGATACGAAACCACCACGCCCAGGTGCTGCCCTGAACCGGTACCTGCCGCGAGCGAGGGAGGCATCAGGGATAGCGCTGCCTCGATGCTGAACCTGGGCCACCCGTTTTTAGATTGTGCATGCTGGTAATGCACACCTCGCTGACACACGCTGCTGGTGCGGGCGCCGTACCCACCCGCACTAACAAAAGGAACCAGGCCGCCGGACTGGCCTTTTGTAGCCGCCCCGCCCTCGGCCAATCACGTCGCAGCCCGGTTTTCCCAGCCCCTATTGGGGTGTCGCCTGCCTTCCCCTTTCAAGTGGTATGGCCCAAGAGTCCCGGCGACTCCCAGCGGGAGCGAGACCCTGTTTTTCCCTCTTCATTCCCCCGACTGGCAGTTCATTCATTCAATTCCCAACCCATAATCCTCCCTTTTCCTCCTCCCTCTTTCCTTCTCCTGGCGGGATATCCCACGACGCGACCATCCATTTCCCCCCTCCAATCGTTTTTTAAGAACAGGCTTCTGGGAAACGGGGGATTTTCCATCTGATCAACGAGCAGCAGACGTCCCTCGCTTGCATCTCCTGCCGACCGACACCACACAGGCCTTTGCCAAATCGATACCCGTGACTTGGAACCCCCAACTCACTCCGAACGACGAGAACTGCCCCGATTGCTACCGAATCACGGATCTCGGCTACAGCGACCGGGTACCTGCAATACGACCGACGACGGTCGATCCAGCCGGTGCTGAAGCGACACGCGGGCTGCAAATAGAAGCCTGACTATCGGGGGACCGGGCGACCAACCACCACCATGTTCTTTTCTTCCTTACCAAAGGCCTTGTGCCTCCTCCCGGCACTGGCCTCGCTCGTGGCGCCGGTCGCCGGCGAGCGAGTGCTGAAGTCGACCTCCCTGAGCACATGCCAGGAGAACTCGGCCTTCAGCGCCAGTCTCTTCGACGTCGCATACTACCCAGACAACCAGACGGCCATGCTGAACGTCGCGGCCATGTCCTCGGTCGAGGGCAAGGTCATCTTCGACGCGTCGGTCCGTGTCTACGGCTACGAGGCCATCACTATCAAGGGTGACCCGTGCACACAGGGCCTCAAGGGTCTCTGCCCCATGACGGCCGGCAAGATCCCGCTCAACTTCCCCGTCAACAACATCTCGCTCCCCCAGATCCCCAACATTGCCTACACCCTGCCCGACCTCGACGCCAAGGTCCGCGTGTACATCAACCTGACCGAGGGCCCCGACGCCGGCAAGGCCATTGCCTGCGTTGAGGCCTACATCGTCAACGGCAAGACGGTCGACCTGCTCGGTGTCAAGTGGGCCACCGCTATCGTCTCTGGTCTCGCCCTCACTTCGTCGGCCGTCGTCAACGGCCTCGGCCATTCCAATGCTGCATCGCACGTTGCCGCCAATGCTCTGTCTCTGTTTGGCTACTTCCAGGCGCAGGCCATGCTTGGGCTGACCTCAGTCCCCATGCCTCCTGTCGTGCGCGCCTGGACTCAGAACTTCCAGTGGAGTATGGGCATCATCCGCGTCCAGTTCATGCAGGACATGTGCACCTGGTATCAACGCGCCACTGGCGGCACCCCAGCCACTCTGTTCGACGCCCTTTCAACTGTCTCGGTCGAGGTCCAGAAGCGCTCGCTTGACGCAGTCCCGGTTGTTCACGATCTCTTCCGCCGCTCCACGGCCCTGCTCCCCCGCGCCATGACCGCCACTGCTGGCAACCTGTTCAAGCGCGCCAACATCGTTACCCCGACTGGCAGCTTCATCGTGTTCGGTATCCAGCGTGTCGCCTTCAAGGCCGGCATCGAGACCACCAACCTCTTCCTGACGGGTCTCAGCTTCTTTGTCGTCTTCGTCATCCTCGTCACTCTGAGCGTAGCTGCTTTCAAGGGCTTCTGCGAGGTTGCGGCCAAGAAGAACTGGATGAAGCATGATACCTTCCTTGACTTCCGCAACGGTTGGCTCACGGTGCTCAAGGGCATTCTCTTCCGTGTCACCCTTATTGGTTTCCCCCAGATGTCCATCCTCTGCCTCTGGGAGTTTACTCAGGTTGACTCGCCCGCCATCGTCGTCCTCGCCGTCTTCTTCCTGCTCTCCATGATGTTCACGCTCGGTTGGGCTGCCTCCAAGGTCATCCGGATCGCTCGCCGCTCCGTCGCCATGCACCGCAACCCGGCCTACATCCTCTTCTCGGACCCGCAGGCTCTCAACAAGTGGGGTTTCCTCTATGTTCAGTTCCGCGCCTCGGCCTACTACTTCATCGTTCCGTACCTGCTCTACATCTTCCTCAAGGCCATGTTTGTCGCCTTTGCGCAGAAGAACGGCACGGTCCAGGCTGTTGCCTTTGTGCTCATCGAGGCCGGCGCTCTGATCGCGGCCAGTGTGCTCCGCCCGTGGATGGACAAGAGCACCAACTCGTTCAACATTGCCATCTGCGTCATCAACTTCCTGAACGCCATCTTCCTGCTCATCTTCACCGGCGTCTTTGGCCAGCCTCCTCTGGCCACGGGTGTTGTGGGTGTGTTCCTCTGGATCTCCAACGCCGCGTTCGCGCTGGTCCTCCTGATCATGCTCATCGTGACCACGGCCGTCGTGCTCTTCCGCAAGAACCCCGATACCCGCTACCAGGCCATGGCCGACGATCGCACTTCGTTCATGAAGTCGCAGACCCAGCTGACGGCCACGACGGAGCTCGATGCGCTCGCCGCGACGGCCCGTGGTGACAAGGCTGGCTACAACAAGAACGGTGTCGACCTAGACGACGACAACGACTCTCTCTCGTCTGGCTCCATGCCCCGGAGGCATGATGGTGCGAACCCGCAGATGCAGCAGCCTCCGAGGTCTCCTGTCGACCCGTCGGTGCCGCTCTTCCCCGCCGATGCCCGCCGTGGGCCACAGCAGAATTACGCCGGTTCGGTGAACCGCTCCCCGAGCCCGTACCAAAACAACGGGTCAACATCGAACCTCTCGGCATCCGGAGCATTCCGGGCCCAGAACAACGCCAGCCCGGCTGGAGGACCGCGGTCAAACGCCGCCCCAGGGTAAGCTTGATTGATGGTACCTCTATCTATGCGAGATGATTGCTGACTGAGTTCATTATTATAGCCCTTGGCAACGCGGTGCTGGTTACGATTAATTCCCCTGACAATACCTAACTAAATGTGTTTCCACGTCGGCAACTGGGCTCCAATGCGGACCGGTCGCATAGTTCCCGGTGTCTAATTGATTTCTCTTTTTGGGCGATTTACTACCTGTCATCCCGGAACCGGCAATGGTATTCAGGGATTGGCAGCACTAGCCGGCATTGGCTATCCAGTTGGAGACGGACGGCTTGCACGGGAGGGCTCGGATTCGATGGACAGCCGAGCCCATCTCGAGTCTTGTTGGCGTCGCGACATTCAGCATGACACAGGCGTTGGAGAGGGCGGCCAGACACGCGATTGCACTATTTTGTATCTCCTTTCTAAATCTACTCGACGTTGTCACTTTGTTTCTGTCTGTTTTGTCCCTTTGTATTCATTACAAGTTTTCTTTTGTCGCAATTGTATCATTTTCATTCTCAGCGATGCAACTCATCTCGTGTTCGAGATAGCCTGTTGTGAGATTCTCTGATCCTGCCGTCTGTATCTAGTGGATAAAGGAGAAGAAGTCTTACAGCTCCGATATCCCTCCGTCCTGAGCGACATGATGATGCTTCCGGCTCTGCCGATTCACTTTCGTATTCGCCGACCCAGCGAGATTGGCTAACAACCGACAGCCGCATGGGTCCTGCACAGCCCCCAACAAGCGGCCCAATCTCTTGTGTTGGAAATGAGGTGGACCAAGCTTGTCGACAGCCTCGCGGCGCCAGAGTTCTTGTCCCGATGACAGTTTTGGTAATATTGAAGGCTGAACGATTTACGGTTTTACACAGCCTCTCCACTAACGCCAAAATCATAAAAGCTCAACCTGGTTTCTGCGCCTCGACCCCCTGACACCAATGTTGACCAAAGGAAATGGGAAAACGACAAAATTATTACACACCGTCAAGCATTCTACAGACCTGAGGAAGCCAAGGACCCTGGAATGTGGAGGAGTTGGCGGCCCAAGCGGAGGTGCAAGTGCTTGACGGATCCGGACAAACGAGGATAGCGAGATGCTACTGCTTGGAGTAGAGCGGCAACGAAGAGCCAAAAGCTCGAGACAAGAAGAGGAGGAGGGAGGAAACAGAAGAACAGCGAGAAAGAGATGCAGACTGTAAGCGAATAAAACCCCACAAGAACAAAGCAAGAAACAAAACCAGACATCTCCACCATGATCAGATGGCGATCCCCCCATACTTGAGCACCGGCACGTCGGCGCCGACGGCGGACAGGGCGTCGGCCAGGACCCTCTGACGCTGGCGCTCGCGCTCGATGGTCTCGATGGTCTCGCGCTCGCGGCGGGCCTTCGTCTTTGCCGAGCCGCTGGGCGCCACGCCGGCCATGAGCACGTCGTGGTCCTGCGCCGTGTAGTTGACGAAGCCGAAGGAGCCCGGCGGCGGGGGCGGGGGGGACGGCGGCGGTGCAGCAGCAGTATAAGTAGATGAGGAAGAAAACGACCCGCCGCCGCCGCCGCCGATGAGGTTGTTGGTCGATAGGGCTTTGCGCGGCACGCGGCGGCACGGCGAGGACGGCGAGGGGGAGTAGTAGAAGGACCCCCCGGCGGATGACGAGAAGGAGGAGTGGTGGTTGTTGCGCCCGCCGCCCTCGGACATGGCCAGCGCCGCCGCCACGGCGGCCTCATGGGTGGTGCTACTGCTGCCGTTGCTGCTGTTGGTTGCCTGCCGCGCTGCTGCCGCCGCGGTGAAGGACCGGCGCTTCCGGACCGCGCCCGGCTGGGGCACGGCCGGCGCGGTTGCGGCCGCTGCTGCCGATGATGACGACGCGTCCCGCAGCGACTGCATCGAGGCGCTGCGGCGCTGCTGCCCGCTGCCGCCGCGCAGGCCCGCCGGCG
>NW_008804629.1:0-9938 GCF_000145635.1 Gaeumannomyces tritici R3-111a-1
TTTTTTGGCATTCAAGAAAAAAAAAAAAAAAAAGCCCCTGCCTCCCTAAATCGGCGAAACTGTGCGTGTATGTGGCTGTTTCGCAAGCGGCCAGGGCGGCAGGCACATTGACAGTTGGGTCCTGAACGTTATCATTCCAGGTGCGCTCGGGAAACCTGTGGAAATCGTTGCCTAGGCCGGACCCATCATTGACGTTTCCCATGGCCGTTGCTGGCAGCCCGCTATCCATGGCCCATGCCTGTCGGTTTGGTGACAGCAAGGCGAGCCTGGTCGGGGTGCTGGTGCTGTTGCGTGGTTGGCTGGAGCTCGCTGACCTTCCCTGTCGGCACAGCGAGGGTAATATCTCTGGAAATCCACGTAACACGAGCGGCGCTGCGTCGGGCCACACCACCCGCGAGGGCGACACAGGGGACTGGCACACACGCTCATAGACACACGCTCACAAACACAGGCACACGCTCACGCTCATGGACACGGCTCAATGCAGCGCGGTGCCTGGAAACATGAATAATAAATAGAGACAGTGGCGACACAGACGGGCAAGACAGGTACACACAGTACACAAGGCGGGGAGCTGAACTGCATATCCTGGACGACGAGAGCTTCTGGCGGCAGGGACCCTGCTGGAAGCCGAAGAGACATGGAGTCGAGACGGCGATAGGGCCCCAACGCTCCGTCTGATGCCATCAGCAGCTGCAGCCATGTCATGGGTGATGTTTGATTTGGGTCCGGTGCCATTGACTCGCTGCGATCGGTGCCCTGAACCAGGACCTTGAATGGAGCCAGGACCTGGAGCCACAACCCGAGCCACCAACTCAATGGCTGTACCAGTCACTTCGGCCCGCCCGCCATTCACCACTAACGGCTCAGGTCCCCACAACCTGCGCCTCTGCCGCTCCCCACCTTCATTTGCACTTTTTCTCTCCTGCTTTCAAGCTGCGACTGGTGCTTTTGCTGCTGCTGCGGCAAGCACAGTATGCTCGGGTTACCTCAGCAGTCCGTCAACGTTCAATGGGGCTGCTGTGTTCCTGCCGGAAACACCCCCGTCGTTCGCTGCTGGGGTTGGCTCCCGCCGTCCCAAAGTACCCACGCACGTCCAGACTGTGATCGCCCTCCACTGCCACTGCACTGTCGGGCCCCAACCTAACGCAACGCAACGCCTCATGCCGTCGGTGTTGCTTGCTTGCTTTCCATGCCTGTCCAGTCTCCATACGCTTGCTTCCCTCGATGCTGCCTGCCCGCCTGCCCAATTCTGTTATCCGCTTCCCGACAAACACGAACGGGACGCGCGCCCAAACTTGAAATCCCCTGATCCCTTGACCAAGCTCGGCCAACAAATCGACAAGTGGGATAGAGCCCGGTCGTTCCGCCCCTTTTTTTTTCTTATCCTCCAAGAGGGGCTTGTGTTCCTGCTCCCCGGCAACTTTTTTTTTCTTCTTGCTTTCCTCTACTGCCCGAAGCGACTTGTCCTTGCTGCTGGCACCTTTTGACTTCGCTCGTCGGCGTCAACCGCTCGTTACCCACCCACGCAAAAGGGCACCGCAATTCCCTGGCCCGCCTAGCCTCCTCCTCGTCTCAGCTGGTGCCAAAAGGGGATTAACCAGGCGTGGCGAACAACGTTTCGACTGACCTCCCTTCTGCAAACGCATCCATTCGCTCCGAACCTATCGCTAGCTCTCCGACGACCGCCACAATCCCCAGAAAAAAGTGTGAGGGGGGAAACGAGAATCGTCCCAAGACCGAGAGGTGCATGATAGAGAAAAAAGAAAGAAGAGGAGGACAAACGCCCAAACTACCAGCCAACCATCCCGCTCCGTTCGAACCGTCAATCGCGCCGAAAAAAGCCAAACCCACCTTTTTATTCTCTGTTTGCTTCCATCCCTTCCAGCCGCATCGGCGTGCTTTCAGGCGTCACACTCGTTAGACCAAACCCCCCGGGGGGCGAGCTTGCATTGTGTGGTGCTGTGCTAGGCGGCCGGATCTCCTGGGCCAACACCCACCCCCTTTGTGCCATCGAACCCGCCTACATTTGCTCCCTCGCGAAAAAAAAAAAAAAAGACCCCCGTCCGTCGTCTACGATCAGCGATCGACCTGCCGAATGGGTCCGTGTGGTTCTGTCACCGCTCAGTTCCACCCGCGCATCCTCGGAGACGCCCTTCGCTGCAGCCCGACTGTGCTCCCACCACGCTCCGTCGTTGCCTGACAGCTCGGCCGTCACCAACCACACCCCCACGCGAGCAGGGAACGAGACACGCGAGGACGCACCGAGCGAGAATAAAATATCAAGGGGAAGAGAAAAGAGATACATCATACACACACGCACAAAAGCAAGAAGAAAAAGAAACTAGGGGCTTCCAGGACCCCAGCCTCTTTTTGGCTCTGATAGCGAGGGAGAGTGAGACGGCCTCGTCCACGCCACAATATACCAGTATCAGCCAGCCTAGGGAGGCGGCGTTGCAAGAAAACCGCCAGGCCTGGAGAGCGAGATCGGGTACTGATCGGAGGGCCACCACGCTACACGCCCTAAATCCCTAATCTTCCTACAGGCTCGGATACCCGGCCGTCGCTGCTGGGTGCCTAGCCCTCTCGCAACTAGCCCACGTCCCCGACGTGCCACCTGAAAGTGCTGCTGTGTGGGTCGGCAACCGGTCTGCCCTCGACGTGCGGCCTGCTGTGGACGCTGCCGGTGGTGCCGTTGCTGCTGGCACACGCACGCCTGTTTGCCAACAAAGCCTGCCGCTCCCAAGGTGTTGACGAAGCTGCTGCAAGGCGAGCCCCCAGCCGCCGGCGCACGCTCGCGACTTGGCGAGCACACCATTCCAGATTGGGCCGCCCATAATGGCACCCTTGACGCCCCGGCTCAAGATTCTCTCAGGTGGGTGCCCTTCTCCTCCATCCCGCTCCGTGGTACTTGTACCGCCCGTCGTCCTGGTTGTCGAGGTGCCGCCAAGTGCGACACCTGCATTCTTCGGGAGCGATACGGGTCCCCTTCCTCCCTCGCGCTACACTCCGTTCCACCCTAACGTGCACCAAACCCCGTCTGGGGGCGTCAGCCGTGGATTGCCTCGCACTCACTCCTTTCCCCTTCCCATCCTCGGCTTCCTGTCACCCTAATTTCACGCCGTCGTCATTCTTGTATTTTGTTTTATTTTTCATTTCCCATGTCTCCTGTCACAAGTTAACTCGACTTTCGCTGCGGAAAACGCCTCCCTCTGTCCTCCCCCTCCCCCCTCCATATCGTGGGCCCTCTTTTCGCAAACATGGCCGCGGACTATGAGCTAATGAGAGTACTTTCAGTCGGCGGGAATCCGGTTTCTGCCTTTCTGTCATGGCGATTGCAAGCGACAAACGCTTGCGACGTCACGCTCGTTTGGAAGTCCGGATTTGAGCATGTCTCCCAGTATGGCATATCGTTCAAGTAAGTCTCGAGATTCGGCATTCCGCTTCCGTGCTTGTGGTACTCGTTTTGGCCACTCCGTGCTGGCGCCCGCAGCGATCCTGACGACTCGCGCGAAACAGATCCCCAGTCTTCGGCAACGAAAGGTTTAAACCGCGTCATGGTATGTTGTTCCATCTTCTCAGCGTCTCCCTTGCCTCTAGCGGCTGACTGACCTGGCGACTGGCGCATGCAGTCGTTAAATCCCCCGAGGACGCCGCCGCGCGCAAAGAGGGCGCATTCGACTACGTGATCCTCTGCATAAAAGCCCTCCCCGACGTCTACGACCTCGCCGCCATTATCGACTCGGTCGTCACGCCCCAGCACACGTGCATCCTCATCAACACCACCCACACACTAGGCGTCGAGGCCGCTATAGAAGAGCGATTCCCCACCAATGTGGTGCTGTCCCTCGTCGCCGGCGCCGAGCTGACCCAACTTGGAGCGAGCGAGTTCGAGCACAAGGGCTCAACCGAGATCTGGGTCGGCCCCGCCAACAAGAACAGCAACATTCCCCCGTCGATACAGGACGACATGGCGCAGGCGCTCGCCATGACCCTCAGCACCGGCCAGGTGGACTGCAAGGTGTCTTCAAACATCCGCCAGCAACAGTACGAGAGGGTTATCGGGTACGTATCTCGTGCTCTTGCAGTGGTTCTCGCAATTCTACCTCGCTTTGTCAATATTCATCTAACGTGAAATACCGCTTCTCAGCCCCATTGCTTTCCACCCCGCAAGCGTCATCTTCGAAACCTCGAACCATGCTGCCCTGCTCGAGAAGGTCGGCGTATCCCAACTCATTTCAGACGTCATCGACGAATTACTCTCGCTGGCAACGGCCCAAGGGTGCAAGCTCTCCGACGATTTCAAGAAGAAGACCATGTCAGAGATGGGTCAGAGCCAGAGCTCCGAGAGCATAATGTGGCAGGATTTTATTGCGAGGAGGCCCATGGAGGTCGAGACATATCTGGGATCCCCGATCCGCCTCGCCCAGGAGACTGGCGTCCGCGTTCCCCGGATCGAGACCTTGTACGCAATCCTCCACAACCTCAACACCGTCAACCAGAACCGCCCCAAGGCCGACCCATCACAGAGGCCTATCCCTGGGTCCCCCGGCCCTGCGCCCTCTCCTATTCCGCGGAACATGAACGGTCCCCCTCGTCCGATGCCAAATGGCATGCCCAACGGCATGCCTAATGGTATGCCCAACGGAAACGGCATGCGCGGCCCACCCAGGCCACGAAACTCGTCAAACCTGGGCCCTCCCCCGCCTGGTATGCGCCGGGGTCCCCCACCACCGGGTATGAATGGAGGCCCGCCTAATGGCTACGGGCGCCCACCCATGAACGGAGGACCTAATGGGTATGCGGGGTCAAGGGCAGGATCGAGGAGAAATTCCATGGAAGGGGCCGACTTGGAGGAGTTTAGTCATCTGGTGGTCTACGATGACATCCCCGAAGGTGGGCAGACTAGCTACCCTCCCAACAACCACGATCTTGCTCTGCGGGAGCGGGAGTTGGCCATCCGACAGCGGGAACTTGCGTTGAGAGAACAAGAGATGAGAATGAGGCGTGGCCCCCCTCCTGGACCTCCTCGCAGGGGCCCTACGCCCTCCCTCCGCGGCCAACCCCACGGCGGCGGTGGGTTTGACGACGACGACGAAGATGACGACTACTTTGATCCTACCGGGCCGCCGACTGGTCCTCGTATCGACCCCGACAACTTCGACATGATGAGCGTGACTTCCAAGAAGAACCGCAGGATACCGAGCGCGTCCAACTCGCGTAAACCCGAGTTCGAGCAGATCAACGCGCCATCTCGAGGCGGCCGATTCCGGCCGCACTTTGGCAGCAGAAACCGATCAAGCCAGCAGCTGATGAGCCAGTCAATCAACCTAACTGACAACATTTTGGATGATCCCTTGATGAGCTGTTCCTCCAACAGATACGGGGCTGTGGATCGTGGCACGATGCAGGCCGAGTCTCGAGCGAACTCGTTGACGGCCTCGCGTCTCGACGACCTCTCGTACCAGGGAGGACCCGGAGGCCCGCCCATGGGCATGAACGGTGGCTACCCACGCCGGGCCAGCCAGTCGCCAGGCAACCCGTACAGCCCCTCTATGCGCGGGGGTAACGGTGGCCGGCCGTCGCCACCCAACGGCTACGGCGGACCCCAGCACCCCAACGGGCGCCCCTCGCCGCCCAACGGGATGATGCAGCAGCCGGTTCCGCGATACCCGCCCGGTCACGGAAACGCGATCGCGCCGCAGCAAGTAGAACAGCACGTTGGGGTGAGCAACCTTCAGCTCCCGAAAGGCAACCATGAAACTCGAAGTCTGACTGGTAGTGCGAGTGCCAGCGCGGGCAGTGGTGATTCCAACTCGGAGCCCTCGGCCCACAGCAGCCAGAGCAGCCTTGGACCCCGCCCTCCCATCGGCGTCCGCTAGATCAAACGGCCCGACCGACGACGACGGCGATGCCGTCTCTTTTTGTTTTTGCTTTCTTGGAAAGACATGACCCCCACAAAAAAAACACCGAGCATTCCTCTTCATGATAGCGCCTTTCTGCGATGGGTCTTTGGGGCGTAATGAACCGCTCTGAGAGATATTATGGCCCGCGTCCGTTTTCCCTTGTTCTTCTAATCTCTGCTTACTCTTGTATCTGGCCGCATCGGTTGTCCAGCCTCATCATCTCCCCACCCGAATCTCATGCCAGGAACAAGTCACCAGGCTATCGGAGCAGGGCAAAAGACATCTGTTACCCTACAAACCACCGGGTTTTTTTGGGGATTCTTTGCTGTCTGCCGTGACCCCGATTACCGGCGCAAATCCATCTAGCGCCGCAGCTCCTCTCTCTCTCTCTCTCTCAAGAAACGTCTTCTCTTTTAGAATGGTCTCTTTGGGTTATTTCTATTCTACGGCGCACACACATAATCTTTAGTGGCTCTCGGTCTGGGGGATGGGAGAGAAGCCCGGTACATAGGCATCTTTTTTGTTCTCTTTTGTTCTTTCCTCTCTTTTGACGACCAACAGCAACTACACAGCTTATCTCTGGTAATAACTGCATTGGTGGACCCCGGGTCGGGACGTCCTGTTGTCTTTTCTATCTCTGTCTTGTGCAGTACTCCAAAACTTTTCATGCGCCGCTATAATTCGCCTAAACGAACGCCCCTGCTTTCCCCTCCACCTACCAGGTTGGGATATCCGTCTCCTTCTCTCTTGTCCTTTGTTTCCTACCGCACACCTCATCATCTCCAATATTTGTGTTTATTCCTAGCGGTGGGATGGGGTGGGTGGTCGTTTGTACCAAACAGAACGGGAAACCGAGGTTGAAGGATGTAATTGAGTCGGTCGAGGCCCGATGCCCTGATTGTATACAGGTAACCGTCGGCCTCGAAGGTGGGGAGGAGGGCCATGTACGACGGGGCAGAGGTTGTATGCTGTAACACATTCTGCAGCAAAGCATCCCATCCCCTCCCTTGTGGGCAGGCAAAGCGAGCGTGGGGGCATACAGGTTCGTTTCCTGCAAATCATGGGAGGACCCTGGCTTGTAGGACGGAGGGAACTGTGAGGGAGGCTCAGGCTTAGCCTTAGGCTTACGCTGATGTACAAACGGTGGAAAGAAAAAAAGAGTATATCACGAACTGTCACATATTTCGAACTACAAATCATACCGGCTGTGTCTCCTGCTCGTGCTTGGTGTGATTTGGGTTGCCCTTGACTGTTGTTGTGGCCTGGGCGCTGAGACTGTATTCCTTGAGGGTGGTTTGGTTCAGTTATGCATCAAGCAGCCGAGCCTCCTGTTTTGGCGTCTTGTTTGGTATCTATCGCCGTTCTGGGGCACGACATGGACACATCCGTGCCGGGTCGGGGGCCAGGGAGGGACTTGAAGAGACGGTGTCGCGGCCACGATGGAATCCCTTTGTCTGTCTACCCCGGACTGTTTGAGGTATGTGTCCAGTGAGTCTAGTGAGATAGAGAAAGACGAGGAAAGTAACAACACGCCGGCCTGGGCGTGATGTCCTACCCATCGCGAATCACCCAAGGGAACAAAGCGAGAGGGAGAAGGAAAAAAAAAAATGATATCTCTGGCCTCGTTTGTCTGGGGCATGCTGAGATGGGTCGAGAACGGGGTGGATCGGACGGTCCCGAGTATATTTTTTGTGGGTTGACCAGGTACGGGCGAGCAACAAAAGAACACCAGGGCCCCTTCACAAGAGCCGTGGGAATGAAAAATGCCATGCTTGAAATGAAATGGCAAAAGCTCACCTGGAAACTTTCAGGGCGCCCGTGTCACAAACACGGCTGTGTATTTACTTGCATCTGTCTTTCGCACGTTCTAGGTGCGGACAACTGTGATTTACCTCGCTCCCTATAGAGGGCGATCGCCAAATGCTGCCTAGCTCTTGCCACTCGGCCAAGACTCGGTAGGTCTGGGGACGTTGAGCGAGACGCTGTTGGGTGTGCCTAATAAGACGTGTTTGCTTTTCTGTCTTGTCCCTTTCCGCCCGCTCTCAGGTGGCCCGGATATCATTCTCCTTTATCCCTCCTTTTTTTTTCTTGTTTCCGATCCCCCAAGACCCGAGGGACGTGCAGGCATGTGCCATGCGTTTCTACTCGGAAGGGGGGCGGTTGTAAGTCAAGGCACCTAACAATTTAGGGCGGGCGTTGATGACTGTGTTACGTCAGCAATCAATCGCACTTTGGCGGAGGTGGGCTGCTGCAAATGGCTGCCGCGTCGGCGCGTCTCGAGTCGGCTGGTTGCCCCGCCTATCGATGATGCTGGAATGAGGCTCTCAAAACGCCCAAACAAATTCCCATCACCTTTTTAACAGAGACCTCTACGGCCCAAGTCGGCTACCACGCACCTTCCTCCAGTAGCTCCGCTACGCGTCCTAAACAGTGAAGATGGCGTCGCGTGGCCTGGGCGGCAGCAATCACACAATGAACATCACGGCATCGCAGGGGAGCCAGCAGGGGCGCGCCTCCATGGCGACCTCGGGCTCGGCCGTCAAGGCACGGCAGCTGGTACGTAGGAGATGGGCCGGGCACGGCCTGTTTGCAAGCTCATAGATGTATTTGACACTCATGGGCGTGGGTAATGGCGAACGAGTCTCAGTTTGTATCCCTTGTCATGACTGACTGAATTCTCCAGTCGCATCTCCACTCTCAGCTCGCCCAGCTATCAGCCAACCTCGCCGACACAGAGAACCTGCTGCGCATGACGAGCGTGCAAGCAGAAGCCATGCGCGGGCTCGGGAGCTGGCATGCCGGAATGTGAGACTCGTCTCTTTTTGCCACTCATTCCATCCTCCCCCCTTCCTCTCTGCAGAGCCACCAGTAGATACTGACACTCGGCCCACCGAAAGGTTTATGGCTGCGAGCAAGTTGGGCGAGGAGGCGGTTCGCGACCAGCAGCAGGGCGGTCAGGGAGGTGAGTGATAGGGAGGAACTGGTGTGTGTTCAGTTACACCGCAAAAACGGGCCGTGCTCGTTCTTGCAGCCCACTGCCCAGATTATGAGGGAGGCTAGCTCGTGAATAGGGGATAGCAGTGCCAGAATTTCCAGCAGGGAGGCCATAAAGATAACATTGAGGACTGCTTTCCTCTTGTCAGGTTTCAAGCAGTTGGTAGGCGTAAGAAACCAGCCGCACTCCTGGAAGACCTGATCGACGCCGAGCCGTTCTGGCATGGCGTTGTTGAGCGTCTCCTTTTAGTCAAGGCAGCATAGATGGACAACCTCAGGGTAGCCCTTTGCCTCGGATGCGTTCAAGAGTTTTCAGTGTGTCAGTCAGGTGGTGTCTTTTGGCCAGTAGTCCCTGCCGCGCCTCCAGCTGCCTTCTCTTCGGTCGCGTCCCGGAACGGCCTCCGCTTCTGCCTCGGCGCGGCGACGGGAAACCGCTTAGCCCGCCCGCAGGTGTCGCACGTGATGACTAGCACGTCCGCCCAGGGCTTCCTGGCGCCTCTGCTCTTGTTCTCGACGGTCGAGGTGCACGACCGGCCCTCAACCAGGAGTGTGTCGCAGAACTTGCAGACGGTGCGCTTCAGGGCCGGGCCGAGGCGGATCTGGCTCTTGAGGCTGACGGAGCGGAGATCAGAGAGGAGACGGCGCGACATGCCCTCCAGCTGTCGATGGTCGCCGTGCTTCTCCTCATCTCGCGACGGAGCTCCCGAGCCGGAGCCGTCTGCTGGGCCCGCCTGTCCATCGTGTTTTTCAGGCGCGGGCCTGTCCGCAAGGGGGTCCTTGGCAGGCTGTTGCTGCCTTGTCGAGGCGAGCAAGGCGGCAGCCTGGTATAGGAATGAGATGCGCGTGTAGGTGGGCCTGTTCTGTACGCCACTGCCGGCTTTGCGCTTCGCTCCTTTAGCCATTGTCGAGAGCCAATCGCGCCGAGGCTTCACCCGTATGCGGCCTTCCTGCTTCCTGCCTGTTTTCGTTCGCCGTCACGAGCCAGCCTCACTCAAACCGGGCGTCTCCACAAAGCGCGGTAGGGGGGGGGGGGGGGGG
>NW_008804629.1:9994-11899 GCF_000145635.1 Gaeumannomyces tritici R3-111a-1
GGGGGGGACGTGCGCAATTGACTCAGCGGGTCCTCTCGTGCCAAATGCGGACTAGCTCGAGCCAGCTTGCAGTTTGGGGCGGTGCGTGCAGGCGCAGCCTTCCGTCTCTCCCTGGGCGCCGCAACAAAGGCAAACTCCAAAATCGCTCCTCGTCAACCGCCCTGCCGAGTTTTCCTTTCTCTTTCCATCACCACAGCATCGCGGCCCTCACCGTCCGCAACTCTGTTCATCGCGCCATCACTTTTCGTAGGCTGAACCACCGTTTCGAAGCGCGTGGTCACCAACCATTTTTCTTCTCCCTTCGATTCGGCTCTTCAAGGCGCGTCGCCTTGTTTTCATCGGCCTGGCTCCGCCCCGTGTCGACACGCTTTTGTTTATTGCCGTCCATTTTTGAAAAAGGATTGACATCCTAACCCCTCCACCAATCGCACTCGCTCCCCTCCTTCTAATCCACGCCAACCGCCATCATGTCCGCCGAGGAGGATCTCATCGACTACTCCGACGAGGAGCTCAACACCAACGAGACCGCGGCACCCGCCTCGGCCTCCAACGGCAAGAAAGGCGAGCTCGCGGCCGGCGGTAACAACGTCGACAAGAAGGGCAGCTACGTCGGTATCCACTCGACCGGCTTCCGCGACTTCCTGCTGAAGCCTGAGCTCCTCCGCGCCATCGGTGACTGCGGCTTCGAGCACCCTTCGGAGGGTTAGTTCCTTGAAACACTCTTAATCTTCCCAGCTCCAGTCGTTATCCCTCCAGACCCTCCAAGCGTCCGTCCATCTCGCGCAAGCAAAAGGAATCCATCTCGGGACTCAAAAAGGCAAAAAACTTCCATCCAAGGACAATCATGAACACTTTCGGGGACGAGAAGGGGCATGAAGGCCCAACCATATGGCTGTGGCTAGCCAGCTGTGGGAATCCGAACCCAACCAAGATCCACGCGCGCGACCACCGTTGGAGGCTCCGTTTCCGCCATCTTGAGTGACTGGAATATGGACTTCTTCGGTTTGCTGGGGCTTGAGCTCTGCGAATGTCGAAAAGCTGTCATGGCCATTGGTCGTGGCAGGCTTTGCGCGTCGGTACACTGCATCCCATCGGGATCAGCTATTCGACACGGATTAAGACAGCTCCTCTGAGGCAACTCAGGCCCGACCTGCAATCCGTGGGTTGGGAACCGGGAGTTTGTCGCGAATGGGACTCGTCCCGGATCGGGAGCGCGGCCATCTGATTCCGGCTCACCGGCTGCGATACGTGCACGGAAACCGAGCCCTCCTCAGAAGACCGGATGGTGGCATGGCGGAGGCACTGCTTTGTTCTCCTTGTTACTTGAGGGGAGATGTTGAGTTTTGTTTGTGCCTCTGCTGCGACGATGGACGGACCTTTACGACTCGACGCCCAGCCCACTTCTGCCCTATTAGACGCGATATCTAACACCGGTCCACCACACAGTTCAGCAGACATGTATCCCCCAGGCCATGTTGGGAGGCGACATCATCTGCCAGGCCAAGTCGGGTCTGGGAAAGACGGCCGTGTTCGTCCTGACGACACTCCAGCAGGTCGAGCCCGTCGCTGGCGAGTGCTCGGTCCTTGTCATGTGCCACACTCGTGAGCTGGCTTTCCAGATCCGCAACGAGTACACCCGCTTCTCCAAGTACATGCCCGACATCAAGACTGGTGTGTTCTTTGGTGGCACGCCCATCCAGAAGGACGCCGAGCTCCTGAAGAACAAGGACACGCACCCGCACATCATTGTCGGCACGCCTGGTCGTCTCAACGCGCTGGTGCGCGACAAGTTCCTCCGCCTGGGCAGCGTCCGTATCTTCGTGCTCGATGAGTGTGACAAGATGCTTGATCAAATTGGTAAGGCCTTCTCTGCGCCGAGCTATGTGGGGAGCAGTATATTGACTC
>NW_008804630.1:0-4638 GCF_000145635.1 Gaeumannomyces tritici R3-111a-1
GGAGGAACCCCCCCCACCCCCCCCCACGAACCGTCAGCCAGAACCAGGCTGTGTGCTAGTGGGGGTGCTCGCGGGCAACAGTGAGGACGGCCTGGTGTGTCCTTACGGGTTCCATGCCTCGGGCCATGAACAGCTTTGCGGCCGCGTCGACGAAGCAGTCCAGCTGCTTGCCGGTAAAGGTTTCGTAGTCATCAACGGTGCCTGGTCGAGGGTACCCCAGAATGGGGACGGGAGGGTCGTCGGCTCCGCGGTGGCGAATTATGTCGTCCAACATCTTCAGCTCTCCGTATTCATCGTACAGTCTCCTGATGTGCTCTTCAGTCATCCGAGGCATCCTTGAGGTATGATACGATATGGGCGCTATGGTATACCAACAAGGCCGACAGGAGATGGCGTGCAATCGGAAGGGAGGGCGGCAAGAACCCTAGACACTCAGGGGCCGGACAAGGAGGCTGTTTATGAGGCGACAAGCCCTCGGCGGGCTTTGGACCTCTGCCAAGGCGCCCTCCCAAACGCAGTTCGCCGCGACAACGCCTTCGCTGGGCGGGGGTTGTCATCCCTTTTATTCATCGCATCTTCCCCCGCCGGGGGGGTGAAGTCGGCAGGTCGAAAGCTTGATTCTACCTCATACCCTGCCCAGCCCACAAGGCTTCAAGAGACGAAAGAGGCCAGAAAGTTTTTCGGGGCAGCCGAGTTGGTCTTCCTCGAGCCTTCGGACGGAGATTCTGCAAAGATAGGGACTGGGCCGTGCGCCCGTTTTACCCCCGCAAGCCCCCGACCGGGAGGCTTTTTTTGTTTTCTTCCTGCCTTGTTGGAGAGGCTTTCGGTGGCTACCCGTTGAAACTAGAGATTTGAGGCCATAGGGTGGCGTGGAAATGGAGCCTCGTCTTCAAAACGTCGTTACCTGGCAGCATATCACTTCGATAAAGAGGAGGGTTCGTCGTGCCGGACCCGCAGGTTCCCGATACTCTGGCTGGGCCTCTGATCTTGGCTGCGGGTATACCCTTTGCCAAGCCGCGACGCGAAGATCCAGACACCGATGACGGCAAGGCCACACTCCCGGGTCTTGTGAGCGTGTAACCACGCTGGCGATGGGTCGCTACTCTGGGCCGGTAAATCCCAGTGGATGATGGGCTAGCGTGGCATAGACTCTGGTGCTGGATCGGCAATAGGTCTCGCGCCCGGGAATAAGTTCACATGCAGGAGCGTGCCGCGTCCGCGAACAGAGAGCTTCAGAGGCTGTGAAGATTCTTGTCAGCGCAAGAGACCAAAAGTAGTGGTAGCTTCAGGACGGACACATCAACCAGCGACACGAGGTAGCAGAAGCACGAGGTCATAGAATCAGAGCGCAATCAGATGATATTGCGGGTATCAAGTCTTCACTCCTTCTCAAATCTTGACTAACCGGACGAGAAAAAGAAACGCCCCAAAAACCAAGCAATGTCCGAGCAGAAGTTCCAGGCATAACAAGAAAAAGAAGAAGAATAAAAATAAAAATAAACCAGCCTGGCCGATGAAAATGGCAAAGGCGCGAAACCAGCGCCGTGCTATGAAGGTACATGATTCATGAAATAAACATTGAAGGACTAAAAGGTTGATGTAGAAGTAAAGGGGAACAGCCGTCAGGAAAGGGTTCCTCAGGCGAGGCTCCTCCAGAGACTCCGGCGCTTCCGGGAGGGCTTCATCTCTCCATGCTCGATGAAGTACTCGACCTGCTCGCGCTCGTCGTCCGGGAGGTGCGCGATGCTGTCGTTGAGCAGATCAAGACATGCCCTGGAAGCTATTTTTATTGAACCAAAACAGGCGTTAGCAAGGTGGTTTCCATTTGTCGCTGCTTTGAGTTGGGCGCATCACTTCTGCGTCTTGATTTGCTGTGCAAAGGCTTGAGGAAAAGACATCAAGGCCTCGACGAGAAGAGCGGGCTGGTATGACGTGGCACAGCATGAGCGCTGAAGATGACGATGGCGTCCTGGGACGGCCTCAGGGGCTAACTTTAGCCTGGGGGACGGGAGCCAAGCACACCTCGCTGTCAAGCACGCGCGCCAGCCAAGGTTTTGGCTGCCCCCCTCTTCCCGAGTGTGGCTTTGACATCACCACGCAACCCCTGTCCGTGCATTATGCTGTAAGCAGACCCCGTGCGCAACCGCTGAGTGGTTGCGCCACGAAAGTGCCTAACAGACCCCCTGCCGTTTTGGGCAGTCGGGAGGGGGCGATTGGCCCAGTGCCAGGAATGGAGGAACCAAAGAAAAAGGAAGAAAAGAGAGAGAGAGAAAAGAAAAAAGGGACGCGACTTACGAACACGGCTCTGCAGGGCCTCGTCGTCCAGGGCGGCGCTGATGCGGGCCGAGTTGTAGCAGCCAAAGACGCGCTGGACGGCCAGCATGCGGCGCCAGAGGCTCAACGAGTCCATACCGGCCGCCAGCGGGTCCGAGGCGGAGGCGGCGTCGGGGCCGTTCAGGTAGCAGAAGCCGGCGCCGTCGTCCAGGCTGAAGCTCGGGACGTCCGGGTTGGAGTCGGCTGGGGACACGGCGCGCCGCTTCCGGCGGATGGCCTTGCTGCTGCTATTCCTCGTCTCCTCGACGGCGGCGGCGGCGGCGACGATGGGTCCCGCGGGCGTGATGGCGTCCTCGTCGTCGCTCAGGGAGGCGGATGATGCCCTCGAGGTGGCGCAGCTCGAGAAGGCTGACCGGTACCTGGGGTGGGCTGGCCTTGATGCCATTGTGTGGGTGTATGTGATGTGGGAGTGGCGGTGTTGGTGAGGATATGCTGTTGCGAGGTTAAGCAACCGAGTCGATGTCGACAGTTATATGAAGCGAGTTGGGAACTGCAAGGCGGGGCGTGCGTGGAGAAGGGACAAAAGCTCCGGTGCAAAGTCGGGGCGATCCTGGACTCCTAATATACTTCTTTGGGAAAGGGATATGATGCGCCCGAATGGGTGCGTTGGGCTGGTATCGATGCCCCCTTTTTTTCCCTATTCGTATCTGGGGCTACCACCCGTCCGGGGTTGACCAACAAGGCCAACGAGGTACGTAACAAAGGGAGGCTGTTTTCGTCCAGCCAAAGCTTGGCTAGTTGTCACACTGGAGGCTTGTCGATTTGGTGCGCTGGCCAAGATCGGGCAGGCCACCAAGTTTTTATTCTCGAGCTAGGAGCTAGCCAAGGGCGCAAATCGAGACGAAGGGGTATGTTGTGGCACCAGCAGACCAAAAGCAAAAAAAAACATCGAATTGGAAATAGGGGCTAGTGCTAAGGGGGCATGCAGCCTAATATACACGGCCTCTCCGTCTCCATTACAGGAGCAGGTTTTTCTTCTTATTTTTTTTTATGGTGCGGCTCGATGGTAGCACCAGGCTGGAGACGGACCCTCACCCATTCAATTCCACCAGGCCACGGCGGCACGGGAGCAAACGCAGATAGAGGTCGGGTCAGGTCCCATCGGGCATGCATCGTCCACTGCGGGCCTGAGTCAGAGCATGGGTGGATAAGCAAGGCGGTACGTACCCCTCTATGCGATGGAGATTTGTAGGTATTGAAGAGGGGAAGGCAGAGGAGAGAGAGAGAGACAAAAACAAAAAGTCATCACATCGACGCAGCAAAGTACATGCCCTCCCCCTGCCGCTTACCCACATGCTGCAAACGGATTGCCTGCTTTCGGGGCCGTGGGGGCGTGTGTCTGTTCTGTCTGTCTGTCTGTCTCTGGCTGTTGACCAATGTCCATTCGATTTTGGCCCCCTGCCCGGCACGCCCTGGGCCGCGAGTCCCCGCCCAACTCCCGGCGGTGGATCCCAGCAGGCCACCGGACCATTCAAGGCGACCCCCCCTGCCTTGGATCTGCTGTGCCGTGCCTGCCTTATGCTTTTTTTTTTTTAGTGAGCCCTGACGTGGAGGTTCTGGGCCTTGCTGCTGGAATGGGGCTACACAAGCATAAAATATCAAAATTACCACCCCCAATGGCACAAGCAAAAAAAAACAAAAGAAAAGAAAAAAGATCATGCGGCTCGCCTCCTGGAGCTGACTTGTCTTGCGATAACAGGCACGGCCGCAAGGCTAGGTGCGTGCTACATCCATGTCTAAGACAGTGGCACGAGCCGCTACAAAGTTTGGCGCGAGCTCGTTCTTCTCAAACTTGTTAGCGGCGGGGGAAGTGAGCGAGAGTGTGTTCGTTCCCTTTCTGTCACTTTTTCTTGTCCCCTTGTTGGCAACTTTGACCGTCGTCCTTTAAACTTTGGACCCATTTGCTTGGCCTTTTGGAGGAAGGGGGCTGCTTCGCACGTCTTATTACACCGGGCTGCGTCTGCGTTGGCATCATACCATCAGCGTCAGCCCGCGCCCCCGACTCCATGTCCAAAGTGCATGCCCAAAGTACATGTAATGCAGCGCTCAGTGCTGTGCGTTTGCGTTTGCGTTTGCGCTTGCCAAGCCAACATGAACCTCTTCGAACCGGACTGTGGAACACGGTGGCGGCAACAGGTTTGGCGGCGCCGAGACCGCCTCGGTGTCGCCAGCGTTTTTCGCCGGCACTTGCACCCGCTTCCAGAAACGAACGATTGGAATCCCAGGAAACGAAAAAGGCGGTTCCGCAGTCAGCCCATGAAACAGTGGGAACATGCATCGTAATGGCTCAGTAAAAGAGGAGGG
>NW_008804630.1:5144-11829 GCF_000145635.1 Gaeumannomyces tritici R3-111a-1
GGGGCCCGACCGGATGGGGTGTGTGTTTGGCATTGGTTTTCTGGAATTGGAGGAGCATGAGGAATGCGGACGGCGGAATAGTGTGTATTGATGACAGGGCTGGCAAGATTTTTGACCCGGATTACGACTAACGGGTCGATCTTTGCAGCGAATCGACCGCCAAGCCCGCGTTTGCAGCCCAGGGGAGGCAGTCCATCAGTCTCCCAATCCGCCTCGCTGCCCTGCACAACCCTTGGTCGCCTTGGCGATGGCTGTGCAGTCTGTCGCCTTCTTATCATGGTGATTGGTATTTTTTCCATGTCCAGGATGACGCAATACACTTGTGAAATCCTTGGGCTGTCGAATTGGGTCTCCCAAAAAGAGATCAGCCATCACCCACGCACCCACGGCATCAATCAAGGTTTGGCGGCCTACACATTTGGGGTTCGGCCTAATGGATGCTTTGGCCGGCCGGTATGTTATCCTTTCCGACCCCTCCCACTCACCACATAGTTGCTGCCCCCCTCCATCTCGTTAGTGCTTGCCCACGGAGCCCAGCGGTCTTGCGGACGTGGTCACACGATGACAAAGCCGCACGGGAGCCCACCACAGACGACACTCGCGTCCACTTTCCTTATCTCTTGGCTACCTTGAAATCATGCTCCTGACCACGAAAAAGAAAAAAACAGGACTCCCTTGCTCCCCCTCCACGACATTGTGTGATTGTGTCTCTAGTCTGCTCCGATATTCGCTGGGGGGTCGGCGGGGAGGGACACAAACACAAAACACTGTTTGCCCAGGTGGACGATCAAGATAACACAGAGTCAGCAGCAACACGGGGGAAGTGATTCACCTCGTCATGCAGGCCTGGCCCCGCCGTCATACACACCATCCGGCGGGCGAGTGATCGACGACAGGGGGTTTTGGTTGGTCTCTTTTGCCCGTTGTGCATTCCATTTGCTGTTGCCCCACCGGCCGGTCGGCACTTGGAGGTGAGTTGCTTTCGTGGTGCGTGGGGTGGAGCAAGCCAGAAAAAAAAAGAGCCCCGACACACCAAACCCAACTAACAAACCCCCCTTCCCGACGAAGCCGGCCGCCTTCCTGCCATCCTCACTCGCTAGCTCCCCCGCTGCCGCCGCCGCTGTCGGGCGACCTCGGCATTTGCAGCAGATCAATACCACCTCATGACAGTGCCGCCGCCCTCCGGATACAAGCCGGGTGCTGCACCGCATGGAGAGGGGGTTGTGGCCCAGACCGTCTATGCATAGATGATCCCTTGGGCAAGATATGCTCACATGCTGATGTATCACATCGCCTGTCCTCGCTTTCCCTGGCGGGGCCGGAGAAGAGAAAAGACAGGCCGACGGAGATGGTCCCATTGATTCCACGGTGGAGACTTACGCCAGCTCCTCCTTGCCATCCAAGTTGATGTCATGCCATCCCTCCCTCTAATGTGTCCGGGGTGGCGCAAGTAGCCTGATGCGTTGGCCGGCAGGCAGATTAGCCAGTTACCTAGACTTGGGACGGCGGGCGATATGGCTGGGTACTGTAGGTCGGTAGGTAGGCCCAAGGCCAGACCGACTCTCCGCCCTCGCCTCACATCTCCGCCTCGCCGCCGGGCCCGTCCAAAGCTCAGTTCCTACATACCTACGCGGCGATGGAGACGCATCAACATGCGACAAGGCGGCGTCGGTCCATCGAGGCTGCGGGCGGGGGGGTTGTCCAGACCGGATCTTCTGGTCCTGCCGCCTCCATCACGGCTCTCGATCCGGTACGCGCTCGCTCCAAACAAGGCGGCGAGCGGTGTGGGCGGTGGGTACTGATTCCCTGGTCTTAGCAAACAGTCGACTCCAACTATTATCAAATGGGTTTTGGCGCGCCCATTTTTCCGGCTTGTTTTTCGCTTGGCGTGAATTCACTCAACTGGTTGGCTCGGGACCCACAAGGCGTCAATCATCATTCGAATCGGGCACTGTATGGATCGACATCGCTAAAGGAGAAGAGAAGGAAAAAAAAGAACAATCTTGTTTCCCTTTTTTTTTTCTTTTTTTTTTTTTGCTTTAACGATATGCAGTCAAAATCAACAGTCATACGAGTCCATCGTCTCTGACGACCAAGTAGCCCCGCACCGCCCCTTTGACCGCATGGCCGAATGCGAGTGTGAAATCATGTGCGTCAACGAGCTGTGCCGGCCTCGCCGACGAGCCAGGCCAACAGTAAGAAAACCCCCCAGTGTGCCGTCCCTCCGGAGCCGGCCGTCTGGAGGGAGAGTAAACGTCGGGCATTACCTCGGGGCACCTTGACCCGACCCTGCTGTCCCTGTCTTTCAATGCTCGTAGCACCGCTAATATCCGGATTGTTTATGGCGTCGTCATGCACTGTGACGGATTTATGCTATGTATACCTTGGACCCATCGCACACAAGTCTGCTCAGCGATCGAATCCAGGGTGTATTATTATTCTATTCCAACGTGTTAAGTTAAGCCATCCGAGTGTCATTATCGTAGTTACCAGGCCCCAATAACTGCATTTTTACCCTCCGACCTTTGTTCGTTTCCCACATTTGCATCATGATAAGCTGGCATCCTGCCTACACGCAATGAACCACGCCATCGCTGTGGGTGTGACATTCCTATATGTCATGTATCATCAGCCAGTATGTTCGTTTAGTAAGGACAAGGCCCCGTGGGGCTCTCTTCAGGATAAACTCCCCGACTTACCGCTCCAGCAGTGCTCGTCTTGGTCGGGCTGACGGCGGCAGTAGTCGTAGCCGGGGGCTGCGCCGGGGCCGGGGCCGAGGACGAAGCGCTCGAGGGCCGACCAGGGCAGCCCTCACCGGGCATGACGACGTCGTAGGCGTAGGCGTCCAGGGCGAAGTACTGCAGGCTGTGGGTATTGCGGACCGCCTTGGACGGGTCCGACTTTGCCAGGGCCAGGCACTCGGCGTGCGAGTCGGCGTAGTGCTCGACGGCGCCCTCGCCCACGGGCTCGAGGTGGAAGATGCGGTGCATCAAGTCCGCGGCCCAGTACAGGTTGAGCTTGCCCGCCGCCACCGTGTAGCCGAAGCTGCACAGCGCATCGAGGGGCTTGCGCGTCTCGTACGACAGCGGGCAGATGACCGTCTCGGAGCTGGCGTTTGCGCCGCGCCAGTGTCCGCCCCAGCCTGATGGACCGCAGCAGGTTCACCTGTGTCAGCATTGCGCCTCTCCTCTCCTGCCAGTTCCGCGGCATTCTGACTACATCTCGAGAGAAAAAAAACAAGAAAAGAGACAAAGCAAAACAACAAGCTTACCAGCCTGGTGGCAGTTGCCGTCGACGTCGTCGCACCGGAACCACATGCCGCCCTTGTCGCCCCTGGCCAGCCTCTCGAACCAGCCAATGGGCTCGCCCGTGGACGCGTTGCCAAAGTA
Organism: Gaeumannomyces tritici R3-111a-1; assembly: GCF_000145635.1. Lineage (NCBI taxonomy): Eukaryota > Fungi > Ascomycota > Sordariomycetes > Magnaporthales > Magnaporthaceae > Gaeumannomyces > Gaeumannomyces tritici. Next base: position 8,534 of record NW_008804630.1, read on the forward strand.
CCGCGCGTAGATGCCCGAGGACCGGCCGAAGCGAAGGATGTGGTCGCGCGCGTGCTGCGCCAGCTCCACCGTCTCGTCCAGCGCGCGCCGGAGCTGGGCGCGCTCCGTGCCGTTGCAGGACGCGTGGATGGGGTACTCGTCCACCGAGCCCTCGCGCCAGCTGTACAGCGCCGCGGGGGTGGGCTGCGAGGGCGCCGAGGGGACCGTCACGGTGACGACCCGCACGCCGTCGTTGGCCGCGCGCCGTTCAAGGCTCGGGGGCAGGGTGGCCGCCATGTCCGCGAGGGCTGCCAGTGAGGCGAAGAGGATGCATGTCGAAGCCTTCATGGTGAATTCGGGATATGGCGCTCCTCCTGGCTCTGAGACGTTTCTGACGCTGAAGTGACCTCGGGGGGCTTGAAGTGCGGGGGAAGCCTGAACAAGAAGGGAAACAACACCGGTCGAGGAGGGAATCCAGTCGGCAGCACAATTCTTATAGACCGCAGCCGGCCACCTCATTTCTTTTCGCATCCGTCGCCTGACTATCCCATCTCTCACCGAGCTCCCGGGGAGTCATCACGACGACAAGACATGGCGCCTCAACGAGCAACGCCAAGCGACTGTCTCCTCAGTTTCCCCACTCTCTCGATTCCGGAGGTGCTCTGTTAGAAGCAAGAGGAGCGCGCTAGACGTGGAGGTGATCAGAGCATCAGGTACTCATGTTGCACTCGCCAACGCCAACGCCGAGCCAAAGAAGCCGATTGCGCGCTTTTCTGGAATGGAATTTCCAAGGCATATATCGTTCGGGCGGTGCGCCGAAGGGTTTTCAAAGAAAAAAACCGGGGTTGCGAGGCCATCAAGGTTCTCGCCATTGGCCATCAAGGTGCGTCATGGCAGCGGTGAACGAATCATCGACCACCACAAGGGCCAAAGGGCATGCGAAATGGATTTCCCCCGCTCGACATGGTTTCTTGGCGAGTCTATCAAGGTGCGCGTTTCTGCAGACATGTCGGGATTGAAGCGAGCGAATGATAGCCCGGGGTCTCTGCCAAGTCTCGTCAGCTCTGCTTCTCTCTGCCTACCCCAACTGACAGGAACACTAAGTGAACACATCTGCACATCACGTCGACTCAAATCAGCCTCCAAGCCGCCCGGAGCCGGTGCCAATAATCCAATCAGCCAACATCCGACCGACGTCGCGCCAAAGACACGCTAAGAGTCTCTTTCCTCAGAAAGACACGACACGACCTCTCCTTCCCCTCTCTCTCTCTTTCACATACCACTCCATCACGTCATCCAGAACTTTAAGTCACCACATCTGCCCTAAACACCTTCCCTTTCGCTCCGCTGAGGAGCCTACACTTTGTCACTCCTTTTCCCGACTGAAGTTGGAGAGTGTTTTGAGCAGGCCAGGAAGGAGGCCTTGGGATTTTGTTGAGAATCCCAATTGAGGGACAAAAGCTGTTTCCACATTCCAGATTCCCCAGAGAACTTTCTCCCGGAGGACACATCACAACCATCATCCTGGTGAGAACTGTCCAGCTCCCAGTGAGATCCATCGCGGGCTGTGTAAAGCCTATTGCTTTCCGCCATTTTTGCCGTTTCGATTTTGTCCATCCAGATTCGGTTTCTTTTTTTTCGGGTTTTTCCCTCGTTAATCCGCTCGTCACTCTCCACACTCCTAATTTCTGGTCGCACCCAATCCTTGGGGTCTGCGTCCACGTTCCTCATCTCTGCCCGGCCTCGCGTCCGCCGGACCGAATCGGTCCCATTCCCTCTCTCTTTATCGACCATCTTTTTTGGTCTCCAATCATCTCAGCAAACTTCCCGCCAACTTGACTGTTGGAGGCAGCCTATGTCTGCAACTGTGGGCGGCACGGAGCGCAAAACGTTTACCTTCTCGGGGTACAGAAGTCCCCCGCCCTTGTCATCAGCGTCTTCCTCATTTGTCTCCTCGCCAGTCCCGCCGTCTCCGGGACATCTCTCTCCCTATCCTGAGAATTTGGGAGCCTGGCTGTCGGGCGAAATCCCTGGTCCTCCCTCCGAGCCTGGCTCGGAGATCACCTCCGATTTGAGCGGCGGCTTGGCTTCCTGCCTTCTCAGTGATACGCGCAGACGTTGTCGAGTGCCTTTTCCACCCTGTGCCGTATTGATGGGCGAACTCGGCCCCGGAATATTTGGAGCGACCCTCATGGTCTTTTTTTCCAAAAGGAACCAGCGCCGGAGTAATGGCTGTGTTGTGGACTGTGGGCGAGCTACGGGTACACCCGCGCGTGTCGCCCACCGCGGCGAGAGTTCCGGCCTGTGGCCGAGGCTGAGGGGCTATGACACTAGGGTTGGGAATGTCAAGCCGGCGATGGAGCAGTCCCCAGCCTGTCGCTTGAACAGCGTTTTTGAGACCGGGGAGAGGGAAGCTAAGCGGGCAAGGGCGTGGCCAGGGTCAGCGGCGGCCGCTTTGACGGGTCTGCCAGGATCGGCGCCGAGCCGCCACGGGCAGCACGCGGTCCAGGCGTCAGCCTCGCGCCGTAAGTGGTCATCCCGGCGCGAGACCTGGCGTCCAGCGCTGTTGATAGTGCCTGAAGGATATCTAGTCTTTCCGCATAGGTAGTACTTGTCCTTGGAAACAGCCATACAGTACGTGTGGTGTTGAGACTTCGGTGCATTGTTGAACAGATATGTCGGAGCGGCTTGTATATAATAATATTAGATATCATCTAATCGGAAGTATTTTTGTATACGGGAGTATTTGCCCACTCAACTGACCATTGTGTCTGACGGGCAGACGGTGATATCGTTTCCCCTCTTGCCATTACTACCTACATACCATTAAATCTGTTCGTTGGCAGGCTCGAGGCTGAAGTCGTGTTCGCCAAGCACAAGCAGCCCATACAGCCCTCCGCCACTCTCAGAGCAGAGCACTCACAAGGCGTGTGCCCGGATGGAAAACGGGTGGTATCTTGTACCAATCACAGGCTCTTTGCTAGGTGTTCAATATCTAACGCTGGATCAAGAGCCCGTCTGGAACGTTGAATCCCGTGCGGCTGGAGAATGGTTCTGGCCCTCGGTGGGTCGCACCAGATGCAGGAACACAAGTCTCGTCCGACAGGGGCGCACAGTCGGATGGGTCGTGGTCAGCCTGCGGAAAGACCATCCACGCCATCCCTGGTTCGTCTAGCCACAAACGTCCCGCCACAGGGACACTCCAAGCCAGCGCTTCGCATCGTGTCACCCTCCTGTCGCATTGACCTGTCGGATTCTTTCTAGTCCTCCTGGACGAAGAGCGACAGAGTTGCGTCTTTTTTTTTTTTTTTTTTTTT
>NW_008804631.1:0-11779 GCF_000145635.1 Gaeumannomyces tritici R3-111a-1
CGTAGGCGCCGGCCGCCGTGCGCGTGTTGCGCCCGCCGCGGAACGAGCGCAGCTTGTCGTTGATCCAGCCCGACACGCCGCCGCCCGGCGCCGACTGCGGGCTTCCGTACAGGGACGGCTCGGACCTGCGGAACGGATTGAAGGATGCGATCGCCGGTGGTGGAAGCTATGGGGGGAAGGACGATGAATGCGACGTCAGCTATATGCAATCCGTCTAGTTTGGATGCGCCATGGCTGAACAGGCCCCGGCCCCCGTTGCACGACGAGTGGCGGTTACAAGACGCAGCTCCAAGGCCTGTAAACCCCACGGCCACACCTCGAGCTATGTGCGACGACGGACGGGGGTTGCGCGAAAAAAAAAAGGCACGGGAACCTACACCCAGCTTTTGAGCGCGCCAGCGGACGTAGAGAAGCCACCCCACTCCGCCGATTATCACGAGCGCCACCAGGACGATGAAGAAGATGCCGACGGGATGCATCGTGGCGGCGGCGGCTGCGGGGGCTTTTCGTCGTCGTCGTCGTCGTCGTCGTCGTCGTCGAGCCTCGTTGCTTGGAGGGAGGGGGGAGCTTTGATGATGCCGTCAGCGCTCGCTTGCAGCGGGGTCCTTGGGAAATGCAAGGCAGCAGGAGTGGAAGCGAGCTGGCGCGGCGACCGCGCAAGGGCCCGTCAACTCTGGCGATCTGGCGCAATTGGTCGTCGCGAGGCGCTGCGTTGGGGGGTCAGGGGACGGCGATGGACGGTGTTGACAACCGCTGTCGATCAAGCACAGGCAGGTGTATTGAGGGTGGATTTTTATTGCATCTTTTTGTATCTTTTTTTTTGTTGCTGGTTGGAGGTTGCTGTTTGGGGGTGGTGACAGGGATGCGGGCAGCCGCGCCTCGTCGGGCTGTTGGGACTTGGGGTTTGTGCTCACTGTGCGACGTTTTTTACATGGCAGCACCAGCCCCCAATATTGGTACCAGCGCGACGGGGCCTGCAGCGGGCAGCACAGCTCCTGCGGGGCTCTCCACTCCTTACTGTGCTGCCAAGGCCTGGGGATTTCCATCTTCCTCTTGATGCCCAGGACATGTTCACAGCATGCCACAATCTGACCTCATAAAATGCCAGTCAATTTCAACCTCAACGAACCCAACGCCCTTCAACGCTTAATCAGCACCCAGTATTCATTTCATCCGAGACTCAAAGTTTGCGTCTGCCCGCCTCGGCGGCGCCAATGATCCACGCAACATCCGTCATGACCAAATCTTGTTGTGAGGGAAAAAAAACCTTCTTGTGCTCAGCCACGTCTATACATAGATCTATATCCCGTAGTAAAAAATCAAACAAAGCACTTGTCCCAGTGCCCTCCGCCACGCGCAAAGCTCAGGCTCTCGACGAACCTGCCCAGCTCGCAGCGGCCCAGCTCGTCGGCGCCGCAGTTCTGTAGCGGTATGACCCTGTCGTTGACCAGGATTCTCACCAGCTCCGCCCCGCCGCCGCCGCCGCCGCCGCCGCCGCACCTCATCTTCTCGACGTACATGCGCGCCGAGAAGGGCACGGTCCAGCTGGCCGAGTAGCCCGCCAGGTCGGCCGGCTCGCGGCGGCCCGAGGCGGGCGGCGGCGCCGCGGCGGTGGCGTTGTAGAGGCCGAGGGCGCCGTAGACGCCCGTCATGTCGTTGTCGTGGCTGAAGTCGGCGTACAGGGCCCGGTCGAGCGGGAACGTGGCCGGGTCCGAGTCGAGCGTGCGGTTGGTGCTGGTGCGGTCCGACACGGCCGCTCCCGTCAGGCGCGCCAGCAGCTCGTTTGTGAAGCCGACGCCCTGCGTGGGGCCCAGCGGGCTCCCCGGCCCGTAGCTGTAGTATTTGCCCAGCGTCATCAGGTAGTCGTACGACCGCCACTCCTCCCTGCTAAAGAGGCCGCAGAACTCGGACAGCCGGCCGTCGGTGCGCGCGACCGACTCGAACGGGCAGAGCTCCATCAGCTGCACGACCTCGTCTAGGGTTATGTTGGCGCCCGGCATGCCCTTGTTGAGGCGATCCCTGATGGGCCCACCGAACGAGGCCAGGAACTCGGCCTGCACCTTGGCGCCGCCCTTGGACCGCTCAAAGGCGGTGCAGAGACCGTGGTCGAGCGTGTTGTTGGACCCTTCCGTCTCCGGGATCACGACCTTGGGGTAGGGGAACCCGTCGTCCTCGGCCCGCACACCGTCGTCGACGCGGGCCTGGTGGAAGCCCTCGGCCCACTTGTCCCCCGACTCGACGACGCGGTCCTGGCCCGAGGCGCGGATGAAGGGCGTGGCATCCCGGGCGAGGGCACGGTAACGCTCGTAGAAGCGGACACCCGAGTTCCGCATCTGCTCGCGGCCGAACTCTGTGAGCTGGTCCGCCCCGAGCGCGTACCGGTAGTCTTTTACGAAGCCGAAGCCGTCGCCGTACTGCCCGACGTCGCGCTGTATGCGGGTCACGGTGTCGTTGTAGGCCCGGCTCTTGCCGCCCGTGGGGTCCCTGGCGCCGTGCCGGGACAGGACCTGGGCGAAGGTGATCTCGCACCCCGCCGGGAGGCCAGCGTCCATCTCGGACGGCACAGTGAAGAAGGGCGAGTACTGCCCCCAAGACTGGGCGATGTCGGTGTGGCACTGGAAGCCGAGGGTGGGCGAGTCGCACGAGCTGTCCCCCGCGGCGGCGCCGTAGCCGAAGCCGCTGTGGCAAGCGTGCGAGGTTAGCAGGGTGCTACCGCCATTTACGCTGGGCCCGTTCGGCTATGGGGGACTTACAAAAAGGCAACGGCAGTTATGAGGGCAGTCATGATGCACGCTCCTGTCAGGGCGATGCCGAACTTGCGTCTGCTTTTGTGCGTCTGTAGGGCGCGCTTGGCTGCAGGATCGCTCGTGGTCCGTTCCAGCTCATCTTCGTCGTCCCACGACGTCGGGAGCGCGCCGTATTTGTACCGCCGGCGGAGAAGATCGCGAAGCCGATCCATCTTTCGGAGGCGAGGGTGGGCGAGCAGATTAAAAAGGGGGTTGTTATGCGAGTGGCACTGGAAGGGGGGGCAGCGTCGCAGCGCTTGGGCGAGCCGATGCGCAGACGACGGGATGAACCTCAAAAAGAAACTTTCAATCTTTCCCAGGAGAAACGGGGCACCTCATGAAGAGGGGGGCCTTTGACCGCTTCCCGCCTTTCGCGATGTCCCTGTTCGATATCGCCTCTTCTAACCGTGGCGGGAGTCAGGAGCAGGGTCTCGGCCACGGCCAGTCGGGGCCAACTCTCGTGAACGAATAATCTCAATCGAATACGTTGGCTTGAGCGCCAGCTCCAAGCACATGCTAACCCGTGCCCGCAACGATTCGGGCACGCCGGCTGGGAGCGAGTCGACGGCACCCGAACCGGACGGAGCCCTGACAGGAGCGGTGGGAACGCGACAGAGGCAGTGCACCCAGCACTCACCTGTGTGCATCAAATAGAATGGTAGCCCCAGCCCATTGAGGCTTGCGCTGGCTGCATCTGGCCAACGCTAATGCGTGACGTGGGGCCGTTTTATGATTGGAGAGCCAGTCACAGGTCACAGGTAGCGGTGCAACCACCAAAAACGGCGCCCTGCCTGCCGGATCTTCACGTTTTGTTTCAAGCCCAAGGGCCCACCGCCTGCTGCACCGGCACTGACTGGACGGCCCGGGTTGCTTGGCCCGCCTCCGCCTCAAGAAGGGATTAAAAGAGGGCTCCCCTGTTCCAAGAAAGTCCAGGCGCCAAGCAGCACCGAGGTGCTCAATGTGACGCAAAATCCCCCGTCTCGCAACAATCAGGTCAAATCATCGCCAGAGTCACATTGCACAGAGGTGCCGACGTCGAAATTGCGTTCGTTGCCAAAAATATCAAACATGTTCCGCCCCCAGAACCCCCAAAGAGATGGTGGGAGTCCTGGGCGCCAACTAAAATTACTAGTCTTAGCCGCCGTTGAGGGTATCTAACAAAGTAAACCAAGACACCAAAGCTAGGGTATAATCCAATACTTCCAAGGCATCAATCACAGCCGCCCACTTTTTCCGGGTCCCCAGGGCACGCAGCAGGTGTGCAACCATCGAATGCAAGCATTCGTCACCTCCCGCTCTCAGCCCTGTTTCTATAGATTTGTTTTTCCAGCCAGGGATAACCCGTCGAGTGCAACAACTCCCCCCGCCCATCTGCCCTGGACTCAGTCCAACGGGCACGAGGGCGCCTGCTTCATCGTTCCCCTGCGAGAAGGATGGGGAATCGAGGCACACCACGACATTACCGCGCCTTGCATGGGCTTGCCCGATGCATGTATGAGGCGGATGTGAAGAACATGAGTTGTAGTATAAAGTTTTTTTTCTTTCTTTTTTTTTTTTTTTGTTATTGTTGTGCTTTCATGGCGGCATGCCGATCAAAAGGCAACGCCCACGCTCTGCGGTCGGTGCTGCTGCCTTGACTCGTAGCTGTAGGTCCGGCCAAAGGTGGGCATGCGGTTCAGCCGGGGTGTCCCCGTGGGCGTCGACACCTGGGTCTCCTTTGCCGAAGGGCTGTCGGTGATGGACATGGTCGTCGGTTGCGTTCGCTCCTCCGTCTGCGTGTCCCACGAGCACGACGTCGAGATGGTCTCGAAGCTCGTGCGGCGGGCCGGCGCGATGCACGTGTAGAAGCCATCCCTGTCCGTCACCGGCAGGGGGGCGTTGGTCACCGAGTCGAAGCTCATGCCGCGCTCGTGCTGCGCCGGGCCATCTGCGGGGAAGAGCCAGTTCGAGACCCGCGAGAACGACCTCTTCTTCCTGAGAGGTGGTCGCAGCACGAGAGGAAGTGGCGGCGCCAGCTGCCTCTCCGGCATCGTCTCGGTCGGCGGGATGACGTAGCGCGGCTGCATCGGCACCTGCGGAACATAGAATACATCAGGCACCTCGTAGATGGGACTCTCGATGCCAAACCCCTGCGAAAAGGTCTTGGGCGGAGCCGTTCGAGGCCGCTCGGTGCCGAGTTGCTCGATGCTGAGCCGCTCGAAAAAGGATGGCCGCCCTGCAGCAGGCAGCGCGGGTATTTCAGGCATGGGCTCGAGGTCTGCATATGTGTCAGCGTCAACGAGTCGGTGTTGCCGCTGGGGTGAGCGAAGCTTACCTTGCATGTCATAGGCAGTTGACGGGCGGCTACCCATGTAGACGCTTTGCCGCTCCACGATGGACTCGATCTCGGCCTGTAATCTGTCCCGCTCCATCATGGCGCTGGCGACCCGTTCAACCATTCTATCAACCTGCTCCAGCGATGAGCCCGCCCGCCTACGAGATCTCGGAGGTATCCTCGGGGGAGTCTCCGGGTCCTCAGAGTCCCGCGTGGAGGACGAGGCGGCCTGCTGAGGTACTGGCCTTCGTTGAAGGTGGAATGACAAGGAGGAAAGACTCCTCTGATGACCCAGAGTTGATCCGTTGGAATCGAAGCTGCTGCTGTGCACGTGAGCAGGCGCAGGGGGAGAGACGTTGCCTTGGCCCGAGACGAGGTGCGGGAGGATGGGCGACAGGTTGTCGTCGACATATATGCTGAGCTCAAGTGGACGGAACGAGCGGGGACGGCGGCCCGGCCGGGCAGGGGCAGCCGGCGGGAGCTGGAATGACTCGGAATGGATGTGGCGGAAGTTGGATGGGGCTGATATTTTGGGTCTGCGCGATGACGACGACCCATGTGACCAGAACCTCTTGGTCACTGAGAAGCTCCGCCTCCTCCTGCCTTGGCCCCTGCGGGTAGAAGCCGGTCGCTGCTCCGGGAACGCCTCATCCCTTGCTGCTGTGCCCGTCGAGGGGCCAAACGTGGGTGGTGGGGTGATGCTCGGCTGGTGGCGATAGACGAGGAACTCATCCTTCTCCATGACTGCTTGGAGGCTTAGCACTTGACTTTTCGCTTTCTCACAGAATCTGCGATCCGTCGCCGGATCATAGCACAACTCACGTTGACGGGATGGGTTCTTGTTGCGGCGGTTAAGACAGGGACTGATGGTCGCATAACAAGATGATAGAGAGTCGAGCCAGGCGTTGTAGGCTTCTGCAAGGGCTCCTCTGAAGACAGTCATAATACCGACAGTCTCACCTCATGCCTGTGGCCAGAGATCGGCCACTGCGGGAGAAATGCGAGAAAGAAAGAGAGATCGGCGACCAGCGGCGGAGGGTTCGATTAGGAATGATGGTGAGAGGGCGAGGAGGACGGCTGAGCGTAAAATCATCGAAGACAAGATCAAACCGTCAAGAAAAAAAAAGACAAACGCAAAAACGAGAGCAACAGACGAGACTTTGTCTGGACGTCGGGATAAAACCAGGGCAGGCCTGGGAAAGGGCGACTGGCCGTTTCTTTGTCCTCGTGTCAGGGGAAAGGATATCTTTATCCCATCTTGTCATTTCCCGCGGGCCTCGCCCGGGCCGGCCGAATCTGGGAGCCTGACACTTGACAGACAAGACGGACGCGCGCCAGCTGATGGCGGGCAGGGAGAGCGAGGAAGGGGGTGTGGTGGGTGTGTGTGGGCGGCGCGCAGCGGGCTGTAGCGTGTGTGTGTATGCGTGTGTGCGTGTGGGAGCGTGTGGGAGCGTGTGAGAGCGAGTGTGTGTGAGGGCCGGGTATGCCGCTGAGACTTGCAGAGGCGTGGGAAAGGGCGCGGGAGAGGTGAGGTCGCAGAGGCGCGGATTTGATAGGCCAGCGGCGGCTTGACGTGAACCAGTCGGCGCTTACAGGGCCGGGGTGCGGTGACGATTCGGATGGCTGGCGCTACACACCAGGTTGGGGGACCCACCACTGTAAGATCAGAGTGTAAGATGAACTCCGCCGAAGAGCGAGTCGATGTCTTAGAATTCCTTGGTCACTAGGCCGCCGTCGTCCACTGCCCCAAGAGGGGGGTCTCGTGGGCCGTCGAGATTGGCCCGTCCATTCGCGCAGCTGGATCTCTTGACTCTGGAATGACGGAGCCTGGAGACAGGACAAGACGCGCCTTGCCCCGTTTGAACAATGTGTCCACCCGCGACGGGCAAGAAAAAACATCAACACGGCCACTGAAGATGCGGAAAAGGGGGGTTGGGGCGGGGTCGGGGAGGCAAAGCAGCGAGCGCGATGGCGAATTCGCCAGCAACACGAGCAAGGACAAAGAATTCGAGCCGCACACAAAAGAAGAAGAAAAAGAGGAGAAAGAAAACAAACAAACAAACAAACAACCCTAATCCAGCGTCGGACAGACCCGCCCCTATCGTATTTGGAAGGCTGCAGCGGCTTTCTAGTGAAACGGGCGTTTGGGGTCATCGACAACGGCCGAATGAGAAACTGCCGCAAATCGCGCCCATGGGCCAAAAGTTTGGCGGCCGAGATCTTCCGCCGCTGCTTCTGTTCAGGCTCGGCTGGCGGGGGCCACAGGAATGGAGGCCTGCAGCAAGCACCTGACACATTCCAGACGACGCGCCGGATCCCTCACACGCCATTAAACCTGCATTCCGCCGCTCCCTTTGCCTCCGGCCCCCCTTCCCCCTCCCTCCTTCCTGCCCCGTCTTCGATTTCGGAGGCGGTGGCTGGCGTTCGTGTTAGCGTCTGCCTCTGCTCTGGACGCCGGCAGCCTGCCGACAGCGCCCCTCTCGTCGTTTTCGTGAACAAAGGTCCGACTTCAAGACGCCCGCCCGCCCGTGGAACCAGCACTCGTCGCGCGAGGACAGGAAACGGCAAGCTAACGGCAAGCTGCCGCACCGTCGCTCCAAGCTCTGCCGCTTCCTTGTTTTGTTTGGTGGAAACCGAAAGCAGGCAAGGGAGTGGTCGGCGCTGAGATGCATCATGTCGGGTTGTGATAGCGGGGTTTTTTTTCGTCGGGCACGTGCGGAGCAGCGGAGGCCGCCGTGGTGAAAGGCCCCAATAGGCTCTCGGAAGCTCTCCTGAGTGGCAGGCAGTGACGAATTTGGACCCATCTAGCATCACCGTCTTGGGGACATGATGCATGCAGATTCCATAGCTTTTCCTGAACCAGCCAGGCTAGCAACGTAGCCTACCCACATACCCACCTACTCAGCACCAACTGCGCTCGCAGAAAAATCGTATTTGTAACGGCAGTGAGGCCACGGAAGCCTCTGCGCCCAACCGAACAATGCGCGACGCTTGCGACTCGGCTGAGCATTGAGCTGAGTGGCGAGGAACTGCAGTCTTGGGAGCAATTTAGTCCGTCCCGCAGCGCCGCATTCCTAGGGGCTACATGTACGAGCCATGTCGCTTTGTATGGAGCCCGTGACTGGTAACGTAACGTGCGTGAGCTTGCCTACCTCGATATGCCCTTATTTTCGCGTGTCTTTGCCTGGGATGGAAAGAAGATTGCGCATCCTACACGCTACTTGCTGTGCTCGCCGGTTCCTCCCGTCTCAGTCATGAAGGCTACTCCGTTCCTCAGCTGAGCAGGAGGATCGCTCAGCTAACGTTTGTGAAGGAAACAAAATGCCTTTTTCGTGGCTTGCCTCGTTCCAACCCTCCATCGTCGAGGCTTGCGCTTGTCGGCATCGTTGCGCCAGATTGGATAGTGCAATCACTGCAATGTTGGAGCTAGGAATTCTATACTTAGCACGCCGCCGTCAGCGGCACGACCAAAACGGAAATGGAGTGAAACAGCTGCCGTTTTTCGCGGCGTGGTTTCAGACCGCCCGTGCGCTGATGTGACCGCACCGCCACATGTGGGCGCCCCACGAGCCGCCGGCAGTCGAACCGAACAAGCTTAGCCACCGTGTCTCGTTTGGGCCCGATGTGAACAGCTTGCTCTACGAACTGGCCTTTCTGACATTTTTTTTTTTTAGAGGCCTTTGTCTGACAGCAACTGAACGAATGCACACCTGTCAACTCCTCCTCTCCGACATCACACCAAACTCGTATCGACTACATTCTACTCAAGCAGACCCTCCTCGCCACTTCCCAACAGCCTCGACGACTTCCGTGCTACCCAGCCATGGCCGAGCAACCCCCGCCGGGCATGCTGCCCCCAGGCATGCAGATGCCGTCCCCCGAACAGATTGCTGCCATGCAGCGCCAGATTGCCATTGATGCACAAAGGGCTGGGATGACGGTTCCGGAGTTCATCGAGCACATCAAGAAGCAACAGATGGAGAGGATGAGGCAAATGCAGCAGCAGCAGCAGCAGGGCCATGGCCACGATCATGATCACGACCACGATCACGACCATGACCACGATCACGGACACGATCATGACCACGATCAGGACCACGGCCACAGCCATTCGCATGGCCCTCCCCAGCAGGGCCAGCCCCAGCCCATCCAGCCGGGCCCTCCCAACCCTGTAGCGCTTGCGCTGGCGTCCTTCTTGCGCGGCCAAGACCTTAAGCCGCGGACCTGCATCCTGAACGGCGAGCGCAAGGACATGTTCCGAGGTATGCAACCCGCTCTCGAGCCGCCCTCTATCTCGCCACGAGAACGCGCTTGCGCCAGTCCTGCCACATAGAGTCCAGATGCTAACCCCGCACCCCTCCCCTCGCCTGCAGTCAAGCGCGCCCTCCGCGCGATACAGTCGCCGTCTTATGAGAAGGCGCGGGCCAAGAACCCCGCGCTGCCCGAGGTGACGGACCGGGCATCGCTCGAGAACTGCTTCAAGCTGCTGCCGCTGTCGATGCTGGCGCTGCGCGTGCAAAAGGCGGATGAGCACGAGGGCCACGACCACGCGCCCAAGAAGGGCAAGCGCGTCAAGGGCCTCTGGACCGTCCGCATCGAGCCCCAGCAGGAGGCCGGAGACGACATGTACTACGTTTGGCTCTGGGAGGGCAGCCAGCTCATGCGCAAGGTCTACGCCGCCATCGCCCTCGTTGTCATCTTTGCCATCGTGCTGTACCCACTCTGGCCCCTGGTTATGCGCCAGGGCGTCTACTACCTTAGCTGGGGGTTCCTGATGCTGCTGGGTCTCTTCTTCCTCATGGCCATCTTCCGCGTCATCCTCTTCTGCATCACCTACTTTGTTGTTTCCCCCGGTCTCTGGCTGTTCCCCAACCTCTGGGAGGACGTCAGCTTCGTTGATAGCTTCAAGCCGGTCTGGGCTTGGCACGAGGTAGGCTTCCCCCATCCGATGCTCGGGACATGCTCACTGTGCAACTTGCTAACGCCGAACCCTTCTCTCATGTTCAGGCCCCCAAGAAGAAGAAGAAGTCCAAGTCCAGCGCAACGCCCTCGTTAAAGGCCCAGGCCGCCTTCGCTAACTCCACCGGACAGCCGCTGCCTGCCACGGCCACCACCACCGCGACTGAGACGCAGGTTGCGACTAGCCCCGTGGAGAGGCGCAGCGGCTATGTTGCCCCTAGCGTGGACGAGCTGGAGGACGAGTGATTTTGCGTTTTCTCTTTAGTTTGCTTCGCCCCTCGTGCTCGCCATGCGCTTTCAAGGGAGTTTTGGTCGTCCACGGTAACGGTCCTGGCGTCACCTCTGGTTTCGGGAAAAGATGTGTGCTTTTTGGGGACGCTACTCGTCCTGCCATCAGCGAATACGCGCACCACCTTCAAGCGGCTCGCATCAATTCTCGGGTGCTATCTGCACTTGACAGCGTAGATAACTAGAGGGTACGGGATGACTGACTGTACAAAAATGTTTATCGATTATTTAATCAAAAATGGGACAGATTGGGTTCATGCGTCCTGACCACTATCAACACCCCTGTACCACCCTCCCTCGTTCTCGTGACTATTGTTCTACCAAGCCGGCCGGTACGTCGGTTTGGAGTGACGTGGCTATGCATTCGAAGAGGTAGGCCGCTTTTTGGGCCGCTTGGTGGTCACGGGTTCCTGCATAAGCCGGATCGCCACCTCGAGGGTGCAAAAGAACAAAAAAAGACCTGAGAGGCTCCTTCATGGTATCAGTACCGGCCCCCTAAGCAGCCCTTTGCTGTAAGAGGGTTGGTGCGGATTGAGTTTAAATTCACGGGGCGAGGCCAGACTGTCGGCATTCACCATGATAAGCCATCGCGAGCTTCGGGGACTCGAGTGCTGTCCCCCCTCCTCCTGTCACGAATATATCGTTGATACATCTACATGTATTGCCAGGGCGGCAACTATCTTGGGGGATGGGAGAAATAAGGGTTCGAGACCAGAAACAGTAAGAAAAGAAAATCCTCTGCATCACACAGGCGTCAATTCGACGCCGACGTGAAACACAACAGGGTCGCGCCTAGGTTGGCTTTCGCTGCCAAACCATCCTTTTCGAGCAAACACCAACACCAGCTTTTCTGTTTTTCGTTCTTGTAGTGCCGAGGAACGCTTTGGTTTCGCGGGGAGCGGGAGGCTTTGTCGATAAGAAGAAAATCGAGGGAAGAAAATAAGAAGATACGGGAGAAAAAAAGAAAAAAAGACAAGGTTCGAATGAAAAAAAAAGGCAGACCCCAAGCATACGCCGCGCGCCGCTCGTGAAAGCGGATATCGTTGTGATCTACCTTGTCGCCTCTACCCACACCGTTTTCTTCATTTTATTTTTTCGTATGTACGTACTTTCCCCACCGTCTTTCTCGGTTCTCTTTAGTCGCCAAGCTCCAGGTACAGGATCGTCTGGTCCCTCTTCTTCATGTCAGCTGGGCTGAGGGAGTAGTTTGGCACGCGGCCGACCTCGGTGTAGCCGAGCTTCTTGAAAAGCGCCTCGCCGGCGCTGCCGGATTGCGCCTCGGCGGTCTGAGAGTTTTTTTTTGTTCATCATGTCAGCAATTTTCACCACGATTGCGTGTCTTTTTATTGTTGTGCTTCTCAGAGAGAGAGAGAGAGAGAGAGAGAGAGAGAGAGAGAGAGAGAGAGAGAGAGACGACGACACGACGACGACG
>NW_008804632.1:0-11629 GCF_000145635.1 Gaeumannomyces tritici R3-111a-1
TCCGAGTAGGTCGTCGGCCCGCCGCCGCCGCCGCCGCCGCCCGCCGCCCCCGGCTGGTCGACGTGCGTGCTGTCCTTGAGCTGGTACCCCCCGCCGCCGCCGCCGCCGCCGCCAAACGCCGCCGTCGGCATCATGGGCGTGTACTGCTGCGGGCCGTGGTGGCCGGGCGGCGGTGCCGCCTGGTGCGCCACGTATTGCTGCTGCTGCTGTTGGTGATGATGCGGCGGCGGGTTCGAGTACAGGTTCACGTCTTGCATCTCGGGGCTGACTTGGTACACCTGCTGCCCCCGTGCCGGGACGGTGCTGTAGGGCTGGGGTTGCTGCCCGTGGTCGCCATACGAGCTGTACTGGAACTGCTGCTGTTGGTGTTGTGGCTGCTGCCCGTTCCCATAGCTCGAGTCCATCGCGTACTGGGCCGGTACGTATCCTGGGTTGTACTGCGGCGGCGACTGCTGCTGTGACTCCTGGGATTCCGGATCCCTCCACCGGCTACTCATGGCGAAAGGGACGGGAAGGGCGAGACTGGAATGTCTCGCCAAGCCTGGTATGTATATAGCAATAGCAAGCGCTGCGAAGGGGGCGCTAGCACAGGACGTCCAAGACGGTGGCTGGGGGGAAAAGGTCCAGACTACCGGGCGGGTTTCCGAGCGTCTCCTGGAACACAGACGGAAGAGGCGCTAAAAGAGAAGAGAAAAAAAAATGAAATGAAACAGGGGGAAACAAAAGAAGAAGTGGTCAAGCATCTCGTAAAACCTCGAGCCATGAAAGATAAGAGAATATGGTTGCCTGCTCGCTCATGAGCTGGCTAGGAACTGAGGAGCTGGCTAGGAACTGAGGAGCTGGCTAGGAACTGAGGGGCCCGTCAAAGTGTAACCAACAACTCAAGCATCCCGTAGCGCCACACACACCCATCAGCCCAAGCCCGTCTAAACATCCTGGATCTCGCATGCCGGGGGCTGAGGGGGGCAGGTCTAGGTTCCGGCCAAGCAGGTACAACTGCGCAGCGCGCTGAAGATTGGAAATGTGGTGGGCTAGAAGCTCAATTAGTGAGGCCGTGTGACGATATGGAAGAGGATGCGCCTAATTGGGCTAGGGGATGACGCTGTGCTGTGCTAGGCCACCAACCATGTTCGCGTCAGCAACTACGGCAGCCCTAAAAATAAGCGAGCCGTCGTCGTAAACAAGCAGCCAATCCGACCTCTGTGTGCTAAAGATCACGGCCAAACCGTGTAATTCCCCGACATCATCGTGGTGCCTGGGCCCGAAGGCGACAGACCTGACAAGTTGATCTCTCATCTCAAGAGCCAGTGCTCAGGGGCTCGCTCACCTAGCAAGTACCTACCTAGACATTTTGGAAGACAGTCAAGATGAGGCCCTCGGTGACTGGTCTGCTCTGCTCACACTCACCTTCACCTCAATCCGGCCGCCTTCACCGTAAACCAGAAGCCAATAGGAAGCTTAGTATGACTACATGGGCGTAGTAAGCACGCTGCTAGTAATACATCATAAGCAGCGGCGGCACTGCCCCCAACTATAATTCGACCCGCACAGCCTGAGCCCAGCCCTACCTACCACCCCACCACGAACGCCTGTGGCACGTTAGAACATACCCGCGGCGCATTTGGCTCTGGTAGGACAAAGCGGCAAACCACATCAAACAATGGATAGGATGCATCGCAAGACGTTCATTTCTAAGACCTAGAGATTATCGTAGCAGCAAAAAAAAAAGAAAATCCAAATAATAAGCAATGGCGCAGAGTCTATACTATACTCGTCCGTTCGTCCAAAGCCACCAAAGGAGCATCCTGTAAGCAAACGCCAAGCGCCAGACTGGGCAGTCAGGGGACCCCCACCTCGGAACCTTTTTACAATCCCCAACACCCATATCACCTTACGCAACGACAAACACTATGCCTTCCCCTACTCGCGCAGGAACTGAAGCACCTTCTCCCTCTCCTCCACTGGCATGACGCGCAGAACGTCGCGCACGCCCTTCCAGCTCGTGCTGACGCCGGCTTTGTTGAGGCCGGGCGCGGGCGTCTGAGGCGAGGTTGGCGGCGTTGTGTCCGTCGCAACGGGCACCGAATCGCCCTCGCCTGCCACCCAGGTGCCGCCGCGGATGAGCTCCCTAATCTCAGCCGCCACTGCCTCCGACTTGAGGGCCCGGATCTTCTCCGCCACCACCTGGCGGTTCTCCTCGTACCACGTGGCCACCTCGCGGTCCGCACGATCAAACTCGGGTACACCGCTCCAGGCCGAGAGCAGCTGCATGTGTCGAGTGCGCGCCTGCGTAGAGACCTTGTGCGACGGCGAGACAGCAGCGGCGCCGGCCGTGGCGCGCGCGATGCTGCGCAGGAGATACTCCTCGTTGATCCGCCTGCGCACACGCCAGTAGAAGAAGCGACGTGCCTCCTTCCACTCGATGACGTCCCGGATGACACCCTTGGCCTTCATGCGTCCGGCCCGGTCGTGCAGGTCCGCGAACTGGATGGCGATCTGCTGGTAGATGGGCAGGAGCTGCTCCTCGCGCTTGGTCATCTCCTTCTTGATCTGCTCCAGCTCCTCCATGTTCGCGCCCTTGTTCTTGGCCGCCTCCTGCGCCGCCAGCATGCGCTTCTTGAGGTCTGCGTACGCAGGGTCGAGGCGCGCCATGGTCTCGAGCTGCTTCTCCTTGCGGTACTTGATGCCGACGATGCCCTCCGGCTCGAGCACACCGCCGCGCGCGTCCACATCGGCGTACATCTCCATGGCCGTGGGGTTGATGGTTGGGTCCACCACCACCCAGGAACCACCACGCAGCTCGCCGTGGGGCGGGATGTAGACAAAGACGGGCTGCTCGTACTTGACAAGAGCGTCGACGATAAAGGATCCATACTTCAGGACCTCGTTGTACATGTCGCGCTGGCCGCCTGAGAAACCACGCCAGTTGGCCAGGATCATGAGCGGGAGCTGCTCGCCGTGGTTGAAGTCGTTGATGGCCTGTGCCGTCTTGAAGGCCGAGTTGGGGTACCAGACACCGCCGGCCTCGTTCGTAACCTGCTCCATCGAGTCCGAGTTGGCAGGGTCCGCCGGCGTGATGTTCTCGACCGAGCGCGTCTCGACAGCGATGACACCCATGGGAATACCACCCAGACGAGCACGGCCGACGACGACGGTCCTGGCCCAACCTCCCAGAGTCTCGACAAACGAGCCGCGATCGAAAAGGCCCGGCTGGAAGCCCTCCTCGTCTTCCTTGCCCGCGATCATCCACCTGGGGTCATAGGGCTGGCGCTTCGGGGGGGCGAAGCTAATTTCGCGATCCCAGCCATCGGCGCTCGGCATGATAGGCACGGGCATGTTCCTCTTGGCAGGAACGAAAGCCATCCACTCCATGATCTTGGAAATGCCCTCCATGTCGTCGTTGGCAGTCATGTGCGACACGCCGTTGCGGTACATGATCTGGGTGCCTCCCAGCTGCAGGTTGGAGGTGTACACCTCGCGGCCAAGCAGGTTGTTCAGAGCAGGGGCGCCCGTCAGGATGATGGGCTGACCCTCAATCTGGACCGCACGCTGACCAAGACGGACAAGGTACGCGCCGATACCCACCGAACGGCAAGTCACCAGCGTGCAGGTGAAGATTTCGTTGTATGCCCTACTCGTGGCACCGGCGATGAGACCGGAACCGCGCAGACACTCGACGCCAAGGCCGTCTTCGGCACCAACGATGGTGAGAATCTTGTGGCGAGTCTCACCGTCGACATTGACTTCCTCGGTGATGACGTTCTCCTCAAACATCTTCTTGGCAGCATCCGTGAGGTACAGGTAGTCAAAGCCCTTCTGTGGGCTCTGGCCATCCTTCCAAGCGACCTTGAAGTGCGGCATGAGCTCGTTGGCCACACCTAGCCTGGCACCAGAGTTGGCGGACAGATAGATGCGGGGAATGCCAAGCTTCTGGGCAAACTCGGTGCACTTGTTGAAGAAGTGATCCTCCTTGGGGCCGAACGAGCCGATGTTGTACGTGATGTCGTTGGCCACAACGACGAAGCGACGACCCTCGGGGTACTCTGGGGTAAAAGCCGTGATGATCCAGCCCACCATGCCGCAGGTGTTGGTGCCCGGCTCGCGGTCAATGGGCTGGAGAGTATCATGATCATCGAGGACCAGCTCAAGGGTGCTGGTGCACTCGCCCTCCTGGGGGCGCTTGCCCGCGGCCGTGGGTTGCTGCGCCTCAAGCTTCTTCCAGCTGTTCTGGATGGCCTGGCGGAACAGCTCCGGGAAGTCGTAGACGTACTGGGTTCCCATCAGGTGAGCCTTGTACCGCTTGGGCTGCAGCCAGTTCTTGGTCGGGTAGGGCGAGTTGACGGGGAGCAGGTGCAGGGCGCCGGTCTTGGACGTGCCCGAGAAGTAGTGAAGAGCCACGTCGCCCTTCTCCGACTTGCGCTCATGGTAGAGCTCCACCTTCACGACGTAACCCGACGTGTTGGTGATGTAGACACGGATGGGCAGCCTGGTGCCGGTGTTCTGATCGGTGCAAATGATGCGAATCTCGACCTGAGCCACGCGCAGGCGCCAGGCGCGGGAGCCGAAGCGCTCGAGGAAACCGGCCAACGCCTGCTCGACATCCTCGGGTTGAATGTTGAACGTCGGAATGAAGTTGAGGAACAGGTGGTTGAGGTCCGAGTTGTTGTTGCCAATAATCTCAAGTGCGTCAAAGATATCGTTAATGACTCTATCAGCTTCCGATATCAGATACTCGGCGGTCGGGATCTCGTCACGAAGGCGTCCAGGGCGGATGACGGCACGAGTGAAGTAGCGCTTATCCGAATCGACGCCCTTACCAACGGCCTCGTACACGTGGATGTTCTTGTTCTCGGTGAACACCGACTTGTACTTGAACTTGGACAGACGGCTGAGCTCAAGCTGGAAGGCGAGGGCAGGCTCGCTGTGACGGATGCTGTCGTCCTCGTCATAGTTGGGCCCACGGAAAGTGAAGTACCCAGGGTATGACGCGTCGTTCTTGCCGCAGATGAAGGTGATGCGTCGCACGCGGCGGGAAAAGAGCTCGTCTTTGAACTGGGCAATGAAGGGCTTGATCCGCGAGAGGATCTCGTCGTCGTCGAGGGTCTCGGCGTCGTGAATGGCGATGTTCACAACAGCCGTCAACTCGTCGTCACTATCACGGCGCATGGGTGCGGGCCTGCGCTTGCCGTCGAGGGTTGGGATAAGACCGGCAGCCGGTCCGGCAAGCTTCTTACGCGCGCCTTTAGACGGCAGGGTCTCAAGAGCCTTGGCCAGAAGATCCTCCGCTTCCTCGAGGTACTTGCACGGCACAATGACACCCTTGCGGGTCGGCTGCTTGGTCGTCTTCTTGGACAGGTACGACATGTCACTGATCGATGTGACGCGACCGAAGCTGAACTCGTTGGGCGTGATGGGGGACGATGGCGTGGCAGACTGCAGCGGGCCACCGAAGCTGAACTCGATGTCACCAGTCACCTTCATGACGAAATCCCAGGTGACGAACGACGGCTCATCGGTCTCATCGCTATGGTACTCAATCTTGCCCAGGTCGTAAGCACGGTACGCGCGACGGATGTAAACCTCGAGGGCAGCAAGGCCAACCCATGGGTCATCGTGGGCGAAGAAGAGGCTGAGCACGTCGAACACGGTATACTTGGAGTCGACAACCTCCTTGATGACCTCGATGTTGGGCTCACGGTGGTCCCAGGCAGCTTCTCCGTAGCGCGACTCGACAACAGCCGAGCGCAATATGTGCTCCATCTGGCTCTTGCGCTCATCGAGCGAGGGCAAAGAGCACTGAATGAGGATCTCCCGGGACTTGATGGCAACCTTGGCGGTCTGTCTGGACTCGAGCTCGGTGAGCTTCCTCAGGACATCGCGGAGGTATTTTGCGACATTGCCGACCTCAGGTTTGTTGGGGCGGTACTCCTCGATGATGGCCAAAACCAGAAGACTCTTGGCGGCGACGCGACTATGCGAAAGCACCGTCTGCACAATCTTCGGGATCTCGTCCTTGTTGTCATCTCGGAGCTTGAGGATGACCTCCTCGTCCTGCTGCCGGCGACCCGAGAACAGCTTCTCCGTCTCGACGTACTTGCTGAGGAGGGCAGCCATGATCTTGAGCTCATGAGCCTTCTGACCCTCAGAGTACAGATCGAGAACATCCGTAAGAGGAGCAAGGGTAGACCGGAGCATTGCGGCGTCCCCGCGGGCAACATTTTCATCGACAAACTTGTTGAAGGTCTTCTGCAAGTTCTTGGCCGGGAACTCAGCCTGGCGAGCCCTAGCGCGGTCGATGACCTGTCCAAGCTGGGATTCCAACTTCTGGGGCATGCGTGTGTGCAGGGCAGAGAACTGGGCATTCCACTGGCTGTAAGGGAGTTCGGGGTCTCGGAGCACCGCAATCAGCTGCAGCAGGCTATCCTTCATGATGGTGGTGTTGTCGAAACCCAGCATGATGTTCTCCAGGATATTATGCAGGAGAGCAAAGCGCTGGGCAGGCTTGTTGCCGGTGATAACGGCAGTACCAAACTCGGGCAGTTTCTGGAGGAAGGGCTGCGCCTGTTGGACGCGACTGGGATCGTCCAGCGAAAGGATGCCGAGGATGTCACCAGCCTCAAGTGTGGAGCCAGGCTGCTTGATCAGCTGGACCGTGCCATCCTCCTGAGCTACGAGCGGCATGTACATCTTCATGACCTCAACCTCGGCGAAGGTCTGGCCAGCCTTGACGTGCTGTCCGTTCTCGACGGTGTACTTGACCAGCTTGCCGGGACTGGGGGTGCGGAGCTGCGTGGGGTCGTTCTCCTGCTCAAGCAGACAAGTCCTGTTGTCGACAGAGAGGCGGGTGGCACCAACCTCCTCCTTCCAGTAGACGTTGTGACTCTTGCCGTCGAGAAGAATAAGCAGACCACCATCGCTGAGTGGTCGCACACCGACTGAGCAGTTGGAGCCGTTGATGAAGAGGTGGTAGCTGTCCCTGCTGGAACGGGTGACGGTAAACTTGTACCGGAAGCCCTCGTAGATGAACTCGACAGGGAAGGTGGTCTTCAGGATGTCTTTGGACGGCACCTGACCCTTCTCCAGGCCAGTCTTGTACTCTCCTAGGCACTGCTCGCTGGCGAGGTGAGCCTTGGTGACAGCACCGGAAACGACAGCAAGCATGGGATCAGGACGCTCAGCAGTGAGCTTCTTGGAGATCAGCTCATCCAGCCAACCGGTGGTGATGGTGTTGTCCTCAAAGGCCTCAGTCTCCAGCAGCTTGATGAGATACTCGACGGTGGTACGGAAATCACCGCGAATGCTCAGCTCCTTGAGGGCAATGACCATGTGCTTCCTGGACGCAGACCGGTTCTCGCCGTAGGCGAAAATGTGACCGAACTGACTGTCGGAGAAACTGTGGATGCCACCCTGGGTGCCGACGGAAAAGTAGCCCCAGACGTTGGAGCTACTGCGGAAGTTCAGTTCGTGCATGACACCGTTTGAGGGCTTGAAACCCTCGCCGGGATCCTCAGAGGTGATACGGCACGCAGTCAGATGGCCCTTGGGGGACGGCCGCCTCTGGGACTTCTCGCTATCGGGGTTCTTGAACTCAAAGTCGATCTCGGTCGACAGCTTGGGGTCCACGCCGTACAGCAGCCGGATGTCGGAGATACGGTGCAGTGGGATACCCATGGCAATCTGAAGCTGGGCAGCCGGCAGATTAACGCCACTGACACCCTCAGTCGTGGGATGCTCGA
This sequence comes from Gaeumannomyces tritici R3-111a-1, assembly GCF_000145635.1. NCBI lineage: Eukaryota > Fungi > Ascomycota > Sordariomycetes > Magnaporthales > Magnaporthaceae > Gaeumannomyces > Gaeumannomyces tritici. Next base: position 7,737 of record NW_008804632.1, read on the forward strand.
CCTGGAGTCGAGGGTTGAGCTCCAGGAAGTAAAACTTGTCGTCGGCATGTGAGTACAGGTACTCGACGGTGCCTGCAGAAACATAGCCGACGAGCTTTCCGAGACGGACAGCAGCATCCTCCATGGCCTTGAATGTGGGAGCCTTGGCGATTGTGACTGGTGCCTCCTCGATGATCTTCTGGTGCCTGCGTTGAACGGAACAATCTCTGCCGAAGAGAGAGATGTTGTTGCCATACTGGTCAGCGAGCAGCTGAACCTCCAGATGCCTCGCGTTTCCAGCGAGCTGCATGATGAAGATGGGGGATCCGGGTATTTCGCTGGCCGCAGCCTTGTAGAGCTCCTCAAAGCCCTCCTCGCCAAGGGCCTTGCGGATACCCTTGCCGCCGCCACCCTCCGAAGCCTTGATCATGACAGGGAAGCCGATTTCCTTAGCCTTTGTGAGGCCTTCCTGCCATGATGTGACGCAGCCCTTCATGTAGACATCCTCGTCGACCGTGACGATTCCCTTTTTGTCAATGCTAACCTGATCAACGCCGGTGCCGGACCAGGGGATGCAAGGAACTTGGGCATGCTGTGCTACGATGGTGGAAGAGATCTTGTCACCTAGGGAGCGCATGGCAGAGCCAGGAGGACCAATGAAAATGATCTTCTTGGGTGATGCCGCCAGTGACTCGGGCAGTTTTGGGTTCTCCGAGGCATGACCCCTACAGATGCGCTGTCAGTCTCTGGGTGACGGTATTCCCCGCACTAAACACGGCACGACGACCGCAATTGACTTTTTGGGGAAACTTACCATCCTGCCCACACAGCGTGAACATTCATCCGCTCCGCAACATCAACGATCAGCTCGACGTTGGCGTAGTTGTTGTTGTTGGTGCCTCCAGGAACCTCAACGTAATGGTCTGCCATGCGGATGTAGTCCGCATTCGCCTGGAGATCCTCCGGGGTGGCCATGACCGTGAACTGGATGGCCCTCTCGTCGCCGAAAGTCTCGTACGCCCATTTCCGAACTGACCGGATCTCCTTGACGGCAGCGATACCATTGTTGGCAATCAGAACCTAGTCGGGATGGTCTTGTTAGCACACCTGCACGTCCCTGGACTAGGCCGCCAACTCCCGCCAGTGTCTTTGCCTAGCGCCCGGCACGCATATGGTGGGGGCACAGGGGGAGCATCCACGCAAGCAACTCACGTTTGTGATGACGGTGTGGCCGTCATGGGCTGCCACCCACTCCTTCACCTTGGAGGGAGGGGCATTTTCCAGCCTGTTCCCACCGATGAAGTGGTCGGCAATCCTGTGCTTCTCTGCGTATGAGGCCTTGCCGTTTGGGGCGGGAACTGTGACGCTGCTCCCGTTGCGCTGCCGCGAGGTGTTCGCAGCTGGTGCGCTACCGTTCGTCTCCGACATTGTGAAGGCGGCGGGTCGAGGTGTGAGAGATGGAGAGAGTGATGGTCGCAGGGTCGAGGAATAAAGGGTCGGCCGCAGTCATGAAATGCCCCTGGGAACCGAGGAGCGAGCTTGCAAGCTCAGAGAAAACCAGGGCTTGGCCAGCTTAGAGCTTGTGAGGTGGCTCTCTGGCGGCGACTAGCTTCGGTGGGCGGTTGGAAGCTCCAGGTATTCGTGGCCGAGGGGCAGGTGAGTTTGCGGCTGGGTCAACAGGCGAAGATGGCGTGTTGCTGGGCCGGCTGGGTGTCTGCTTGCCTACGGGCAGGCACGGCGTGGGGCCGGAGGGGTATCGAATGCTAATTTGTTGAGCGGCTTGCCAAGGTCTAGAGCAGCGTCGTCGTGTTATGGCCAGGCTTAGTGGCGGTTTATAGCGGGCAGAGGCGGGCACAAGATTAAAGCCACGGGCGGGCGTGGGAGGGGGACTCGACAGCGTGGGGGATGTTCTGCTTCTTGTCCTGCCGGGAAATACGGCGGCAGAAGACCGAGAAGTGTGTGCCTGTGGCGGGTTGCAGAACAAACGAGGGGAATGAGGGAGGGAAGGTAACGGAGGCAGACGCAATTTGCAGGCCCGGAGCGGAGGGACAGACGGCAGTTATCCTTGTCTGCACATTCACCACTTTGGGGCCGATCCCTGTCCGCCCCTCCGTGCTTCCCCAAAAACCACTGCGTGAGGCTTGAAGTTGAGACCAATGATGGGGCGCTGTAGCGGACACTCGGACCACCCCTCGAGTTGGGCTCAGCAAAAAAAAATCCATCCCTCCTTCCAATGCTATTTTTTTTCGGTGTTGGGGCAGGGGCGCCTCGGGCAGGGGTGGGCCGTGCAGGCCCGCGCAGCGCCGTATGCATCTTGTTGTGAGGGTGGGGGTGCCAACGTCACTGCACCCCTGCCTGTATTGGCGGACGGCCCTTTTTTTTTCTTTTTTTTTCTTTTTGGCTATTGAGACCCCCAGCTTGGGGTGTGTGCTTGTCAGCTCCGACCCATTCCCATTCCCAGCCATTTTCCGACCCGCCTGCAATCTTTGCTCCGGTCTCGTGTTCCCCTCCAGCTTTCCGCCGCTGTGACTTGATGCTCCTCGCTGAGGCTTTCACCAATACAGCTTCTGGTTGCTACATGAGCCAGCAGATCTAGTGTGTTGGCATTACAGAGGGATATGCATCGTGCCGCCATGTTGTCCCAACCTTCTGTTCTGTTTCTCCACTTTTTGAGCAAGATCCGATGGCCTATCCCACAGGTATCTACAAGTCTACCAGAGGAGCGGTGCTAGTTCGAGTTAGAACCAAGCACATGGGATGACGCTGCGTGTGGTGTGCAGACCGGCCGTGATGGTTAATGTCCACGCCATGGAGGACCCATCCCCCCAGGTGTATAGGTAATCCTCTTATCCTCGTACATGCAGTCGGGCTTGCAACTCACTTATGCTAGATCGATTAGTTCCGTAAGCAAAGGTGGGACATTCCCACCTGGGGTACTCTTCCCACGTAAGCCCACTGCGTGCAGCGGAGTCTCGGTCTGGCAGCTGGGCTGCAGCGTCGGGGCGGCGTGGCTCGTCCGTTAATCGAGATCTCCCGCCTCGGGCTTTGGATCCCGGAGGCCGACGATCCATCAGCATGCCTACCTGGCCGTGATGGCATTTCTTTTTCTCAAATTTCGATGGGCATACAGGCCAGCCATGTGTCTGCCCTTGTTTGGGCTAGCAAGTCCAGGTTTGCTCGGGCTCATTCCCTGCAGGCCTGCGTCCCGGCACCGATCCCAGCACAGGGCAGCAGAGAGCCCATCAGCCAGCCCATGGCGTCGGGGCTGCCTTCGGGAGCGCGGGACCGAGACCATCAACGTCGGGGCTCCCCAACGCTGATTTTCTCGCTACCTGAGACGGCCGGGGAGGTTGTCGCAATAATTCCGACGACAAGGACCAAACAAGGCCTACAGGGCCAACGGCTAGTCGTCCCATGCATCTGCATGTACATTATGGCTGCGTCTGGGCTATGTGATTGGTATCGTCGAGGGCGCCATGCTGTGTGGCGCTGTGTATTTTGGACGGTAACATATAATTCAGCAAGGTCAAGGTCCCACCCGGACATCAACGTACTGTACTGTCTGAATAGCATCAAAATACTAGCAGGAGGTCAAGGTATCACAGCCCAATCTCATAAGCCCAGTGGTCCCCAGCTTTCGCGGCCAAGGGCAATGACTCGATCGGACTTTCTCGGCCCCATCTTTCGTACCTGCCATTTGATTGACGGATAGCGGGTCATGCCCAAACCCCACCTGCACAACCATCCATGCCTTGTTGCCGATCTCCCAATTGTTGAGCGGCAGGCGAAGAAGCAAGAAAAAAGAACAAAAGGAACTCCCCCAGATTTTCCAGCCCAAAACCACCACCTTCTGGACGGTCCCACACAACCCCTCGACGGCTGCCGGCCAAGGGTCAGCCTATTGAAACCGTAAA
>NW_008804633.1:0-11626 GCF_000145635.1 Gaeumannomyces tritici R3-111a-1
GACCTGGGACTGAAAGTGGAGTGGGGGTTGAATACGGGATAATGTTTGTGACTTCGGACCGCCCCATCAGCCGGATGAAGGGAACGTAGAGGCCCCTGATCGGATGCAGCAAACGACTCGATCGGCTATCGATATCGCGTACCTCCAAGCAAAAACAAGAGCACGTTGCTACAATTTTGAGGCACCCCTAGTGTCGCTCCTTTGGGCAGCAAGGTACTCTAGTGGGACCTGCACAAAAACCCCAATCTGCTGGCTCGGCCCTCTGGCGCCCTCACCATCCGCGGACGGGCCAGGAGCCGGGTTCTGGGGGGTGAGCAGCAAGGCCTCCTGGCAGTCCTCAATCGGGATGCCGTTTGCGTACTGCACGACGAAGAAGTCAACCACGCTCCCCTCGGCGCCCAGCGCCACCATGGGCGCGTGCCATGTACCCGCGCCGTACGTCACCGCCTGGCTGCCCGTCGCGACGAACGCCCGCATCTGCGAGAGATTCGGGAGGCCTCGGCCGGGGAGCTGGGGGCCGCCCGTGGCGTTGGGCGGCGGGATCGGCACCGGGAGGCCGGCGTCTTGGCTGCTGGGCTCTAGGCTCGGAGCCACGATGACCAAGTAGCGCGTGTCGGCACCGTCGCGCGACATGGGCACAAAGGTCTGCGTCGTGAAGGGGTGCCGCTCTAGGACGAGGACGGGGAATACGCCGCACGGCCCACGCCGGGGATTGGTCGCGACACGGTCACCAGAAGCAGCCTCTACTACGTCTCTCACCTCGGTGCTTTCCCTGTCGACTGTGCTTTCTCTTTCTTCATCCACCTCGGCGTCGCTCGCATTTTCCTCGTCATTGTCGCTCAGTTCAACCACAATCGAGTCCTTGGTCTCCACCTCGGACGACTGCCTGGCACTCCTAACCTCCCTCGTACCTGCTTCCGTCTCCAGCTTCCTGGCTGCGCATGAAAACATATTGATGACCGCGTGGCCCTGTACCTGGCTCGGGGCGTGCGGGTAGAAGTTGAGGGGGTGGGTCGGGTGCTGGTACTTGATTGCAGATCCCTGGTTCGCCACGACAGGCGCGTGGGGGATGATGCCCAAGTGCTGTTGCTGGGACACGGCGGTGGCGAAAGCAGCCGGATGCATTTCCGGTCGCGGGTTCTCAATCACGTCGCCGAATTGGGCATACCCGACCGCCGTCAACGGGGCCGCCCGCACTGTCACGGGCGGCTGGTCCGCGCCGATGCGGATGGCTACCCGGATCGAGGCTGGCATCGGTGGCAGCATCGCCGGCGGCAAAGGCGGCGACAATGTGACACCTCCTGGGACGTATCCTAGCCTCTGAACGATCGGCTGCGCTGGCGGTAGTGCCTGTGGTCTTGGTGCCAGCTGTGCCGGTCGTGGTGGCGGTGGGGGTTCGTCGATGGAAGCCTGCCAAACCCTGATAGTGCCGGCGGCGTTCAGCTTCGATGGTGGCGGGGGGTTTGCGAGGAACTTTCTCGTGCCGCGAATGATGCCTCTGCGGCGCAAAGCGTTGCGGATGGCGACCTCGCCGAATCTTCCATTAAAGATGGATCTGGCAATGTTTATGTAACTCTGGCCGCGACCGGCGTCAGAGGTTACGTAGCGGAGCAGCTCCTCCTCGTGTTCCTTGGTCAGGAGCGGAGGGCGTCCGGGGCGAGGTTTGGGCTCTGATTCTGCGGCCTTTATGGCATTGCGGATCTGGAAGCGGGTGAAGCCGGTGCGGAGGGCGACTAGTTGAGGGGAGGGAGGTGGATTGGATCAGCAGCTGAAGCACACAGAGGCACCGTTGCTGCAGTGGGGAACGTACTGTCCTGTTTGGAGAGGCTGCCGTCAAAGTAGAGCGTGCGAATCCGTTGCCTGTCTTCGCCACTCAGGTGGGGGGTTCCTCCAGCCATTTGTTCAGGGAGCGGATCTGCCTCGGCTGCTGATGCCTGGCGCAGCCATTCGGTGCGAGCTTGTCGGTGCGAGATTGCAGAATCGTCTCCTGTGGAGACGCGCAGGTCCGCAGCAGGCCCGCAGACAGTTAGCGAATGGCCCGGCTCAATTGAATCGCCCGGCGTAGGTTGTCGGTCGGGCTTGGGCAAAGGTTGGGGCTGACCGGCTTCAGTGTGGGTTTTGTGTGCAAATTTTAAACGTGGTACATTTGGAAATTTTGAACGGTCCAGAGCTCCTTCTCTTTCCGTCTTGTTAGGCTTGTTTGCTCACGGCATGTGTGGGGAGATAACTTTTAAGGGTCCGTGCGTGCAGAACTGGGCACGTCAGGCCATTGGCTCCCACTGGCGCCTTCCTGTCATAGTTGAAAATAAGCTCCAGCCCCAGCCAGTCCACGGAGAGCTCTGTCCTCAAAGGGCGAATGTCTATCTGGATGCGCCTTCCCAATTGAAGAGGAAAAACAAGGCGTCCAAAGCACCAAAAGCACAAGGACCGTCCATCGTTGAGGCCTTCATGTATGTCTTATGAGTGTCTAATATTCCCAGGCGCTATTCAACGCTTCGAGTTGATTACCGACCAGTCCCGACCAATCGGGATGCTTAATTCCGGGGTACATGCGTCTGGATGTGTGGCACACTGTGAAATATGTACCCGACGTTATCACCACCTTGCAAGGCCAGCCAGGGGTGGAGACAGTCTTTTTTTCATTGAGCAGGGGAAGTTGTCCGTTGGTCCAAACGTGAATTTCACCATCACAGCTGTGCGTCGCGACGAGCAATTGCTTTTCGAGCCAGGCCAGCAAGGTGACAGGTAGTAACAAGAGCATGGCGCGGCTAAAACTTGCCTGGCTACAGACCTCGAGTCCGAGGAAAAATAAGCCGGGATCCGATGGCTTGATTCGGCTCACTGCATGTGATTCTGGCAGAGTTTGGTCCTCCCCCTTGACATATCCAAAAAGTAAAGACCATCACTAAAAAAGCAAACAGCAAGCCCTTTTGTCCAATCACGTCCTCCCCGCCGCGCTCCCGCAGCCGGCTGAAACATAAAGTCATATTTGGCGCGGTGCCTTGCAGTGCTGTGCCGCCCTAGCGCAGGTCGTGATGGAACCCAAGCGCGGCATCAGCCCTCCTCCCCACCCATCTCTCCCCATCCAGCCCCCCTCCCTCCAGTCCTTTTTTTTCCGGATGGCGGCACGGCGCTGGGCGGGTGAGATTCCCCCTCCATCGACCCTGTCAGGGCAGATGCGGGCGGCCAATCCCTTTGACCTATTTTCGCGCCCCCTGGATGCGACGTCGCGGCCCATTAGACAGCGTGCAGGTAGATAGGCCCTTCGAGGCCCAGTCCCCTTTTCTTATTCCTTTTCTTTCTTCCGCCATGCCGTCAAACTGTCCTTCATTCTCGGGTATCCGTCCTATTTCTCTTGACCGCTTTGCCTAGAGCATTTCCGTTCGTTCAATATTTTACCCATTACGTCTTGGAAAGACTGGGTAGTTGGTTGGGTTTTCCGCCAACCGTACGTTCACTGCGTGCGCTTTCCATTCTCATCGACGGCTGAAACACTGGGCTGTCGTCTTCTGCTTTAAATCAGCTTCGACAAAAGTCACTTCTCACCCGTCTCGTTGTGGCGGCATTGAACAAACAACAGTATTCCCTATTGGGATTTGTTTCAGCGACATTTGACATCAAACCCACTTGTCTCTAAGCGCAGCCCTCACATACCACCAACAAGGCGCGGTCAGCAAGCAATATCCATGTTTATCTCGCCATCAGGGGACATGTCCCTCGCACGGCAGGTCATCGAGCCCCGTGATGCCCACTCATCGGACTCGTCCGAGGTGCCGCTGTGGGCCTTCGTCGTCATGACCGTCTTTTCCCTGTTTCTCATGGCCTTTGTCTGCCTCCTGCTCTGGCGGCCAGACCTTTTCAGGTCCCTTCAGGCATCATCTTCTCGAGATTCGCACAGCAACGAAAAGCCAGGGGACGGACAGTGGCAGGGGCAGTGCGAGTGCGCCAGGGGCAACAGCGTCCGCAGGCCTTGGTTCCGGTCAGGAGGCAGCTTCAGGAGCAACATCAACCGCTGGCGCAGCGGCGTCGACAGCCGCCCGCCGCCCGCCGCCCCCACCGAAGCCCCCACCGAGGTTTACGACGACGAGCCGGCGAACAACAACTACGCACCCGCCCCTGCTAGGCCTGTATCGTACATGCAGCGCATACCAGAGGGATACGAGCAATACGACCAGCACGCGCCATACGGCAACATAAAGCCTGCCAGTGTGGTAGACCAAAGGATTTGAAGACATTGGAGCTCGCTCGATGGGAGGTGGGTAGTCGTCCAGGCAGCCTTCCACGATGTCGACAAACGGCACCGATAGTCCTGGCATTGCCGACCCTGGGACGCAAAAGGAAAGGAAATACAGCGACATGGCGGGTTCTTGCAAGGTGGTTGGACGCCGATATGAGAAAGAGCCCTAATGTATAGCCCATCCCGGATGGCCCTTAGATGATCTAACCAAAGTAGCGGACAGCTTTGTTGACAAGGTAATGATGTTGATATATGTTATGGACAACAATGGCCAAACAAGCCAAACCGACCGGATAGTGCATGTGTATCGCGACTCCTTTTGCCGCGCGTGATGCCATGCTATATAGGCTGAGCATTGGCCTGTGGTTCGTGCCGTTTAGATTTCCTTTGGCACTACTCAGGTTCGGGCGAGATATCAGATGATGTCCCCCCGACTTTAGCTCACTCAGCCGCCCGCGACAGCGACAGATGAGACGAAGAGAAGTAGAGTTGCTTACAGAAATCTGTGCGTTTCTCTAGTGCTTTTGTGGCACCTGATACGCCGCGGAGATATGGGTCGAATCACATCATTCCACGGCCGCCTGCTCCTCTTGCTTCTCCGTGAGTGACAGAGCGGGTTCTGTCTCAGATATCCGAGGCGCCTTGGGGCCGGCGGTAGCGGCTGTTAGTCTAGCTGATAGAGCTGCAGCCTCACACTAACGGCACTTACCCAAAGCCCACAACACATGCCACCGCGTTTCCAACATGCGTGGGCGCCTGTCTCGCAGCAGGCCATGGCGTTATTTAGGCCGGCAGATATTCCTTGTTTGTCAATTTCCCGATGTAAACAAAAGTTTTGGTGGATGGAGTCAGGGCAGGAGCCTAACGTAAGGGTAAACACGTTTAGTTTCAATTATCTCATACGCGATGCCATCGAGGCAGACGGCAGGTCCATCCATCCCTTCCTTCCATAACTCTCCCTATAAGCATCGCCACCTGCCCTCCTTAAGGTCTCATGGGTGGCCCCTTCCGTCCTGACCATCTTGACTCGAGGGCTCTGCTTGGTCTGTCGATGCAAGCTGCGTACTAACGAATTAGGGAGCCACAGTACCTCGATAGAAAGGCCCTCGTATGACACGATCTGTTGTTCACGAGCTAGCTGGGAGGTTCCGCCTCCCTTTGTCCACCACAAACGCCACCTGCCACTCTCTGGCCCATCTTGCTCCTCCAGCTTCTTCACCATTGACAGGTGTAGACCGCAAAGGAAGCGCCAAGGGCAAACCGTGCAATCCCTAGGCCGAAACCTACATTAAATACAGCCCAGAGCCTTCCTATCCATCTTTCATCATCACCACGACTCCTGGGCTGGCTGAACCAACCAACTACGTCCCTAAAATATTCAACGCATACGCCTCCTGCCTATGCCGCCATGACGTAACCATCTATTCGGTCGGCGCCGCCACAAGCACACCACTCGCCCGTCATCGCCAAATGGCGCCGCCGCCCTCGGGTTCCCCGTTGATCGCCCTGGCCGCCCCGATCACAGTGCTGGTCCTGCTGCTCGCATGCGCGGCTCTGCGCCGGGCCGTGCGCCGCCGCCGCTCCGCCATCGGCCCTTCGGCGCTCGAGACCTTCCCGTGGTCCTGGCTCAGTGTCTGCGTCGAGGACCGGCGAGCGCGCCCGGACCCCTGGGGCGATGGGGACGGCTACTACTACGCGCAGTGTGTCGTGGGGTCGTACGCGGTCCAACAGCCGCAGCAAACCCCCATGACGGCGGCAGTTGTGGAGCCCGACGCCTGCCGCGGGAAAAGCGAAAAGGACCAAGGAGGCGACGGTGTGACATCGTCAATGACCTCGCCCACGTTTCCGAAACCCGTCTTCCATTTTGAGAATTTCGATTTCGCTCGAGCAGACGGACATGACAAGGGTGCTCTTGGCATCGACAGTGGAGGTGACGGCAGGAAAGAAATGCCCCCTGAGCCCGCGCGCAAGATCTGGCACGACTCCGAGGAGCTGGGCGGAAATGTGTCCAAGCCACCGATATTACACCTCCCCTTAGATATCGGCGCGCCAGAAGATCGCTGGGAGCTGGAAACAAAGCAACTGTAAGTGGATTGGGCGGCGAAGTGTGGAGATTGGAAGGTGTAGAGCCAAGGTGCAAGAAACTGACATTATTGTAAAAATGAAGAGTCGCAAAATTCTGTACATGAGATTCCCTAGGCAGCGGCGCCATGCCATACGCAATGATGCAGATCTGCCAAAGGCAGCAAAGTGCCCATGATAGATGTGGTAGGTACTCCGAATTCTCGAGAAGGATATGTTATATCTTGAAGGCTAATACAGCTTCTCCTAGCCGCGAATGCTCTGTGTTTAGCTTGCCGCCCAGGGAGAATGGTGGCTATGTGTCACCTCCTCTCGCGCATGCTCTGCTTTGTGACCAGGAGTGCTTGCCAAAACTGGCCATTTTCTCGTGTGCTCGGCCGACAGCCAGTCTCAAAGTCACCCCCGCCGGCAACCATCCCGCATCGTGACTCCGTTGTCTCTGGCCCAGATCCTACAGAGCCCACATTCCACCCATGGCAGCCACTGCTGCGACCCTGGCGACGTACACACCCCCAGTTGCCCCTGGGATACCACCCCCTGTCGATGATGAGGTGCTTGTGGGAGGCGCCCTGCTAGCATCCGAGCTGGTGGTGGCGTTGGCCTTTGTCGATGCGGTTGTCAAGATCGAAGCGGTGACGGTCAGGGGAATGCTGGAGATGGCGGTCACGCTCGTGCTGGTGGACTTGGTCGACCTCTCCGTGACGCCCTTCTCGACCCGGATCATGGCGTCTTCGTTTACGCAGCCGGTCATGACCCCGCACGAGCCGTTGCGGGTGGTGCCCATCATCACTGTTTCGACACCCGCCGGGGCGGCTGTGGCCGATGACGATATTGTGTGCGTGGTCGTCAGCATCGCCGTGTGCGCGGCGAACAGGGCCGTGTCACCCCCGCTCGACGTCCACCTGGCGCTGCTAGTGCCCGTCACATACGTCAGCCCGTTGAGCAGGTCCCTGCAGAGCGGCTCGGCCGTGTTGCAGCTCAGGCTGTAGGTGGTCCAGTTCTTGGCCCCGCTGCTGCTGCCGCCATCTACGACCGAGGCCGAGACGGGGAAGGTGACGTTGGCTGGCGAGAGGTTGTAGAGCCACACGTTTATCGTCGTTGTGGTCATGTTTGCAGATGTGGGTGTCTGTTGGAGGGTTGAAGTGGTGCTCTGGCTGGCTGCCGAGGCTGCCAGCATCGAGACGAGGATGGCGATCTTGCTGCGCATGGTTTCTGCTGTCTTCCGCTACGACGGGAGCTGGGCTGGGATGTGTTGCTGTTTCATCACGAGTGGCAGCATGCAGCCCTGCAGGCCAGGTTGCCCATTTTATAATACCAAAAATGCCAGCCACGACACAGGCAAAGTTTAGCCCGCAGGAGTACCTGTCAGATTGGTGTTACCTGGCAATCAACACTACGGCTAGGTATTTAATATCATGTTCCGTGCTCCGCCCAATCTCTGGGCGGATTCCAGTCTCCAAGCGGAGTCGGTGACTGAGAGGTGTATATCCAGTGCTACTGCGCGATATGCCAACCAACCTGGGCAGCCACATTCTGCGATCACGAGTGAAGACAGCCTGTGATACATGATTCAGTCCTCATGTGTGTGGCGAGAAGGTCGGAACAGAGCGCCTCTCGCTCACCACCCCTGCTCCAGCCCGTCGTACATGCACCGCTGTCTTCGGGCAGAGGCCGCATCCTGAGCTGACTTGGGCGCCTCGCGGCCGTGAATGGGAACCTTGTGAAACGGGGCCGGGCCTTGTGGGGGTCTTTCACCCCTCCCAGCCCCTTTTGTTGTTCCGCCATGGCTTGACCACGCGCGGCGGCCGGGCTCGCCCGTAAAAGACTACGCCACGGGCTCCCCCTCCCACTCCCACGTGTTGCGGCCGCGCAGCTCTTTCATCACTTCCACGGGGCGGTAGCTTAAAGAGGCGGAAGCTTGCATGTCTGGGCTCGCTTGTGACCCAAGACGCTTCCGCTTCCACACATGTACTCAACTGTCCTCACTTCCTTATGACTTGTCGCACAAAGGCTCACTGATGTAAGGAGCCCGGTTCACTTCATGCTGCGGCTTTTGTCTTGACGGTGAAACATGTGTGCTCGCTCGATTGAGTGCCATGCTGCGGCAAGGTGTCCTCTGCCGTGCCACCAGCTCCGTGTGGTTTGGCCTCCCCCCTTCACCAGCCCCCCGCATCTGGGCCCTGAAAATAGTCTGGCAACTAGCTTTGGTGGACGGTCCGTTGATGGATGGCATATTAGGCAACTGTAAGCAACAACAAGTCCACGGCCTTGATGCCAAAACGGCCAGTAACCGGCGAATAACCACAGTGTGTGATATTGGGAGCATACCTATGCTCCGGTAATGAACGAGCAGGAGGGGCAGCCAGGCAAGGCGACCACGCGCTGGATAAATTGAACGCAACCCGGGCTTCCCACACCCCGGCTGAGATGTGTCTGGCGGTGCAGGGTTGGAGGGATATTGCTGTTTTTATACCTGTTACTGACAAGGGCTGTCCCGCAGCAGGGACGCTTCTGATCACCGGGACCTGCGGAGGTCTGCTGATAATTCTGCGATAAATAACCCTTAACCCGAGACGCCCACAAACACGACCAACACCGCCGCATATGTCGCCGTGGCAACCATTGTTTCCGTATTACTCGCTTTGAAGAGCACAGATAAGGCTCCGGCAAACGCCAAAACCGAGATACTCACCGTCACCAGGCTCTTGACAACCGTCACCTCGGGCAGTCGCATCACCATCATCGGCACGACCAACGCCGCGCCGCCTAGAAACGCCACGAGAAACCTCGCGAGCCTGTCAACGAGCGGGGACACCTGCTCGGGCGGTTCGCCTCCAAAGTACTCGTCGGTGCGGTTCTGGATGTCGTACCTGGTGTAGGTCACGGAGCGCGGAAGGTGGCGCTTCAACGCCTCACGGAGGTTGTCGCTGGGGAGCAGGGAGGGATCGGCGAAGCGGCGGTAGCCGCCAGCCTCGTCGATGAACTGGTAGTCGTCATCGCCGAAAACGCGTTCGAGGTCGAGGCGGCCGCGGCGGGCTTGCGAGCCGGTGATGGGGGTGAGGCGGGTCAGGTATTCGTAATCGCGGATTGCGTTTGCTAGAAGGGTTAGTGGATAACCCAGGTATCTCGGGAGGATGGCTGGCTGGGCAAGGACCCACCTACTGTAGTTGTGAAGGACCCTGGTGAGGGACTCGGTTTGCTGGGGTGTCGCGGTTCTTGTTGTCATGATATCGTGTTTGAGCTTTGCCAGGTCGTTTTGCATGTTAAAGATGTTCATCAGTTGGAGGCCCCGGAAGATGAGAAAGCGGGGTTCTTGTCGGGCTTCATCGAATGTGTATTTGTATAGTTGCTCTCCATAGGACTCGACAGGGCCGCTTTCACTGTCATTTTGAGGCCCAGTTGTGGGCGGCTCCATTTTGAGCGCCGCAGCCTGGTAGGGAATGATGACAAGACCGCTTGGTGGGCGTCCGCTTACTCTTTCTGCGCAAAGCAGTTATATTTCTTGCATTTCTGTAGTCTCGTGACCTCTGTCAGCCCGCCAATGAGCTGGGGCGTGGCTGTGAGCTGAAGCATTGCACCCCGGTGCTGCGGCTGAAGCGGAAAATGAAGACCCCTCACCGACACTTCTTCTACTTCTAACCGCCTCTCGAACTTGTCCCATACATACGACGGCAAGATACATAGCAACGCCTCTCCTTGCGGCATCTGGTCTGCGTCACCGGGCATGTCTTTCAACATCTTTAAATGCTGGCGGCGGGACCGAAAGCAGGCCGCGGCGGGGCCCGCTCATTGCCCGCAGCTAGACGACTCTGTAATCGTCCCTGTCAGCGGGTTCCTCAGTGGCCCCGTCATGCTACCGACATACGAGTCCTTGGGCTCGTTATCGGAGAGGATGGACAGGTATGAGAAGCAGACGCTGCGCACGTATATCTCGTTAACCACCTCGGAAGTCCTGAATACCATGCGTCGAGGAGCTCTTCTTGCGCGCTGCGTCCTTTTCGAAACGGCCCGGCTCCATAAACCTATAAGTTTCGTTGGAGCACTGAGGCTTCGCGATGACGCCCGCATCCTTGACGTGGAGTTGGCCGACTTGTGCGAAGTCTTGGCGAAAGGAAACATGTTGATACTGTGCCCACTAAATTGGGCGGATGAGTCTGTCATACTTCAACGAGAGCCGGTTCGGGGAGTGCTTCGTATGTATTCTCCCTTCCTAGTCTGCAAGAAACTTTAAAATAACATAGTACTGAGGAAATGACAGGCACAGCAAAGAAATCGCTTTTGGAGTTGGAGAAGACCTTCAATGACCAGGTCCTCGGCGAGTTGAAGAATGGCATGCAGGGCAAAGAGAGCGTCGACCACAAGAAGCTTGTTGCGAAAGTCGGGAATATGAAAGAGGAACTTGACAAGGTTTACGGGGAGATCACTACCGCATATAAGGCGGTGGAATATCAGCCCATCGAGTCGGGGATAACCACTCATATCTAGATTGGAGATAGTGAGCGACAAACTGAGGGCTGAGGAGCCACCGCTGTACTGGGGAGTTGAGTAGATACTCAGGTAGTTCATTGTCTCTCTTGCTTGTTCACATACGCAATGATCTGGCTCAAGCCCCTTCTCGCGGCTTTCCAGCACCCGCTGGTACACCGCGTCCGCCTCCTTCAGCTGGTCCTGCTGTTTGTAAGTGTTGCTTCCTGTTGCTGCCGCAGAGCCATGTAGCCCACCCTCCCCGTCTGCCGCCATGACAGGGAAATGGGCATGGTCCTATGCTTGGATGACACCCTTCCGGATTGGCCGAGTCGATCACCCGACCGGAAGCACGTCGAGGACAGCCGGCCATATCTTCGGCAGTACCAACGATAAGCGGGCCAAGAGGCACAGCATTGGCAGTGGTACCCTTGACGACGATGAGCCCGACTACCACCTTTCGACCGACACGGGCAAAGCGAAGCCAACCTCTTGGCCGCCTGGCCGCCCCCTGCCCTTTGCAACCTGTGGAAGTTGAGATGGTAGTCGCTTTACTACTGATGCGTCATCGCTTGGGTCTTCTTAGTCTTTATACACGAAGGGCAAAGGGTGTATTTGAGGTGGAGCAGGGGATGCTGATATCTATGGTCTTAATCACTTTGAAAGCTGATTCTGTGCGCACAGTGGATCCCGGTCTTTTCGCCCTCAGGGCGAGCACAGGCAACAAGTTGGATCCAAGAGGAGAGTGATGTTTTTTGGCATATACAAAAACAAAAACATACAACACCGAGGATTCCCCAGTGGTCACCCACCTGAGTACTAGTTCGGCCCTCACTGGTTTGG
>NW_008804634.1:0-11601 GCF_000145635.1 Gaeumannomyces tritici R3-111a-1
GGTGTAGAGTGCTGCGCGGGCATGTTGTTTGGCTTTGGTGCTAGTGCAATTGTATTGGGAAAGGTAGAGTTTGGGTGGGGGAAAAAATTTGCGGTCCAGACTATTTTCCGGATGGTTCGGTCGCGTGGCTGACCTAATCCATACCGGCGTTGGTGGGGTCTAGAATGCGGGAGTGGGCAGGCAGGGTGGGTGGCAGGGGCAGTGGCAGGCAGGCAGCGCGGGAATGATTGATCGACCCCTCCCGTCACACCAGCACCTGCAACCACATGCACGACCTGTGTTTTGGTTGGAGGTCTGCACTTTCTCCCCAAAAAAATATACTTTTCGATCTTTGGCCCAGCTTGCTCTCCAATCCTCCGCCGCATCGTGTACCACGAGCCCTAAGCAGACTGCTCAAAATATTGCTTCGACTACGGACACTTATTGCACCCGGCCCAGCATGGCGACCTCAACCAAGGTGTTCTCCCTTGAGGGAAAGGCCCTGAAGCTGGACACGGCTGAGGACCTCAACGCCCACATTGCCGCCCTCATCTCTATGAATGATGTCGAGGAGGTCAGGTTCTTGGGCAACACTCTGGGTATCGGCGCCTGCAAGCGTCTGGGCGAGGTCCTGTCCACCAAGAAGAGCCTTCAGGTAAGCTCGAGACCCCAAGTCTGCGATGCGCTGGTGCTGCCCGGCCTATAGCCCCCTTTTGCTGACTTATTTACCGTTTTGCCCCTTCATTTTAGAATGCCAACTTCGCCGACATCTTCACTGGCCGCCTCCTCAACGAGATCCCCGAGGCGCTTTCACACCTCCTGACCCAGATCACGAACCTGCCCAACCTGAGGACGATCAACCTCAATGACAACGCCTTCGGCATCAACACGTATGCGCCCGTCGCCGCCTTCCTCTCGTCGCATGTGCCGCTGCAGCACCTGTATCTCAACAACAACGGCCTGGGCCCCGAGGCTGGCATGAAGATCGCCGGCGCGCTCTCGGAGCTGCATGCTAAGAAGGAGGCCGCGCGCAAGGCGGGTCAGGCCGACGTGCCGAATCTCGAGACGGTTATCTGCGGGCGCAACCGGCTGGAGAACGGCAGTATGCGAGCCTGGGCCAAGACTTTCAGTCTTCACAACCGTCTGCGGGAGATCAAGATGGTGCAGAATGGTATCCGTCAGGAGGGCATCGTGCATCTGATCACGGACGGACTCAGCCACCTGTCCGACATCCGGGTACTGGACCTGCAGGACAACACGTTCACGTTGACGGGGGCAACAGCACTGGCCAAGGTGGCGCCGAACTGGACCGAGGTCGTGGAGCTGGGCATAAACGATTCGCTTCTCAGCAACAAGGGTGCGAAGGCACTGGCCAAGGCGCTGTCCAAGGGAAAGAATGCCAAACTCGAGGTTCTGCGGCTGCAGTTTAACGAGATAAACTCCAAGGGCGTGCAGGCTTTGGCCGATGCGGTCAAGGACGCGCTGCCGGTGCTTCGCAAGCTGGAGATCAACGGCAACCGACTGTCAGAAGGGGACGATGTCATCGCGGCCATGACCTCGCTTCTGGAGAAGCGGAAGGAGGAGCTCGCGGGCGACGTGGTGATGGAGGACGACTGGGGTCTGGACAGCCTGAGCGACCTTGAGGAGGAGTCTGAGGACGAGGACGAGGATGAGGAGGAGGAGGATGAGATCGAGAAGGAGGTACTTGCCGAGAAGCTGGTCAAGGACGAGGAAGAGGCGCTAGAGCAGCCCGTTATCCCGGTCAAGGACAAGCAAGTCGACGACCTAGCCAAGAAGCTCGAAAAGACTGTGATTTAGATGGGGGCGGCAGCAGGGCGGCAACACGACCGCCGGCGCTGCATTTGCTATTTTGCTTGCACATATCTCCTCCTGTCTGCGCTTGCCAATCGATACCCGTCTTCTTTTCGGCAATAACTCGCACTCTCTCGGGCGGCTTGTGTGATAGCTCGTATAGTTTGGGAGGAAAGGATCTGTTCAAGCGATAGATGTTCTTATTTTGTAATACCAGCGTGGTCAACTCAGTAGATAGGCACACAGACAGGTATCTGGACAGGTACCTGGACGTGAATGGTTGTCGATGGCCTGCCTGACTCTCGAGGCGGCGTATGGCAGCATCCAACGACTGTGCTTCTAGAATCTGGATCGTGATCTGTAGCCCTGTTCGCAGGAACCCGAGTATTAGGGGGGTATATGGAGACGTTGCATGTATAAATGCTCCTTGGGCAGCTGGGCAAAACCCCTGGATCTGTGGTTTGGTACCGCCATATCACTTATCATTTTGCCTATCAAGTTGCGGGACGATTCGTCAGCGCGGTTCGGGAGTCGGAATCTCAGCACTGAGGCGGCTGTCATTCCGGGTGCTTGCATACCTGCTCGACGTGTTGCCGGCTAATGTTCGACCTCAAGCAGGCCCATCCAGAGCGAGTCTCGGCCAACATGCCGTGTCGCCTCTGCCTCCAGACTTTCAACCTCCCTTCGCGCCCGACCTTTGGTGGCTTGGCTAGCATTCAACTCCCATCGGCCTCTTCCGTGCCAGGCGAGCAGATCCAGAGCATGTACCAAGAAAGCCTGGCCCATCGGCAGGTCCTGCCGATCACCCGGATTATGCTTTTGTGTAGGGCCAACCACTCGACGTCAATCTCATATGAACGCCAAAGTCGATATTCCTGAAGTAACTATATGCTATCAATGAGATATAGACCACGCCGTCTTCGTCCCCTTTTCCTTCTTGTAATTCCGTCCCACTTCCAAGACCTCCCATAGGCTAAAACGTGCGATATATTGGGTTCCCGGTCGCCGGCGGAGCCAGATACGTGGCTCCCATCGGCATGCCTCCTCGGCCGTCGTGACCTGGCGTACGCGAGGAGAAATGTCTCTTTGTCTCGCACCCAGCCCGCCGCCGCCGCATGTCTCTCGGTGGCCGCCACCCTCCTTGTCTCAGGCCAACAAGCCGCCACCTGAGAAGCCCTTCCAGGTGGGCTTGGCCGGGTGGGTGCCCCTCTTCAGCGACCCTGAGTCTCATTCCAGCTCTCGACCTCTTGCCCCTCTTTTTTTTGAGGCTGGGAAACTGAACCGCCGTCCACTTTACGTTCCTCTCGCTGGCGCTGGAGGAGCCCGGGACGGCATAAGAGAGACATGCGCAGAAGTAGAAAAGGCCAGAGGCCCTGAGGGAAAAGGAGGACTGGGTCGTGAGGATACAAATCCATCACCACCCTCCCATCCGGACAGAGTTTGCTGCCAGGCGCACTGGACTTTTCTCAATCCCCACGCTCTCTTAAGCCACACTGTCATATTGTCGTTACATACCTCATCCACTGTCGTTACCTTGTCAAGGACACCCTGCCCTCGCTCATACCAAAACAGCTGCGAAGATGGCGAGCCTGCTCCTGGCTGCTGTATTTTCTCTAGCCTTGTCAGTGGCTGCCGCACCCGTGGCAGACGCGGCACTCCATGGCAGAGATGTCTTTTGCTTCACTGCCCCCGGTCCCACGGCCACCGTGACCGTCGCCGTCACGGTCTTTGCCACGGGCGGCAGCAGCCCGACCCGGACCTCCACGTCTACTCCGTCCTCTCGTACCTCGAGCACCAGCACGCTCTCAACACAGACCCCGGGCGACAGCTCTGGAACGCAAACAGGGTACAAGAATGTCTTGTACTTTACCAACTGGTAAGTTGGCTCATGGTGACCGACGATCCGTGGGGGTCACGACCACCTTGGCCATCTTATACGCTTGCTAACTGCCAAATTATTGCTCAGGGGAATATACGGTGCCAACTTCCAGCCCCAGCAGATTCCTGCCGAGAATGTCACCCACATCCTCTACTCTTTTGCCGACATTGCATCGGACGGTGAGGTGTAAGTATCTCCAGCCCTATATTCCCAACGCACCAACGCCATCACCCAGTCCCCAGCACTGACCAAACGTCTTCTCCCGCACGGTAGCAAATCATCCGACTCGTGGTCCGATGTAGAGAAGCACTACGCCACCGACTCGTGGAACGATGTGGGCCGCAACGCCTACGGGTGCGTCAAGCAGCTCTACATCCACAAGAAGCGCAACCGCCACCTCAAGGTCCTCCTGAGCATCGGTGGCTGGACCTGGTCGCCCAAGTTCGTGCTGCCCGCCTCCACCGACGCCGGCCGCCGGCGCTTCGCGAGCAGCGCCGTCAAGCTCCTGGCCGACTGGGGCTTCGACGGCCTCGACCTCGACTGGGAGTACCCGCAGAACGCAAAGGAGGCCCAGGACTACGTCCTGTTGCTCAAGGCCTGCCGGGAGGCCCTCGACGCCTACGCCGCCCAGCACGCTCCGGGCTACCACTTCCTTTTGACGGTCGCGACGCCCGCCGGCCCGCAGAACTACAACAACATGGACCTCGCCGGCATGGACCCTTGGCTCGACTTTTGGAACCTGATGGCGTACGATTACGCCGGGAGCTGGGACTCCACCTCGGGTCACCAGTCCAACCTGTTCCTGAACCCGAGCAACCCGTCGGCAACCAAGTTCAGCACCGACCGCGCCGTCAAGGACTACCTGGCCAAAAACATCAAGCCCCACAAGATCACCCTCGGCCTCCCCCTGTACGGCCGCGCCTTCACCCAGACCGACGGGCTCGGCAGGTCGTACTCGGGCGTCGGCCCGGGCTCCATCGAGAACGGCGTGTGGCTGTACAGGGACCTCCCGCGGCCCGGCGCGTCCGAGCAGTGGGACGACGCGGCAAAGGCCAGCTACAGCTACGACGGGTCCTCGCGCGTGCTCGTCACGTACGACACGGTGCGGTCCGCGGGCGAGAAGGCCGCATACCTCGTCTCCAAGGGGCTCGGCGGCGCCGTCTACTGGGAGGCCAGCGGCGACCGCGTCGGCGCCGCAAGCCTCGTCGGCACCATGGCCCGCAAGATGGGCCGCATGGACCGCTCCAACAACCTGCTGTCGTACCCGGCCAGCCAGTACGACAACATCAGGGCCGGCATGCCCGGCGTCTGAGTGGCGGGGGGATGGGTGCTGCTGCTGGGCTCCCCCTCCCCAGTCGGATGGCGTTCGGTGCCGTGCCTTTCCATCTACACCTTTCACCTTCTGCGAGTGAGCAGGTTATGCGTTACATTACACAAGAGTAAACGATTCACGCGTCATATGTCACCATTTCTATCATATGTTTCGTACCTTTCTCTTCTTTCATGTATTGCGGCGGCCGAGCTGGTCTCGGCCTTTCCGCAACTCCAACTTTCAACCAAGCACATCTGGCAGGTCCTATCACACACACACCCGTCTTTCGTATCTGCAATACTTTTGCTGTGCATCTTTGGTGGACCTCATTTCTCTACCCTTGTCCATTCATCCCCTTCTCGCCCACACACCACCTCCGGAGACAGGCTGACTCGGCCGCGTGTGTGGGGAGGCCCTCACCACGATCCGGCTCATGGGGCGCGATCCAGTCCAACGGCATCTCAGCATTCAATGGGCACATAGCTCAGTTGGGAGAGCGTCAGACTGAAGCCAATAGCTCAGTCCACCGTATCTGAAGGTCGCCGGCTCGATCCCGGCTGGGCCCAAGCAAAAACAGCGTTCTGTCTTCCTGGCAGCAGGTGGGCTGTTTGTTTTGTTGACTTTTTTTTCCTGATCTATCCATCCCATGACTATCTTCTCCCATTTTCGTTTTCTTCCCATTTTGCTGCAATAAAGCAGCGTGCGTTTCGTGCCTCGAGCAAGCCAGATTTGTACGTAGAGATATGGCCGCCGTCTGGGTTAGGGTTCCAGCTCAGGGGCTCCTCTACCTCCCCGGCCTCTCAGGCAGGAACTCGATAGCTGACAGACGGACTCCCGTCGCATTCCCGAGCACAAAATAACCATTTTTACACTTTCGGCTGACTCTGCCGTGAGCGTTGTGTGAGTGGGGCGCACCACGACCCCTGATACTTGTCAAAAGAACAGACGGAACAGGGGGTCATGCGCTCCGAAACGCCACGGGTTTCGACTCGCTCGTCTTTGCGTGAATCCCAAGGGCGGTGCTGCCATTTTTCTTGCCACTCCTTCATCGTTTCTTTTCCACCCCAGCCTTCGCAAGGGCGAGGTCTTCGGGAAAGACCGCACGATAGGAGAGAGGCTGAATAGTGTGAACTTGGATCGACACAGGAGCGACCCATTAGTCAGGCCTGTTGGGCGGGTTTGCACGTGTTTCTTGGGTATTTTATATCGAGGTTCGGATCCCAGGATTCCGAGCGACGTCGCCAAACCTGTCTGTCCCTTCGATATTGGGTTCGTGCTCATCGTTGCCCCTAGTTCGAAATAAGATGAAGTGAAAAAAGCCCCAAGCCGTGAAGCTCTCATCTGCGTCAGCAGACCGCCCCCTAGACCTTCGATTAAGAAATAAACAGAGAAAAAGTCGTCATCAAAGGTATTCCTCGTGCACGATTTGGCCATGAGCGTGTGTCTGCTCAGATTGTCAACCAAGCCTGACAGACAGATACGTATATACACACACGCACCATGTGCTCCATGACACTCCACTTGGCACGATCTTCTCGGCCATTCGCCGGTGGGTTGAACTGTGCCCGATGGAACCCCGGAGAAAATAAAACATTAAACCATCAGAAACACCGCCACCACGGCGGCCACGCCACCGGCAAGCGCGTCAGATGCGGCGAGTCCCGAGGCAGCGTTAGGGTCCCCACCGGGCGCCTTCGGTGCACCGGTGACTATGGTGCCGCCGGCAGTGATAGCAGCTGCGTTGGGCACCGTCAGCGTCATGGTCTGACCACCGCTGGTGACCACCGTGGTCAGAGAAGCAGGGACCGAAGGCGTGGGCCTCGTGAACGACGTGGCGAAGGTGGTTCCTGACGGCGGGCCTTGGACGGTGCCAGTCGGGGCTGGACCACCCGTTCCGGTGGGCAGGCCTCGGAGCGTGCCGGTCTGGCTACCGCCGCCCTGTCCACCGGTGGCATTGGGCAATGAAGCCAGCGGGTCCTCGCCGCCAGAAGGGTTGGTGCCGGACGTGGGGTTTCCACCCGCCGGACCAGCAGGGGAGCCAGATTTGGAGGGAGAGTTGGCATCGCCAGAACTGGAGGGAGACTCGGCATCTCCGGATCCGGAGGGAGAATTGGTGCCAGGGAGTGGCTGCAGAGTTCCCTCATCGGCGGGACCATCAGAGCCTGCGCCAGGGACCAAGGGGCTCGTCGAGTTCCTCCCGGCGGCTGGCGCCGTGCCATTGATGGGCCTGGTCGAGTTTGAGAAAGGGCCAGTTGCGGGAGGAGGCAACAGCGAGGTCTCGGGAGCTGCTTCTGTACTTTCGGTCGGTTGAGGAGCTGCACCTGTGCCGATGGGCCGCAGACTCGCCACCCCGGTCGCGTTGGTAAGAGGGAAGGGCGCGTCGGTCGCAACGGGGATGGGAATCAGGCCAGTAGCGTCCGACGCAGCGGGGAGGGGGAGCAGAGCTGCGGCATCCGTGGCGGCAGCCTCAGCAGTGGTCGAGGCCCCGGTGGCGGAAGTCTCGGCCGTGGTAGAGGCAGTCTCGGCCGTGGTCGAGGCCTCCGCAGTGATGGTAGCGTTGGTAGCAGTGGCACCGGTGGCCGTGACATCTGTAGCTGTAGCGTCGGTGGCGACAGACTCAGAGGTGGTCAGGGTATCAGTGGAGGTGGCCTCAGTCGCCGAAGCGATCGGCAAAATGCCATCGGAGCTCGTCGTGGCTGAAGCTAGGGGCACTTCTCCGGTCCCAGAAGCTGTGGTTGCAATAAGGCCCTCGGACGTCTGCGAAGATGACGGGACTCCTGGTATGGATGAGACGATGATGATACCTGCGGCGACAGAAGGAATTGGCTGGGATGTGGTAGCAGCGAGACCAGGGGCGGTGAAATCGGCCCCGAGTTGAGGCAAGCTCTGCAGGGACGAGGTTGCCGAGGGAATCACAACATCAGGAGCGGCGATATCACCGGTTTGAGAAAGGCTTTGGGCGGCCGAGCTAGCTGAAGGTGCGATGGGAGCGAGGGGCTGCGACGCCGACAACACAGGGGCTGTCGTCGTAGCACTCCTGGTAACGCGGACAAGGGTCGTCGGCAGCGTGGGGGAAGGCGCGATCGTCGGCAGCGGCTCCAAAGCGCCGGCTAGCGGGTTTGCCGCGAGGTTGTCGTCGCCTGGCAGCGGCGACAGCCCGTCTGCTCCAGCGCCACCTGTGGCCACAGGCGGGAGTTGCTGTCCGGATCCTGCACTAGCACCGGCTCCACCCCTAGGCGCCCCGACAACCACTCTAGCTCCGGCTCCGGCCCTCGACGTCGTCGCCGCTCCGGCGCTGGATGTGACTTCAACTCTGCCACCGTCGACCCGGGGCCCGGTTGCGCTCCGGGTGCTGTTGTTGAATCGCGGGCCAGTCCGTTGGGCGCTGACCTCACTTAGAGCCAGGCTCAGAAGGAGACTGGCCAATGTTTTCTTGGAAAAATACATCGTTGCTGCTGTTATCTATCGGTTGGCAACAATGACTCGTTCGGGAAGTGTTAAGGCGTGCTGTCAGTCAGGCGAGCCAAAAATAACTAGGCCGGCTAGACGTATACGGTTTAAAGAGCGTAAGGGCCGTAGGGAAGAGAAGTAAATGTGCCGAAAAATAATACACAAAACTAAGCTGGCCGGCAGTCTCGAAAGGAATGACTCTCAAAGTGGGACGAGAAACGAAGAAAAGAAGGAAGAAAGGAAGGGAACGAAGAAAAAACTCCTCGACTGAGAAGGATCTCGAAGACAGGCAGCGATGACAAGAAAGCGAGAGAAACAAAAGAAAGATGGTTAGCTGGGTCAAAGCAAGAAATAGCAACAGCAGGCCTGCAAGCCGAGCCGTGCGCAAATCCCCCAGCAAAGGCTTTCCCCGGACGGTGTGGGCATGACGAGGCCGCCTCATGTTTGATGCCCTTGCTAGGCATCTTCTAGGTAGGGTGGGGATTTAGGGGAAGGGGTGTGGTTCTGTTCCTCTGCACATCGTCTGGTGCGATGCGGTCTGTAAATCCGTCCGACATGGCACTGCACAGTATCCCGCATCTGCCAAGTGCCACCATCCCATCTGTGCGAGCAGGGTTCGCAAGATGTTGCAAGGTCGTGAATCTGCTCTTTGATCTGGTCCACGAGACAGGAAATTTGTCTTCTTCTCTACTGCAGCAGACGAGGAACCTTGTTGTCTGTTCTTGAACAGATGTGAATGATGCATCCCGGTTTCACAACTTTTACCCAAGTGGCTGAGAACGGACGAACGGTATGCATGCCACCTCGGCAGCGAGGGGAACAGATGAGGCCATTAAGGAAACACGAACGCACAGTGAGTGCAGAATCACGAAAGACACCTTGTGGCGGGCACGCCTATTGTACGATCTGCTTCTCCGCGATTCCTCGGCACGAGACTGGCGGAACGAATATCGATGACTGCCAAGAGCGCGTGACCCGATGGATGGATAGCAGAATCCGCCTGGCCAGCTTGCGGGCATCATCACTAGATGAAGTGGTCCAACGCACGCACGCCCACCCAGCACGTTAACAAGACAGGTGGGGAGGGACACAGGAAACGGGAAAAAGATGGTGCTTTCCCTTGGCCTTCTGTGAGATGGCGGGAAGACGGGCGTGATGGAGCAAGGGGCGTCTCGCAAGTGGGCTTGGTGGATGTCGCATCAGGAGATCAGGGGTAAGCGGGAAAGCAGCCGAAAGAGGGCGAGGCGCCGATGGATGGGAAACAGGAGACGGATGGGAGAAGGGAAGGAAAAGTCAAAGGTGGATGATGTGTGCAGGGGGGCTGCGCTTAAGGTTGAAAATAAGCATGGGAGGGCAAGCCAGTTGGGATGGAGACAGAGTGACAGAGCGGTGCCGTTGTGTGGCAGGCCCCTAGACCCCTGGCCCCTAGGCCCCTCGCTCCGGTTGCAGTCTAATCTGGGACTTCGACGCCTGCCAGAACGATGGGTCCGTTCGGCTGGCCTGCGCGTGGGTTCCGCTGGGCGCCCTGCCTTCAAGGTGCGGCTCTGGCACGTTGCCCTGCAGCTTCTGAAACCCGCCTCGCCATTCGGCCGAGGTCCCCTGGCTCCGACCAGGTGGGAATCCTTGACAAGGGTCAGCCCATCCATTGGGCGATTGCGCGGCGTGTTGGCTGGGAGGCGTCGATGGTTCTGATGCCGTTCAAGCCGTCCTCCGAGTGCCATAGTTTCCTTGACGTCGGTGCGCCAATCGTATGGTTGGTCAATTTTGTCCGTGTCGCAAGTGATGTGCAACCGGTGTTGTTTTAGACCCTGTGTTGATGGGAATTGACAGCCTGCCTGTCGTTCCTCAACACGCCCCACAGACACACCCCAAGCCGCACGTGATCTGGCACCATGGCATACAGGTCAAAGTGGTCACAGACGCGTCTCGGGCGCGGGGCACTTTATTTCGAACGCGTCGACCAACCAGCCCCCCCGCCAACCAGCCAGTCCCCCACCACGGTAGCTGTTTTTCGTCATCTTTGCAAGGAAGAGCGGCAAGTGAAGCACAAAATCTGAAAGGGGAGCCTACAGCCCTATAATCACAATGACGGCAACAGAAAGCAGCAACTCAAACCCCAACGGTGCCGCCAGGCACGAGGAGCACCAGTACCTCGACCTGGTGCGCGAGATCCTCGACACGGGCGAGCACCGGCCGGACCGCACGGGGACGGGCACTTACTCCGTCTTCGCGCCGCGGCCGCTCAAGTTCGCCCTCAACCGCGACGGCGCCCCGGTGCTGCCCCTCCTCACCACCAAGCGCGTCTTCACGCGGGCCGTGGTGCTGGAGCTATTGTGGTTCGTGTCGGGCAGCACGTCGTCGGCGCCGCTGAGCGAGGCCGGCGTGCGCATCTGGGACGGCAACGGGTCGCGCGAGTTCCTCGACTCGCTCGGCCTGGGGCACCGCGACGTCGGCGACCTGGGCCCCGTCTACGGCTTCCAGTGGCGCCACTTTGGCGCCGAGTACGTCGACGCCAGGACCGACTACGCCGGCCAGGGCGTCGACCAGCTCGCAGAGGTGGTGCGCAAGCTGCGCGAGAGCCCCTTCGACCGCCGCATCATCCTCAGCGCATGGAACCCGCGCGACATGCACCTCATGGTCCTGCCGCCCTGCCACATGTTTGCCCAGTTTTACGTCTCGTACCCGCGCGGTGGCCCGAGGCAGCAGCAGCAAAGGGCGACGGCAGCGGGTGCGGAGGCGCCAGCAACAGCAGCAGTAACAGCAACAGAAACAGCAGAAGCGGCAGCCCAGCCCCAAAACGGAGGAGGGGAGCCGCAGGCGAGGCCAAAGGGCCACCTCCACTGCCAGCTGTACCAGCGGTCCTGCGACATGGGCCTGGGCGTCCCCTTCAACATCGCGAGCTACTCGCTGCTGACGCACATGCTCGCCCACGCCTGCGACCTCGTGCCCGGGTCGCTGACCCACGTCATGGGCGACGCCCACGTCTACGTCGACCACGTCGACGCCCTCCGCACCCAGCTCGAGCGCGAGCCCCGCCCCTTCCCGGAGCTCGAGATCGCCCGCCCGCCCGAGACGGTGGGCGATGGCAACATCGATGGCTGGAAGCTCGAGGACTTTGTCGTCAAGGGGTACGACCCGCACAAGGCCATCGCCATGAAGATGTCGGTGT
>NW_008804635.1:0-2638 GCF_000145635.1 Gaeumannomyces tritici R3-111a-1
CAGCAGCAGCGCCGCCCGCTCCACCACTCGCCCGCCCTCTCGCTGCAGCACGTCCTGCTGGCCGGCGCCGACGAGGCCGCCCGGTCGCGCGCCGCGGCACCACCGCCGCTATTCCCCCCTGCGACGACGACGACGACGACGACGGCAGATGGTGGGCAGGCGCTCAACGGCCGGGCGGGCGGCGGGGCTGCTGGGGGCGGCGGTGGTGGTGGCGAGGTCGGCGGCGGCGGCGTCGTGGCGGCGAGCAAGGCGACGGAGGAGCTGGGGTCCATGGTCAACGGGACGGCGCCGCCGCCTTTGCCCTTGTTCCCATACGATGGCGGCCGCTGCGTGCTCGAGTCGCGCGGCGCGCTGGGGGCGTCGCTCCCGGTTGGCGGCGGTAGGGAGCCGAGCGAACTGTCGGGTTGAGGTGCTGCAGGGCGGGAGGGTTTCATGGGCCTTTCCTTTGTTGTTTCCCTGGAGGAGAAGGGTGGCAAAAAGCGTGCATGCAGCGTGAGATGGGAGCGTCACGGGGAGGAAAGATGCTTGGTTTGTCCGAGATGGGATTCGTCCTTTTGCTGTGGCAGGGCTCGTATTGTTGAATATCTAGTGTTTGATGCTTTAAGAGGGAAATATACATGGCCTAGCCAAGTCGAAAAGTGGTGGTATCGTTCGCCACGAAAATCCGTACGGGATATCTATCCTGCTAGTCGGTTGTGATGGCTCCGGCCGCTGTTACCAGCCCCCAACCAAGCATGCTTGCACCGTAAGTAAGACACAAACGATGCATAGAAATTGGTGTTACTGGAGGGCGCGGTTGTTGGCGGCTTCTGGGGCTTGTGGGAACCAACTTGGGAACTCTTGTGGCTCTTTGGGAAACAGATCCGCCATCTCCCCAAGACTATCACTGGGGGATAAGGAGGGTTCTAGCCCTACCTTCCTCTGAGCTAGGTAGCAGCAGCGTTGCGGAACCTGGATGAAAAATACTCCGGTGGCTTACATGGTTGACCTCGCCTTGCCGGCGGTGCCTCCTGGCGGGAGCTTTCACAACCAGCAGTGAACATGCGCCCTGATAGCCTCGTGCGGCCGCGACTGTAGCAGCGGTGTTTACGGTCCTTTTGGCATGGCGGTTGGGAGGAGGGGGAGGAAGGGAACGTATAGGTGATGCGGGATGCACTTTACACTCACCTGGGGCCCGCCCCCTTGGTTCTAGACCTAGGATATGTTTTTGGTGCCGGTCTAGACGGAAGCGAGTCCAGTTGGCGGCCCTGCAATATAGAGCAAAACGAAACCAGGCGGCCATCCATGGTTTCAACCAAAGGCAGAAAGAATCGAGGGCACACAGCCATCCATAGAAGCAACCGTAGCGAGATCGCAGGAATCCCAACGCCACCCAAACCGCCGTCTTGGCAGGCCACACGGCCCAGCGTGGCGGACAAGGCCGCTGAATTGTGCCTGGCTTGGAGCAGCGAGCGCAGAGCTGTGTTTTGCGCATGACGGACCTGGCGCGTGCCGAGACCGGGTAGGTCGCCCCTCGGGAGCCCTGCATGGCCTGGCCTGGCAGGGCGAGGGCGGGGTGTGGGGTTAAACATCGAGGCCGGCTGTTGCTCGACTGGGAAAGGAAAGCCAGGTAACAAAAAAAAAATGTACCTCTGTACCGATCACCGAAACGGGGTGGTGGTGGTGCTCCAGACCGCTCGGATCAACGCCACGTATCTCTCGCTCAGCGTCCGGATTTTCGCTCTTGATTTTACCCAGGAACAGAGCAACTGCTAGCTCAAGACAGGATCCACAAGTCTCGGCTCAATCCGAGATGGAAACGGTTGCACATACCCAGGCGATTGACCCAAAGGGGAAACAAAAACAAAAAGGCAGAATATCACAAGGTCAAAATATCCCTTCGTCGGCTCTCATCCCATAAAGCCCCGATCCCTCTCGATCTCTCTGGCCTCATCTAGCTCTCTCAACTCTTCCACCCCTTCCCCTTCCCTCGGCCCATGCTGGACCCGGGTGCGTGGCAGGGCAGCGGGGGGGCCGTGCGCGTCTGAGCTTTAACGATAGGATGAGGTGGGGCAACCCCATCGGGCCAGCAGACAAGCTTGAAAAGAAAAGAAAAAAAAAAAGAGAAATAGGAACGAACCTTGGCCCAGCATCAGAACTCGTATGGGGGACCGCCTTGATTTACATAAACCTTCCTTCGGATGAGGTACAGTCGCTGGCTGGGTGGCTATTCATGGTGGGTGAGAAGCGAGAAAAGAGAAAAAGAAAAGAAAAAAAAAGCCAAGAAGGGGGTTGAGTACCTGAGACATGGTGGGCATTGGTCCAGCGGCCCGGCCGCTTGACAGGTTTTGGCTTAAGCACGAGGCCGAGGGTGGTTGCACTCCCGCCCTTCTACGGGAGCCATCGCCGGCGTAGCTGCACCCCTCCAGCTGAGAAAAAAAATCGGCATGCGCGCGCGCATTGTGTCGGGCTGCTAGGTCAGCAGCTATTAGGTACACCTTGAGTCAAGGATGCAAATTCTCCCCTGAGCGGCAGTTCAAACTGCGAGCTGGACGCAAGAGGGGCCAGTTAGTACACCACCCACCTTGGCGACAGTAGCGGGCGAAGATGTCGATGCTGGGAGGTGCTGTGTGTGGCCAAGGCGAAAGTAGCCTGGATA
>NW_008804635.1:2794-11540 GCF_000145635.1 Gaeumannomyces tritici R3-111a-1
GAGAAGCGAGAAAAGAGAAAAAGAAAAGAAAAAAAGCCAAGAAGGGGGTTGAGTACCTGAGACATGGTGGGCATTGGTCCAGCGGCCCGGCCGCTTGACAGGTTTTGGCTTAAGCACGAGGCCGAGGGTGGTTGCACTCCCGCCCTTCTACGGGAGCCATCGCCGGCGTAGCTGCACCCCTCCAGCTGAGAAAAAAAATCGGCATGCGCGCGCGCATTGTGTCGGGCTGCTAGGTCAGCAGCTATTAGGTACACCTTGAGTCAAGGATGCAAATTCTCCCCTGAGCGGCAGTTCAAACTGCGAGCTGGACGCAAGAGGGGCCAGTTAGTACACCACCCACCTTGGCGACAGTAGCGGGCGAAGATGTCGATGCTGGGAGGTGCTGTGTGTGGCCAAGGCGAAAGTAGCCTGGATGGAAAAAAAATAAAAATGGTATTTCTTTGGTCCGTCCTTTTCGTCTACTGGATAGGTAATCACACCACATAATACAACTAGGAAAAGGAACAGGTGGTACCGCCAGACTGTTTCCATGCTGCGCCCTCCACCTCCTCGCCTTGAGCAACAGAAAAAGAAAAAAAAAAAGCGATTTCCTTCCAACGATAGATAGCGAGTGATCACAACAAGTTTAAACTTGCCCATTAAGCAGTCAATAAAAAAAACGAAACAACAGCCACAATGATAGGATGGGGACATGGTATATAGAAGTGGTTGTGATTTTTTCTCTCTTGGTTTTGCGGCAGAAGGAGGTTGACAAAGCAGACGCGCAAACACACACAAGCACCCAACCGAAGAGGGAAAAGTCCTGACACCCCACACCGGGTGATGGAAGAAGAAAGAAAGGTCGGAAACAATCATGGAAGGAATGCTGACAGGTCTGAACGCCGGCTTTACAAAGCGAATGCACAGGGGCAAGGATAAGCAGAAAAGAGAAAAATAGACACTGGCGTCAAGGAGCTTTTCCCGGGGAGGTGGATTGTAGGCCGGGGACGGCACTCCTGACAAAAGGTGTCAAAAGAGGGTATTCGGCCGCCCCCGGAATGAAGTCCGAAGCCAACATTTCTTCCAAGTTGCCAGGACAAGTTTCCTTCTTGTCCAATCGTCGCTTGCCTCGTTCACTGGCCCACCCCCTTTTCGGCGAGAATAGAAGAGGGGTGTGACGGGCTGCGGAGCTCCGGTTGCGGGGTGGAGGGCAACATGAAAACCACGACTCGACGTCTGGCGGTGGTAAGAAAGGAGAGGCATCAGGAAGGCAAGAGGCGAGTGAGTTAACCGCTGGTGTTGCAGGCGATCTCCTGGTTGCTGCAGTCTTGCAGGGTTGAGCCCTGAGCCTGGCCCCTGTTGACGGCGTCGTTGCAGTTGTTGGTCTGGATGGCACAGGCGCGCTTCTGGGCCTCGGCGCGGTCCGTGAAGGTGGCGCCGTTGACGCTGAAAGGCCGGGCTGCGTCACCGCTGTTCCCGATGGCGGGAGCAGCACCACCAATGGCCTGGGCGTTGGCGCCGCCTGATTGGGCGGCGCGGCCGTTGTTGCGTCTGCCTCCGTTGTTCTGACCGTTGTTGTTGTTCTGCGCACCGTTGTTGTTCTGACCGTTGTTGTTGTTCTGACCGTTGTTGTTCTGGCCGTTGTTATTGTTCTGGCCGTTGTTGTTGTTGTTGTTACCACCACCGCCGCCCACAGTGAAGCGGATGCAGTCATCCTGGGCACCGCGCTGGGCGACGGGCATCAGAACGGGCTGGTGGTTGGACGCACCAGCCATGGTGCAGAGGCGGTAGTTGCCGTTGGGGAGGCCGCCGGTAACAGGGGTCTCGAGAGTTCCCTGGCCGTTGCCGTTGTCGTTGATGCCCTTGAAGAAGACGAACTGCTGGGCGTTGAGCGGCTGCGTGGGGTTGAGGTTGCCACCGAGATCCTGGACCGTCACGTGGGTGTGGCCGACGATCTGTCCGTTCTGCAGCGCCTGGGGAGCAGAGTAGTAGGTGGCCTGGGCGTTGGTGAAGGAACCCAGCTGCATGTTGGCAATCCGAACCTGGATGTTGAAGTTCTGGTTGGCCGGCAGGGTGTCACCATTCTTGGGGTTAAGGATGACGGTTGACACCATGCGTCCGACAGCGGGGACCTCGCCCATGGCTGTGCGGCGTGTTAGTCGTACTCGCCCTCGGCAGGTGTGATCGAGGGAGGTATCAAAACTTACGGATACCGTTGCAGGAGCCGGCCCGGTTCTGCTCGCCGTTGGTGATGGTCTTGCCAGAGCAGAAGTTGATGAAGTTGTTGGCGTCCCTGAACATGATTGTTAGCATTCCCTGCTCTCTCCTTGGCTAGGACACATATCAAGGGTCCACTTACGTGGCAGACTCGACCTGGCCCTCCTCAACCTGACCGTTCTGACCCGTCGCAGCGCTAGCAGCTTGGATGGCATTTTGGTTCAAGCAGTTGGCGCCCTGGCCACCACCGTTGTTGTTGTTTCCGCCGTTGTTGTTGTTGTTGTTGCCTCCATTGTTGTTGTTGTTGTTGTTTCCACCGCCCCGGTTCTGCCTGGCCATCAGCGCCCCAGAGGGTGGCATGAACGGCACGACGCTAGCCTCGGTCATGACAGCCAGGCCAACAAGGCCCATCAGCGCGGACTTCATCAACATCTTGGTGATGGGTGTGAACTCGGCTCTGTATTAATCGTAGACTTTCGGGTTTACGGCGATTGTCGAGGTCGGGTGAGTAGGACGGGGATTGGGACAACTTTCAAGAAGAAGAAAAAAACCACAAAGTTGAAGCTGGTGCCAGACCGTGTAAAAAGGAGCGTTCACAGCAAGCTGTGTTTAATACTAGTAATGGGTTGGAGTAAAGGGGTATCTTTGATCGTCCCAATAAGGAATGAATGAATGGAAAACGTCAAACCGGACCGGCCAACGAGGAAGAAGTAAAGGGGAGTGGAAAAGAATGGTGAGAACGAGAAGAAATAGGACAAGGCCAGCAAAGTAGGGACGGACGGGTCAAATAGCTATGGAGAGGCCAAGACAAAGTTCTTTATATCGCGACGGGGCGTTTCGAGCCACCCCCATTTCGCCAAGCTTTCGGCGACCGGGACTGCTTGCATCAACCCAAGTGGGAGCCATTGGGTCTGTCCTCGCCATGGGGGGGCCCTTGGCCGGCAGGGGAGGGGGTGAGCGGTGCTCAAACACCGGACGGATTTCCAGCTCGGAGACGCAGCTGCGTCGTGGGTCCCCACGATCCCAAAACATGCGGCACCAAGGGGAGGGAGAGGGATGACGATGGGAGCCAACTTAGACCGAGCGCCGGATGGGTGGTGCCGCTAGTGAGGGAGGGGTGGGCATACGGGCTGCGTGGGAGTGGGGGGGCGTGCGAGGTGGCCTCTGGGGGTGCGTGAGAGGAAACCCAAGTGTCAAACCCGGGGATTGGCATCGCGCTGACTGAGGGCTGGCTTCCGATGGGCATTTTGCGAGCTGCTCGGGGCAAAGCAGACGCGGGAATCCAGCACATGGCGTTCCAGCTCCAGGCGTCCCAAACGGTTGTGTGCCTGCCGATCAGCAAGCAGAGTGGCCTGGACCAGCTCTGGTGCTCCTGGTGGTGCTGCTGGCCGCGGTGCATACTGTATGCTGTGCGTGGCTACAGCCGCTACCACGGTTTGGTGCCGTTGTTGCCGTTACAAGCCCAGCCCGAGATACCCGAGCTTCCCCAGCGGTCCAACTTTCAGGTTGTTCCCTCAATGGTACTGCTCGCTTGCCCTTTGGAATCCGTTGTGGGGGAGCGAAGGGGTCTGATGTTGCTCCCGCTATCCCAGCTGCTGTGGGTGGGCTCCAGTCGGGAAGGGTGCAGTAGGGTGCAGTAGGGTGCAGTAGCGGGCTGGTTGGGTTGCTGCTTCTCTGGTTAGCTGCCTCAGGCCGCTTTCCTTCTTCTTTTTGTCTTTTTCTTCTCTGTCGTTGATGCGGCTTCCCACGTCAGAGATTTTGACCGAACCCTTGCTCGAGCCCCTGTTCGGTGCCCTGTAACTGCCCCACCACCCTAATTGTTAGCCAATGGCAGTGCGGGCCTCCAAGCGACCATGTTTCGAACCCCATCATCCCGGCCGCTGATGAAGCACAACGAGACGGGTTTAAGCGCGGCGCCCGTGCTGGAGCTGTTCGCGCGCGCTCCCAGTTTGGGGGGGGGGGTGGGACAAAGGCCCACGCAGGCCCTGTAACATGGAAAAGCAGCCATCGACAGCGAATAGACGGTGGGTTTCTATTGCCAGCACGCGCCCGCGCCAAAATTAAAGTCGCGTCCAAGCCTTATCTACCCTCAATCCTCTTGATGCGACCAGGCTCGCGTTTCCACGCACCGAACAGAGGGCTTCGCCCCTCGGCCCCTTGCGCAGGTCGTAGGAATCAAGGCAATCAACTGGGCACCCGAAACTGGACAAGAGGCACGGCGGCCCAGAAACGGGCTCTCACGATTGACAAGTGATGCGCCCTCATGATTGCTGTGGCAGGGCAGATCAGCCAGCGCGGGAGGCTTGCATGGCTTGGCTGTTGTCGTACAGACAAAACTTGCAATATAGGCGCGACGTCTCCGCCGTCAAGAGCAGGAGGTTCTGGCCTGGTCGCCGCGGTTTGTTCTTGATGACGTTCCCACCCAAGCACAGGCGCCGGCGTGCTCCATCCAGGCGCTCGCCAGGGCGCGAGAACCGGTACTTGGGCGGGAGCCATCAGGTTCAGATGGATGGAAAAAGGTTGTTTCGCGGATCAGTTGGCTAGGTACCAGCCGAGCATTGGCAGCATTTCAAATTCCGCAACGGTCCCTGGTCCTGGCAGTCGACACGCAAGACCCCGGCCCCCTGCCGCGAGCGCGAGATTTAAACATTTAATCTCGTATCAAATACGCGGCGCCGGCCATCCGTTCTGGCGGCGACCCTACGCTTTAGCCATTGCCACCACAACGCTTGCCTGGTGGGCCAGAACAGGCACCGGCTGGATGAGCTTATTGTTAGCGATTGCAACCCCCGCGCGCTGGGGCGGGTGTGTTCATGATAGGTGATGTCTGGAAATGGGACTGCGTCTAGAATACCCATTTGGTCCTCTCGCGCGTATTGACTTTTACGCAAAAAAGGCCTAAACTAGGTCAATGGTTTACTTGTGTTGCCGCAGACCATAGGAATGCGCAAATCGGGGTAGCACGTGGCAACCTGCTACATGGGAGAGGCTTTTCTGGAAAATGCAGCTGCGGGAGGATGGCAGCGGGAGGTCGCAAGCGCCTAGGTGAATCTCCAAATGCC
The DNA here is from genome assembly GCF_000145635.1 of Gaeumannomyces tritici R3-111a-1. NCBI lineage: Eukaryota > Fungi > Ascomycota > Sordariomycetes > Magnaporthales > Magnaporthaceae > Gaeumannomyces > Gaeumannomyces tritici. Next base: position 8,053 of record NW_008804635.1, read on the forward strand.
CACTGGTTATTTCCGTTGACAACACACAGCCCGCTCCGCCCTGCTGGACCGTGCTGGTTCCCAGCCCAAGCAAAAAACGGTTTCGCGACATGGAATCTCTCCGAAATAATTAAAAGACGCTTGCTGCAAGATAACGCGCATCGTGGCTGGGCTGGTTGCCACGCGCGCAAGCGGAGCGGCTGATACCAGACTTTTTTTTTTGGTGAAGTTTACTTTTGGTGAAGTGTGTGTCGAAATAGTGTTCGGTAGGGTTGCCCGCCCCTTGCAACTCGCTCAATCCTTCCTGCTGGGAAGTCGTGTTTGAGGCTCCAGCTTGAGACATGGAGACGATGCCCAGGTAGATGAGCCCCAGCCTGCATCCCACCCCACCGGTGCAAGAGGCAGTGGGAAAAGTCTAACCTCCCCCTCCTCGAGCTCCACAATGCCAACTTGTGCCGACCACTCCTTTTATTTCACGAAACAAGGGATCGTCGTCTAGTCAGCACCGCAGGGAGCAAAGCTGTTAGTCACAGAGTGCATCTTGTAGTGTTGTGCTTAACAATGACGACAGCGAGGTGGGCTGCCTCGTTACGGCTGCGGCCTCAGCAACTAGGCATCATGCTGGCCGTAGCCGAAGCTAAGGCTGACAGGAATTGTGCGTCCTGACTGCAGGGCCCTCCTCCGCCCATCCATCCATCCATCAAGACCACCACAACAGGACGTCGGGATGGAGAAAACAAGAAGGGAAGAAAAGGAACAACTCCCAGTCCACACACACATTCCAATCCAGATGCCAACCCAGATGCTAACCTAGATGCCAAGGACCGTTTGGCAGGACGCCACCGTTGCCGATAAGTGACATCGGGCTTACGAGACGGTTTGGTGCCCGGTTCGTTCGTTGGCCGATCAGCCATCAGCACATGTCGCAACATGGCTGATACGGCCCAGAGCCGCAAGGGCGCTCCCCGGGAAAGCGCAGTCGCGCGCGCACACGCATTACGCTACCTACGTTGGGCCGGCGTTGTGCCGCCAACTAGCCCGGTTGGTAAAGGCAGGACGATGGGGAATCATCCAGGACTCTCTCGTGTGGGAGAAATATGAAATGCCTGTTGCCTCGAAAATCGAAGCCGTTTTGTTTTAGGCTTTGGCGAGGAAAACACTGGACGAACTGGGCGGGGTTCCAAAGTGCCATCCAAACTTTTCCATCGCCTACCAGAAAAAAAGGGAGGAAAAAAGAAAACTGCCTTTGCAAGCGAGGCCAGGGGGGGGGGGGGGGGGGGTATGGGCGTGTGGACAAAAATCTCTGCCCTGCTGCCCAGGAAAAGTAGAAACACCGAAAAGAAACGAGACCCTGGCCATCACGGACCGGAAGGCACGGCAAGGGGGGTGAGAGGGCAGAGAGGGCAAGTCCCGGGGAGCAAAGTCGTACGACTTTTGGCCCAGCGCCCACATTACGGACCCGCAGCCGATGGGGCCCCTATAGCGATAAGCTTTTTAACTTTTGCTTTAGCATTTTGGCACCCTGTCGGCCGCCTGGGTCTCCCCTTCCTTCGAGGAATGTGTAAAAAGTATGTGAAACCGTGCACGTGCCGTGGTCTTAAGGAGGAGGCGAGAAAAGAAAAAAAGAAAAAAAGAAAGAAAAAAGGTGCTGAGCCCAAGGTGCCTGCCAACCCTGGTTCGCTCGAGCTTTTTTGCGCGCATGGAAAATCCCGTGTCCGTGTGGGTTTGCCCGCAGATTGAGTGTGGTCGCTTTCCCGTTGCCGATATTGCCCTCGCCCGGAATAGGATGCGGTGTAAGGATTTTGTCTTGCCCAGCGTCAAGGGGGACTTGGATTGCCTTCCTTCTCTTTTCATGCTTGATCGCTCGGACTCGACGAGGGCAAGGCGCACGGCTCTCTGCAAAGGGATGGATGGAAAAGCGATATTGACACGAGCGTTGGTTACATTTTCAATAACGTTCCTTGCCCCAACCGCCAAACACCACCCCTTCTCGGCCCTTCGTTAACCTTCCTCCCACGGCGGCGAAACGGCTTGGCCAGACCAGCCATGGCCAGGGGAGGGGGTTTTCCACTTTTCCGCCAAGGCAGTGTTTGCAGAGCGCAGAGATAGGTAGAAACTATAATCACATCAGGTTACACACGGAGCTTGCAATCGCGGCCGGGGTCTCGATATGGGAGGCCATTGGGTAGGTTATGCCTGGTAGGTTGTGCCTGTTTACACAGTACGACGATAACCACCCATTGTCAGTGTAGTTGGACGGCAGATGCGCTTCCCACCGCCGTCGCCTGCCGCCCGAGGTGAGGTTTGCCTTCCCGGGGGCCCATCTGATGCTCGACCCGCCCGATCTGCGTATCAGGCTAAATCTGTCGGGCGAGCACCGCAGCCTCCGGGCCCGGCCATCAAACTTGGATGTGATTCAAAGCCAGCACGGCGCCCAACCGCAGGCGCCTCCCCCTTTGGTGATCCCGTCAGGTCTTTTGCTCGTACCTTGATTCGGGTCGTGTCGTCGGGGGAGGTTTTGTTTTGCTGGCGTGGCTGGACTAGCCGGACCGGCATGGCGTGGTAAACGGGATTACCTGGCGCGGTCATGCTGCCGGATCTACACTGCACTGTGCCGCGGTCAAAAAAACACAAATGAAGGACAACATTGGCAGTGATCATGATCAAAGACAAGATTTGCGGCAGGGAGATCATGGCTGTCCGAGTACCGTGCCCAGCGTACGAGATCCGGGTCGAGACAATGTGTTTGCATAAGTGGCCAAATAATGCTGCGCCAAATGGAGGACGAAGGTGAGCACGGGGCTGGAGAAAAAAGAAGCCACACCCGTCCATCCCGCCATCCCCATCAACGTCCATGCTCCAACGGTTCCCCGACTCGGTTTTAGGCATCATCCGCGCCCCCGGAAATCGCCCACTGGCCGGCTGCTCGACTCATGAACCTCGTTCCCCACTCCTAGTCAGTTGGGAGGTTTCGTTCCCACCTCCCAGCCAGTTGGGAGGTTGCAGCTGGCCCCGTTGGCAGGGAAAGGAAAGGCGAGCTGGGAGGGGGATGAGGCGAAAAAGTACCGGGGAGGGAATCCCGATCGGGGAAAGAAGAGGAAAAGAAATAAACGTATTTGCGCAAAGTTGCTCTTCCTGGTAGGTAGTCTGACCGGCCCCCCGCCGTTCGTTCCCATGTCCGCCACGGTGAGAAAGAACACATGGACGAATTTGCCATCCCAGGGCCCTGGGCGGGTTCACTTATAGCTCGCCAATATCGCCCGAGTGGTGCAGGCTCTCGACCATGAGGTCCAACCACCGGGCCAGCCTGTAGCCGGCCCTGGCCACCTGCACCTCGATCACGGGCGCCGCCTTTTCGTAGTAGTCGCCGCTCAGCTCCTGGCCGACGATGTCCTTGGGGCCGTGCGGAGAAAAGACTTTTTGTTGATGTTTTTTGTTTCTTGTCAGTCGATCAATATAGCAAAACGACCACAACAAGATCAAAACAAAAGATAGCGAGAAAAAAAGAA
>NW_008804636.1:0-4297 GCF_000145635.1 Gaeumannomyces tritici R3-111a-1
CCGGCTGCAGGAGCGCCTGGCGCGCGCCCGCGCCCGCCGCCACGACGTCATCGTCGGCGTCGCCGACTCGGTGGCCACTGACCTGCTCGCGGCGGCCGCCGCGGTGGCTGCGGCTGCGGTGGCGGTGGCTGACCCCAACATCCTCGCGGCGAAACCTACTTCCACTGCTGCTGCTGGTGCTGCTGGTGCCGGTGACGTCTACGGCGGTGACGTCTACAGTGGTGACGTCTACAGCGGCGGCGGCGGCGGTCGTGCGTCCCCATATTACCCGCCGTCCATTCGCAGCGATGTGGGTAGCGTCGGTGCCGTCAGCCTCGCTACCGGATCCTTCGCGCTGGGCTCCGCGTGCAGTACCACCGCCACCGTTGCCACGACCAGCATTGCGAGCATGTACACCACCCCCACGAGCAGCGTGACCTCGCTGCTGGTCGTCAGGGGCCAGCGGGGAGGAGACAAGGGCCGCGGCGGTGCCCAACAGAGAGCTGGCCGGATGGGCGGTTCCGGAGACGCGGCCCCAAAGAGAGCACCCAAGATCCTGGTACGGCGGCGGGGCTGTCCTTGATGTTCCCAGCACGTACACGCTCCTCACAGGCGGCTTGAATGCGCTTTTCGCTCTTGTTCTTTTCTCTCATCCTCCCCTCTGTCTTGTTCCGTTTATGGCTTGTTTCGGATGCCTCACATTCCGTTTTAGAAATTTCTTGTTCCTTCCTTTCGCTCAAACTCTTGCTTACCTGGAAGGGGGGCTTTTCGTACAATCTACAAAAATATCAACGCAAATGATGGGGAGATTGCCCGATCCAGCGAACCCCGTGAGCCAAGGGGCAATCGTTTATCCACCATGGCACCATTGAACGATCTCGCGATGTATATGTGGATAGGTATCACGCAAGAGTATCCGGCCGAGATCGGACCCCCTACCATCAGAATGTCAATGCTGGGTGCCAGTTACCTGTTACTCGAGAAGGCACTTGAAACCGCTTCTACCACGTATGGGCCGGCCAGCCGGCAGATGAATGCGGCAAGAAGATTGTCTAATTTGGGCGCTTGGATCAGGCCGAGAAAGGGTCGGTTCCGAAGGGGAGGCAGCCGATGGTTGGCCAGTCCGGCCTGGGCTGAACGAACAAAGGTCCGAGGGCTGGGAACGGTGATTGATGTCGTTGATCTGAATCCATGTACCTGGTCTAGCGTGACATGGCAGGCTAAATCATCTCGATGGTTGGTTGGACGGATCGCAGGCCGGAGATGTCGTATCCAGAATGTACGCACGCAAGCATGCGTGTTTGAGCCAATTCCTGTTTGTCTCGAGGCTGGTCCAATCAAGGGGCTGGCTCGATCTCCGGCCAGGGCCAGCGAGTGGAATTAATGGCTGTGGCGTGTAATACCACGCGGGCCTGGACCGGGCCCTTGCTTTGCTTGCTCTTCCATCACCGTGCAGCAGGGCATGGCATGGGATACGCGACAATGCAGGCCCACGGCTAGCCCCGTCACGCGTATCTCGGCAGCGTAGCAGCGTCTGGCGCGAGGTCCAGGTGCCAGGAGCTCGGCTGCGGCTCTAATGAGTGCACGCTAGTGACGCAGGACTGGTTGGATGAGGGGCATGAGACCTAGCGGTTGGGCTGAAAAGTCCCCCATCAGACTAGCGGTCGGAGTCAGGCCCGGGGGCGTGGTCGTCAAGACTGGTTCAGGAGAGGCTCGGCAAGGAGTGCTCGTCTGGTTCTCCTTGCCTGCCGAAGAGATGTCCGGGAGAGGCAGGCGGTGACGTGTCAACTAGCTAAAAGGGGCAGCTGCCCAACAGAGACCGGAGGTTGGCGGGGATGTTTGGGGCCCAGTTGTGGGTGGGTTTACATGGGTATCCAATCAGCAAGGCTTGGTGAGGGTGATCCTCGCGCGCAAGATGTGGCAGTGACGATCGGGTAATGGAAGGCAGACACCCACAACCGGTGTGATACATCTGACGAGCGTGCAGCAGCTCAGGCCAGACAGCGGAAAGGGGCTTGGGCCACATGACTGGCTCAGCCGGGTTTGGAGGCATGTTGGCACGTTGGCTTATGTTTGATCACATCACAAATCCGGTTGGCAAAAGTATTACCCTCTTGAGCCGGTTTAATTCAGCAGGCACATTAGATGAGTAGGGATCGCAGAAGTTATTTTCACGCAGTGGCTTGATAATAGAGTTACCTCATCCGAAGCCATTTTCCAGACCATTTGTTGAATTAACCCGGCTTGAGGGGGTATAATGACTAGAGGGATAGGAGACGCAGGTAAGGGTTGCTGCCATCCAAAGAGACGCGCAGGCACGCTGCGATGCACGAAAGCAAGGGAGCATCAAAGTCGGGCGAACGGGATCGCGAGATCCGAGCGTCAAGAAGCAAAGACAAGGAGAAAAAAGGAGGAGATTGGCGCGGCCAGGGATCGGCACATCTGCGCATGGTAAAATGAGAGCCACATCGTATGCAGGCGACAGAAGGTAAACAGGGGAAGGGGACAGGCGGAAGAATGGAAGGGCAATAAAAAAAAGCAAAGAAGAAGAAGCAAGCAAGGAAAGAGGGGAAGGGCAAAAAGTTTTCCCCCTTTAAAAAAAGAAAAAAAAAGAAAAAAAAAAGAAAGGTTATTCGAAGAGAAAATAAAATAAACTAAAATAAACTGGAAACAAATCAAAAGTAATGAGAGTGTGAGAGAGAGTGCAGACAGAGTGACAGAGTTCAGGCGGAAGTGTGGGTGGAAATGGCATCCATGTTTGTCGTGCTAGTGCTAGACCTAGTCTGATCAAAGCAAGATGACACAAGGCAAGAGATCGGAAGGCAGGCTAGCGTCGAGGTGAGCGAGCGGCCTGGGCCGGTTATCCACCTGGTAGGCGAGAGACGTCTGTTCTCGCTCTCGGGGTACGGCACCAGCCATGTGCTCAGTAGCTCAGGAGTACGGCATGGGCATGGATGGACTGGATGGGTGTGAATGGGCATGGACATGGGACAAGGGCATGGGCACGGTATAGTGGGCAGGAAGGGAGGACTAGCTGACTGCACAATGGAATCCGCCCGGGTGGGCTGCCGGGCAGGGCGTCATGTCGCACGGCCAAGAAGGGGCGGCGGTCTGCGGGATGCGTTCCGCTGCGGTCTGCCATGTCGGGGCCACAAAGGAGGGAGTCGTGCGTCAGGTGGATCCGGATCCTTGCCGCAGTGTGCAGGGCACATATGGCACCACCACCCGAGCGTCACTTGCAGGCCACGCGCACATCAGCGCCGGCGGCAGCAGGGACTGGCACGACTGGTGGGTGGATGGCGGGCGTGCATGATGTGATGACTGCGAGCGAGCCTACCTTGATGCCCGTCTGCCCGTCCGTCCGTTAGTTCGTTTGTCGTCTGCCTGCCAGTCTGTCTGTCATGGATGCTGGCCCGCCCTGCGTGTGCGCCGCCTGTTTGAGATGCTGCTGCTGATGCCGCTGCTGATGCCACCACGACCAGAGACACACCCATGGCTCGCGACAGCACCCGCGTCTGTAAGTTGACCAAAGGGGAAGTTTGGGGGCTTCGAGTGACGGGGTTGAGCTTGGTTGAGCTTGGTTGCGAGCAGCCCACTCGAAAAGCAGGGGGGAGGGGTTGCGGGGATCAAGACCGAAATCCCGCCGCTGGCGTTGGCGACTCGCCAACACGATAGAGCACAGCACTTGGGCCAGGGAAGGTGGACGGGCAGCAAAATAAAATAAAATATTAAATAAAAACGAGAGTGCGTGCAAAGAGGGAAGCACCGTCTGTGCGTGTGGGGAGCTTGGGTGGGCCCGCCCTAGCTCAAGGGTCACACAGGCTCCAGTCCTCCTTCCTGCCTGCAGGCGACCAAGGATGTTGGGAAACCGGCCAAGCAGGCACTTCGCTCCGCACATGCTCTGCCACTCTGCCTACGTCTTGTTGGCAGCGCGAAGTGAGGCTGACTTATCACTTCTATACCATGCTCGAATAATGGGTGGCATTCAAACAGGTGCCTCGTCCTTTCCCGATCCGGTCCAGGCGACCTTGGACCTATGCACACCGGTCAGCAAGAGACGACCACCCATGCCGCCCGCGGGCCAATGGGCCAGGCGCGCCAATCGATCACACGCACAAACACATGATCCACGCAGCGGCCGAGAGGCAGAGAGTATGGGGTGGCGAGAAGAGAAACACAAGAGTGACAAGGCTGCTTCCCTGCCGATGGTGGGATGGGGGAGAGAGAGAGAGAGAGAGAGAGAGAGAGAGAGAGAGAGAGAGAGAGAGAGAGAGAGAGAGAGAGAGAGAAGAAGAAAGAAAAGAACGAAAGAAACAAA
>NW_008804636.1:4630-11376 GCF_000145635.1 Gaeumannomyces tritici R3-111a-1
AGAGAGAGAGAGAGAGAGAAAAGCAAAGAAAAAAAGCAACATCATCACCCAAACAGTTCACACGCAGCTTTCGTACTTTCCTAGTATCAACCTCCTTCCCCATGCAGCGGGACTTGCAGAGCTGAGACCGCCCCGATCCACCCCGCTTATTAGCCCTTTTTTTCCCCCAAGGTTTTTCTTTATTCCTCCATTCTCTGTCGCCTCTCCCTGCCTCTCTCTCCTCTCTCCTCTCCCGTCCGCCGGCGTTGGTGAGGCCCCAGCCCAGGGCCAGCACAAGTCGATTGGTGGCCACGCTTGCTCACCGAGCAAGGCAGGTAGCCGTCTGTCTGCATTAGCCGTGCCTTTTGGTCCAACAAGCACCTCGCAAAGGTAGCCATCTGCAGCAGCACCCCCGGGCATCAAACGTCGAGTCGACATGGATGGCGGCTAAAGCAAGTCGGTCGAGGGGCGGCGGGCGGGCGGAGCGGCCACCGCGCAGCCGAGCTGCTGCGCTGCGTGGATGGGCAGTGGATGGGCAGTGGATGGAACACGACGAGGCATGGTGAGTTGTTCACCACTTTACCCCGGCCACTGCCTAGCTGGATTGCGTCTAGCAACCCAAGGTGAGATGGGGGCCGAACGTCGTCCGTGACGGACTGTATACATTCCTTCACGTATCCATTCACATGTGTACCGTAGTTACCTGTCCGGGTAGGCATCTATCGACACACCTACGTACTTGGGGGGTTGCGCTTTCATGCTGTGTCTGCCGCAGCTCACTCTTGGCCAGGCTGGCGGCTGAGAGCCCTGTCTGTGATGTGCGTCGGGCGCCTGCTCTCTGCGAGGCCATCTTTCCTGTCTGTGGAATGCGTGTCCCCGTCCGGCCGAACTGCCAACCAAGGTAAAGAGCAGAAGCCATAGCAAAGCAAAAAGAAGGAAAGAAAAGGCGCGTGCGTCGATAGGAATGTGGCCACACCTTTGTTCTCGAGTACGGTCGTGCACACAACACCCTCGATGCTGATTGTCCGCTGCAGTCAGACCCCGCGTATCCCCCAGGGATGTGCCTGGCTGGGGGGCCGGGCAATTTTTCGTTTTATCTTATTTTATTTTTCGTGTGCTTTCTTTTCTTTTTGTTGGCCCACCCTTCCCTTTCTTGGGTGTGGCTTGGTTATGTTTGGATGACGATTTGGATTCTCTGTCCGGAAGGCGTCAAATGAGCCGAACACACCAACCAACATTGGGTCGTGGCTCTTTCCTTGCTTCCCACCTATCATTATTGCCTCCATCTATCGCCCATTCCGCAGCCACCTCCATCACCCATCACCCATACCCATCCCCTCCATCACCCCCATTGTGGCTCTCTCCTTCACACCCGGCGCGCGTTGGCGGACTATCATTTCGCCTCCCAGCTTGGGGGTTTCTCCACCCTGTCGTGCCCTCCCTGACCTTCCCTGATCCATGCAAATAGTGTACTTCTTCTATTATGTAAAGCGGTGGACAAGAGACTGAGTGCAGGCCCCTTGTTTTTGACCCCATTTCCTGCCTGTCATTCTTTTTTTCCCGGTCGCTTTCCCCGTGTCTCGGGGCCTTGTATTGCTCCGTCACTCCCGCCGCCATTTCACGCCTGCTGTTCCTTGCGCGCTTGGTCCTGCCCATCCTGTCATCCACCCCCATCCCTTCCAGCACCCCCCTGTCAATTGTGCGCTGTCCGGTGCTGCCGACACGACCCCGCGGAGCCTCCTCTCCTTTCCCCGAGCAGCTCTGGGCGGCCGGTACCAAAAGAAGAAGAGCGACAAGGAGACGCAAGAAACGACGGCAAAAGGGAAGGGTGAGGGCAGCATAAAAACGTCACACCCGGTGCATGCTGGCGCTTGATGCCACAACTCTGCCAACCATTGACCGAAAGTCTCACCTCCTTTCCGTCCCAACCTCGACCGCCAGCCCGGCCAGTCACGCAAGCGTACATCCATTCCATGTCCAAAAAGCCACCGGCTTGGTGACTTGTCCACCCCCCTCCCCCCTGCTCTCTTGGGATTTACGCCTTACGACGCCGCCGCCCCTTGGGTTCATCTTTCGCTGGAAGCAGCCCAAGCCCCCCAAGAAGGAGGGCCTGCCTGCCTCTCCCGGGGAAAGATGAATTCACTGACGGCCCGCCCCCTTCCTATAATTAGCGCTGCCGCATCGGCCCCAGTTCCCAGCCCCGACCCAGGCTCCAGCAGCCCATCTTCGGCATCGCCAGAAATCGCGCTGCCCCAAAACCAACAGCATCGCCTGCGCCGCCAACACCATCCCCAGCCCCAGCCCAAGCCAACAATGGCACCGATATCGCCGCTTTTTCATCGCTGTTGCTGCTCCCTTGCTGTTGGCGAACAATAACACCGTCATTCGTGTGGTGGCCTCGCGGCATTGGCTCGTCGCCATCATTTGATGCTTGCTTTTCCTTGGACGCTGCTCGTGGTCTAGATTCTGGTTATACAGGAAAGAGACAGCGGTGCGTCCTGCGTCTCGTTATTTATTATTGGGCCACTCCCCATCTTTTGGAGCGCGCGTAGCATCTGCAGCACGCCCGACCGTCGTCATCCTACACACGCTCGTTCCCACCTGGTAATACATGCAGACTCCCGCCTGGCAGGGCCAAGGAAGAGGCAGATAGAACGAGGCAACCGAATCTCTTGTAGCCCATTCTCACACAGCACACTAGTGGAGAAACCGAAGTCAGGCATCCCAGAAAGAAAAGGGAAGAAGGCGTACATGCAGTCCGACCTGCTCTGACAAGTCCTCATAAGGCGCCAGCATACCCACACTCATACACACCCACTGCTGATACACATAACACACCACGTACCATACATACCGTACCATACCACACCCACACACCCACACTCACACCCACACAAGCACACGCACGCACAAACATATACACTCACACATCTGGAAACCAAAGCACATCCCCGACCTCTATCTCTGGCTCCGCCGACGGCTCGGGCCCTTAGGTTTCTCTACTTTTTTTATTATTCTTTTTTTCTTTTTTTTTCTTTTTCTTTTTTTTATTCATCAAGCTTTTCTTTCTTCGACTTTGTACCCTTTTTTTTCTTTCACAAGTATTCGACCAACACTCAACGAAGCCTGTGGCTCCTTTCTTGTAGCGACATCGACACGGTGCACCGGCTGGATGGGAGAGGCAGGCAACACTCTCACGCAGCACACCCACCTTCTCTCAAGCAGGGACACGACACCGACGCACGACAGCCCGACCACTCCACACTCTGCAAAAGGGTGTGGAGAACAAGCGGGAAAGGGCGGGCTACTAGGCCAGGTTGCTCCTTTCTCCCTTTGTTCTTCTTCCCCTAGGTCCCGAGAGCGTATGTGGGCGAGCGAGGAAGAGAGAGGCGCGGAGAGCAAGAATAGGGTGCAAGCCCGACTAACGCAGAGCCAGCGACCTGGCTCGGCGCGGCGCGGGGGGAGCGACATGGACCAATCCACAGCCATGGGTGCCGCCCACACCTCCACGACGGGCTCTGATGCCACCACGCCTCTCGATTTCTGGAGCCAGACAGCACCGAGGGACTGGGTCGCGTACGGCATGTGCTTCCCGCACCACGGAGACCGGAAGGAACGAGAAAAGGCCATGGGGGCGCTGTCCAGTGCCCTGAACAAGCTGGCAAAAGACCGACCGAGGTATGCGGGCCGTTTGCGTCTGTCTCGGTATTCCGATCAGCCCGGGGTCCTCCTCTGGACGCCCTCCACCGGAATCGACGCCAAGTTCAAGGATGTCTCGGGCGAAATCGACGAGACTTACGACCAGCTCCGCGCCAAGGGCTTCCCGGCCTCCTTTTTTCCACAACCCAGAGGTTTTCATGTTGGGCATTAACCCCAACCCAGCCGACGCTACCCAATCGGACAAGAACCCACCGGCGGGAGCCAACGGCGTCGCCGCCGCCCCCGCCGCTGTGTCCACTCCCGAAACCAAACACGAGGTCCCCGTTGTCGCCATCCGGGGCTTCTTCATAAAGGGCGGGCTCATCCTGCAGATATGTCTACATCATGCCTTTGGCGATGGCTACTGCATGCGCGACTTCCTCGAAGATTTCGCTGCCGAAACCAGGGGCGAGGTCCTGAAGCGCAACTCGGACCGGCGGAAGCTGCACCTGCCGCTCGACTTTCTCCACGACCGCTATACCTCACTAGGAATACCAATACCAAGGGGCGCGCCCCGCGAGGCCACAGCGGCGTTGTTGGCGTCAAGGTGTCCCGAATACACCTTCGATCCGCAGTGGCTCACGGGCCCGACGCAGCCATACCGGGTGCCTCCCCCCTCTCAGGAGAGGACAGGCTGCGTCATCGCGTCCATAGGCAAGGTCAAGCTGGACGCGCTCAGGAGGAGTCTCCGGAGCTGTCAGGGACAGGAGCCGAGCGAGTACGTTGCGCTGTCGACTCTGCTGTGGGCCTATGTCACGCTGCACAGGTCCGAGATGGAGACCTGCCGGGAGAAGATGGCGACGCTCTCGAACCCGGTGAACTGGAAGCGAAACCTGTCCCACGGCCCGCTGATAGGCGTACTGGACGACTACTTTGGCAACGCGACGGCCAAGTGCCTGACGATCGTAGAACGCAGCCTCCTGATGGATGCGGCGCGCCTGTCGAGCGCAGCAAGGAACGTCAGCGACGCGGGCCTAGAGGGGGACGTGCGCCTAGACGAGCTCCGGGGGATCGCGGCGACGATCCGCAAGAACATCAACGCCGTCGACGAGGCATTTGTAGCGCTCCGGACGGGCCTGTACAGGGCGCTGCCGGATCCGCGCAACCTGGGCTTGGTGGACGACCCCTACTCGGCCGCCTACATGCAGTTCAACACGTGGAAGCCCTTTGGGGCCGACGCCAAGTTCAAGATCCCGGGCGTGCCCGATGACCCCAGGGGGCCCGGCGGGGCCTGCGCCGAGAGCATCCGCAAGGTCATGATGGGCAAGCAGTTTGACTTCCGCAACGTGCTCATCATGCCGGCCCGCCGCTTCTCGGACGACACGGAGATCCTGATCAGCCTGCCGGCGAGGTCGCTCTCGGCCCTGTTGAAAGACAAGGGATTTACGCGGTGGTTTAGCATACGATGAGGATGGCCTGGCCTCTTGACGACATTCGGTCTTTTTGGGATATTTGCATTTTATGGTTAGATGGATCTCCTTGATTTCGTGCTGATTTTTCCGCCTTTTTTTTTTTCCCCTACCCTCTCCCTATTCCATATTTCCTTTGTGTTCATCGAGATGTTTTTTTTTTTTCATTTTTGTCTGCCACCTTTTCGGCATGTTCCTTACATCATCATATTGATCTATCCGAGGCCTGTGCACGACATTTGGGAGCCAGGGGTAAATGCGACAATGAGACTTAAAGAAAAAAAAATGCACGGAAGCATTAATACCAAAATATACAGGATATGACTAACGTTTTTTTTTGTCTCTTTCCTGCTTTCCCCAACTTTCTTTTGTCGATGGCCCTTTTTGCTGTGAACTTTCCTACCTCCTCTGTCACGACCTTTTCTTTCCTTCCCTTGCAGACAGGTACGCTCCCTCTCGTCGTCCCCTTTTTGTTGCGATTTAATCGATCTACGCGATGAGCGTCACATCTCGCCAAATGAACACGCGTGACGATTCTCGTAACTTAGTCTACACATAGCCGGCTTGGTAATGTGTCTGCCCAACAAACGACGATCGGTTCTCGGAACCGAAGAGAACCCGGGCATGGGGAGCAGGAAGAGGAGACAAAGTTTAAATCTAAATTGGCTTGCTGCTGCCCCAGGGGGGTGGTCACCGCCGCGACTCGGGCCCCGCACGCACTAAGGCCGCGGACCGTCTTCCGACTCGACAACGGGTGCGGGTGCACGGGAGGGAGTCAGTGGGCAAGGTCGGGTCGGCCGCTAGCCACACGCGCTTGGCCTGGGGTCTGGGTGGTGGGAGGGCACTGAGGGATTCTAAACCCTCCCTCGCCCCCCAAAAATAATCTGGGGGCCCAACGGACGGCACTAACGGGCGGCAAAACAGGGTTGCATGGAGGGCCCGCCGGCCCAGCCTGAGGTTCATCTGGCCGGTCACGCACTAGCCCTAAGCGCTAGAGCCGGTGAGCAGGGAGGAAGGGGGGGAGCAGGCAGAAAAAACTTAAAGATAAAAAAAAAAAAATAGGAATGTCAAGTCCATGTGCAACCCCGCCTGCCGCGGCGCGCGCGGGAAGCGGCGACGGGCCGCCCTCCATGACAGCTAAGGAGTTCGGTCAAAAAAGTCAAAAAGTCAGCGGTGGCGGCGGGACGCGACGTCGTGACATGACCATGACCCAGGGTGGTACAGTTTAAGTTGCCCATTGCCTACCTCCTACGTAATGGGCCGCCTTTTTGTCGAGCACACGCCTCCCTCCCGCCCCCCCTCGTACCTGCAATGCGGGACACGCGTGCATATGTGAAAAAAAGAAAAAGAAAGGGAAAAAAGGAAAGTCGGCACGTTTTCGCCCCCAATGCTCCAACGTCGGGGAAGCGAGGCCGGCTGAATCCGGTCCCTTTCCAACTCCAAGCATGTTCCCTCCTTTCCTACTAATACGTCGTCTGTGGCTTTTTGTGAAATGAATGTCGCCCTCAACATGCGGACTAGCGAATGCGGCCTGCTCGATGTAACCGTCGGGTCGGGTGTGGGGGAGGATGGGTAACATGCCCGACTGAGCCATCACGACGTCACCTTCCCGGGAAGAAAAGGAAGAAGAAGAACATCAAACCCTCGAACCATTTCTTT
>NW_008804637.1:0-11238 GCF_000145635.1 Gaeumannomyces tritici R3-111a-1
TTTGGTTTTTCGCCGGGCTTTTTTTTTAAACGCCCGCAATAAATTTGCCGGAAATACGTTATATATCCGGTAATTTACCGGGAGCTTTAACCGGAACGCTAAACCGGCTAACCCAATTATTTTTAAAATTTAAAAAGGTTTTAACCATTTGTTCGATAGCTTTTTCGACGGCCTTTTTATTTTAATGTTCGCCGTATTTAGCAATACTTAATTGCTTACCCCGAAAAGCACCGGGGTCCTGCCTTTATTATAATACTTTTTGTACATATTATTCGCTTTTTTTAGCAATTTTTTGGCTTGCTTTTTAATTGCTTCCAAGGCCCCCGTTTTAATTTTAACCGTTGCCGAAGGTTTTTTTTTAACCACCCAAAGGTTATAAAGCTTTCGTAAGTAAAACCTTATTAATAAAAACGCCGGGGTTTTTTGCAACCCTAAATGTACGTTCGTATTGTGCATTTACGCTGTTAAATGCAATAGCAACGCCCAATCGTTTTGCTTTTCGCAATAAAAGCACCGGAAGTAATGCTTTATTGCTTGGTTTGTCCGTTCCGTTTGCCCGTTAATTTAAAAATGGTATGCTATTAATAATTTTTTTTCGATTTTTAAGTATCCGGCGAAAGTTATTTAAAACCCGTTTGTAAATAATTTATTCCGGTTCGATATAATCTTTTCGAACGTTCCTAGCAGCCTTTAAACGTATGCAAACAAAAAATTCCCTAATCTTTTATTGGTTAATTTTATAAACGTTGGGATAAAAAAGCTATATTTGGTAAACCGGTTAACCATTACCAATATTGCGTTGCGCTTTTTGCCGGTTCCATTTACCAACGTTAAAAATTTTCCGATAAAATTTATCGATAGCTTTTGTTTCGGGCGATTTGGTACGGGCAAAAATGCTAATAGCCCGTAAAGTACTTGTATTTTTGGTTTTGTTTATTGGTATATTTAATACGTCCGTACGTATTTGCGTACATTTTTAACCATACCCGGCCATTTAAATTGCTGTTTAAACTTTTTTAAAATTTTGGCTATGCTTTTGTAACCCCCCGTTGGGTTATTGTATTGTTTTTAAAGCATTGCCCGTTTAAACGGTGCTAAATTTGGAATTTAAACTTTTTTTTTATGCTTAAACAAACCGTTATTAATTTTTTAAACGTTAAATTTGTTTTTTTAAATACCGCTTTAAACGAAATTGTTTTTTATTTATGCTTCGAAAATGCGTTTTAATATCGTTTTAATGTTTTTTTTAATAGTAATTGTCCTTACGTAAGTTGCTTTTCGGAATTTGGCTAGCAAATTGCTTTGGAATTTTTTTTTTGCTATATTGGCTTTCCCGTTTATTGGTATATTTTAAAAACGTTTTAACAAGCCATTCGCGGGGTTCCGGTATTTTGGCTTTTATTTAATTATAAAATCGTACTTTGCTAAATTTTCAAACCATTTTATTTAGCGCTTTATTACCTTTTCCTTTATTAAAATATGGGTATAATTTAAATGGTTGGTAATTATTTTAACAATTTTTTGTAAATAAGCTAAGTAATGCCGTTACTTTTCGAAAGCTTTTACGATTGCTAACAATTTTAAATTAAAAATTGCATAACGTAGCTTTTTTTATTGCAGCTTTTTCGATATGTAAGTTACTGGGTGCTATCGGCCGTTTTATAATTGCAATAATACCGTTTTTATTGCAAAAGCCAAAGCGTTGGTCCGTACGTACAGCGGCTTCAAAAAGTCGAAATGCATTAATACCAAAGCTTTTGTAAATAGCAATTTTAATTTGCAAAAAGCCTTTTTCGCAACATTCCTTAAGTAAAATACGGTATTTTTGCTAAAAAAGTTCGTTAAAAGCATAGTAATTTTCGCGTAACCCTTTACAAATTTCCGATAATACCCCGTAAAGCCCAAAAATACCTAAATGTTTTTAACGCTTTCCGGTATCCTTTATTTTAAAATTGCAATAACTTTATCCGGTAAGATTTTAACCCCGAATTTGGTTATCCTAAACCTTAAAAAATCGATACTATCCGTTTCGAATTTGCATTTGGCCGGGTTAACGTAAAGCTTAAACCGTTCGAATCGTTTTAGCACCGTTTTTATTGCTTTGCGGTGCTTTTCCTATATTTTCGAAAAAATAAAAATATCGTTTAAATATACAATGCAATTGCTATTAATTAATTTCCCAAGCGCTATATTAATAAAGCTTTGGAACGTTGTTAAAGCGTTGGCCAAACCGAAAGGCATTACTAAGTATTTGTAATATTTATATTTGCAACGGAAAGCAATTTTCCATTCGTTTTTTTATTAAATCCGTATTTTGTAATAAGCGTTTTTTAAATCTAATTTAATAAAGTACTAGCTTTTAAATACCCGGTTAAATATTTTGTAAATTAACGGGAATATTAACCGGTTTTTCCTGGTAACCTTATTAAAACCTTAATAATCGATACAAAAGCGAAACTTTCCGTCCTTTTTTAAAACGAATAGGATTCCGGCGCCGGCGGGGTTAATTAAATGCCGGATCCAACCTTTTGCTATAGCTTTATCGAAATACCCCCGAAAGGTTTTTAATTTTTTTTGGATAAAAAATAAATGCTTTTGTAAAGCGGCATTGTTTTTTTTTTAATTCGATTGCGTAATTTTAGCTTATATGTTTTAGCAAA
This sequence comes from Gaeumannomyces tritici R3-111a-1, assembly GCF_000145635.1. NCBI lineage: Eukaryota > Fungi > Ascomycota > Sordariomycetes > Magnaporthales > Magnaporthaceae > Gaeumannomyces > Gaeumannomyces tritici. The sequence goes on from NW_008804637.1 coordinate 2,661, forward strand.
GGGTTTAATTTATAAAGCTACGCATATTTTGCAATTATTTTTTTAACCCATTCCGGGAAAGCTTTTAGCTTTTCCCCGGGGTTTTTCGGGGTTTCCGAACGTGCAACCGTTAGCACGGTTATTGCTTGTCCCGATTAAATTAGCTTTTTGGTTATTTCCAACGAAATTATTTTAACCTTTTTAATAATTACCGGAAACCTTTACTTTATATCCTTAAACCGGATTTTAATGTTTTTTTGCTAAAGCCAAAGCATGCTTAACGTAATGTTATACCCGGCCCGGGGCATTATTACGTAAAACATTATTAATTTTCGGGTTATTCCCTAACTATCCGTTACCCAAATTTTGTATTTTTTTACCTTTAGCGTGGGCATGCATTTTTTAGTATCGAATTACGCCAAATAGCCCCCGTTTGGCACCGGTGTTTTTTTTGCTTCCACCAAAAAACGGCTGTACAATAAGTTAACGTTGCTTTTATTGTTAACCAGCGCTTTTAATTTTACCCGGCAACCGTTAATCCGTAAATACATTTCGGTTTTTTAGCGCGTTTTAACCGCCGGGGCGTACTTTTAAGCCCCGGTGCTTAAACGGCCAAATAGCGGTATTAAGTTAAATAGCGATATTTTGCTTTTTTTGGGGCACGCCGGCCGGATATAGCCCAATTTCTTATACCCGTAATACCGTACTTCGGGCTTTTTCCTTTTCGCCTTTTGTGTAATTGTTAGGGCCAACGGGGTTTCCGGGTTATCCGTTCGTATTTTGCATGCTATAGCGATATGGTTTAATTGCCCGCATTTAAAGCAGGTAACCGGCTTTTTAAGGGCTGGAATACTTATATCCCCCGGGGTCCCTTTGTGCGGTCCCGATATTATTTTTGCTTTAAAGGCTTTGGCTTACAATTTTTCCATAATGTAAAAAAGGCTTTTAAATGTTACCCGTTTTTGGATTTCGGGGCGGAACCGGTTAAAAAGCAATGTCGTTTTTATTTATTTAAGTGCTAATTCGGAAAGGTCGTTTTTTACCAAATCCTAACGAATTCGAAACGCTTTAAACAATTCGTAATTTTTTTGCTTAATAATAATGTTTCCCGCGAGCTTTTTAATTGCTAATTACATTTGTAAATCGGGGTTTTTCGACCTTGTTTAAAATTACCGCAAAAAATCGGCCTAAATAAGCAATACCTTGGTATTTAAGTAATACATTTGTTTGTATTTTGTCCATTATGCTCGCTAACGATAATTAAAAGTGCTAAAAGCTATTTAAACTTTTATACGGTCCTTACCGTAACGTCCCTTTTTGCTTTCGAAAATAAATTTGTAATTGTTAATGTAATAAGCAATGTTTTGCCAAATTGCCGACTTTTTAAGCATGGAAGGTTTAAAAATAACTTTGCTTTACGTAAAACCTTTTCGTTGCTTAAAAATGTTTTTTTATTTTTGTTTAAGCTTTTATGCGTATATTTTGCCCTTTTATTTTGGATTTTTTAAATTAAACGGGCGCGTTTGCTTTGGGCTTCCAGCGCGTCGTTTATTTTTTGCAATTCCTTTACGAAAAGGTTTTTAAAATTGTTAGGAATTTGCGGGGCTTTTTTAATATTTTGTTCCGGTAGTTTAACGGCCCTTTCCAACGTGTTCGACGTAACGTTAAATGTTATTATAAACGGTGCAAAATCGCAAATGCCTTTTTTAAACTTGTTCGATCCCTTTTAGTAATTACCCGGGCTTGCTTTTTAAATAAAAAAGGTATAAAAAAAAAATAATATATTAAGGGTTAATCGGTGCAAAAGCGGGTAATTACCGGGTTACGGGCCGGATACGGTATTTTTTTTATTAAATTTTCGTAAATTTTTTACCAAAAATGCTATCGCTAACAAAAATTGTTTTTTTTTAACTTTTCCTTTTTTCGTGCCCTTTTGGGCACCCGGGGTTGGTTTTTTAAATTTTTTGCGCTCCAAGCGCTTTCGTGCAATTTAAATTTTATTTTATTTTTTAACTTCGCCATTATGCTTTGGCCGCAATACCGGTAATTTGCCGGCATATCCCCGGGGGGTCCGTGCCCGGCTGGTTATTAACGCCCCTTTCTTCCTTTTTTACCAGGCGGTTTCGCCCGTGCATTTAACGCTTTCCGCTTTTTGCCGGGCGGTTTCGCCCGTGCTTTTAACACATTACGGATCGGGTTAATTACATAAAAAAGGAAACCGTACCTCCAGCCAATAGCTATTTGGTATAAAGCTGGATAAAAACCCTTTTTTTTCGAAAGCTTTGCAATTGCGCGTTTTTTTCGTAAGTAAAAATCCTGCATATGGAATTACATTAATAATTAAAAAGGTACGAATACGAACGTACATAGGAAGCGCGTTACAATTTACGCGCTACGATTTTAAATAGCACATTATAATCCGGGTTTTATTTGCGAAATCCAAACAACCAAATTAGCAATATTTTATTTTACCATAAAGTTTATTCGTTAATTATTAAGTTTTACCTTTTCCAGCCAAAGCGTATTCCTTTTATTTTCCGGCCCAAGCGCGCCCTTTCGAAAGCGGTCCTTTCCTTTTTTTTTAATTGGTACCATTATTTTATCGGCCAACTTTGTTATTAAAGTTATTTTCGTTGCTATCGGTACCTTTATCCTTTGCCGCAACCCCGGCGCTATTATTCCGATAGCCGGTCGGATTTATTTTGGCCCGAAATCCTTATTTTTTTGCTTGCTTTATAACTTATGCGTCCACAAGCTGCACGTGCTTTAAAGGGGCCTTTTGCTTAAACCTTTGGCACGTGCGTTACAAAGCTCGGGGGTAAGGAATCCCGCTAATAGGTTGCAAATGGCTTTGCTAAAATCGAAAGGAGGTTGCACGTAAGTGCTATAAAGCTCGTCGATAAGGATAAAATCTTTTGTTGCTGTGGGCTTTTTTTGTTATAGGGACCAATTGTTCGGAAAAACGTTGGAACGGTTTAGGGCTTAATAAATCGCTTTTTTGCACGTGCGAAACAAAAAACCCGGTATCCCCGGCAGGAGTCGAACCTGCGTCTTCCAAAGAGGACCTCCCAGCGTTAAACCACTGCGCTACGAGGACAACGTTATTCCGTAAGTAAAAAGATATAAACTTTTTGGTAACGTGCAATCCGTGCCTATTTAAAATTAAGAAACGGGCTTTAAAGGTAAAGGGTTGGGTGCGTGGGAGGAATACCTTTTGCAGCCATTTTAAGCCCGTAAAATCCGTGGTCCAGCCGTTATTTGTAGCAGTAAATTCCTAGCTTCGGAAAGGGCTTAAATTTGCAGGAAATTATTGCTTTTGCACGCTTTTTCCTTTAAAAATAATAAAGGGAAGCATATTAAAAGCACGGGCAAAACCGCCCGGCAAAAAGCGGGGAGCGTTAAATGCACGGGCGAAACCGCCCGGCAAAAAAGGAAGAAAGGGGCGCTAGCAGCCAATCGGGCACAAACCCCCCGGGAACATGCCGGCAAATTACCGGTATCGCGGCCAAAGCATAATGGCAAAATTAAAAAATAGGGTAAAGCTTAAATTGCACGAAAGCGTTTAAAACGCAAAGGATTTAAAAAACCGACCCCAAATGCCCGAAAGGGCACGAAAAAAGGGAAGGTTAAAAAAAAAACAATTTTTGTTAATAATAGCACCTTTAGTAAAAAATTTACGGAAATTTAATAAAAAAAATACCGTATCCGGCCCGTAACCCGGTAATTACCCGCTTTTGCACCGATTAATTTTTAATATATTGTTTTTTTTTTATACCTTTTTTATTTAAGAAGCAAGCCCGGGTAATTACCGAAAAGGATCGAACAAGTTTAAAAAAGGCATTTGCGATTTCGTACCGTTTACAATAACGTTTAACGCTACGTTAAGCACGTTGGAAAAAGCCGCTAAATTACCGGAACAAAATACCAAAAAAGCCCCGCAAATTCCCGACGATTTTAAAAACCTTTTCGTAAAAAAATTGCAAAAAATAAATAACGCGTTAAAGGCTTAAAGCAAACGCGCCCGTTTAATTTAAAAAATCCAAAACAAAAGGTTAAAGCATGCGCATAAAAGCTTAAACGAAAATAAAAAAAATACTTTTAAGCAACGGAAAAGTTTTACGTAAAGCAAAGTTACTTTTAAACCTTTTATGCTTAAAAAATTGGCAATTTGGCAAAACATTGCTTATTATATTAACAATTACAAATTTATTTTCGAAAGCAAAGGGGAACGTTACGGTAAGGACCGTGTAAAGGTCCAAATAATTTTTAGCACTTTCGACCATCGTTAGCGGGTACAATAAACAAAATATAAGCAAATGCATTACCTAAATACCGGGGTATCGTTTATTTGGGCCAATTTTTTGCAATAGCTTTAAATAAAGTCGAAAAACCCCGATTTGCAAATGTAGCTAGCAATTAAAAAGCTTGCGGGAAATATTGTTATTAAACAAAAAAATTACAAATCGTTTAAAGCGTTCCGGATTTGTTAGGATTTGGTAAAAAACGACCTTTCCAAATTAGCACCCGAATAAATAAAAACGACATTGCTTTTTAACCGGTTCCGCCCCGAAATCCAAAAACGAATAACATTTAAAAGCTTTTTTTACATTATGGAAAAATTGCAAACCAAAGCTTTTAAAACAAAAATAATATTGGGACCGTATAAAAGGACCCCGGGGGATACAAATATTTTAGCCTTTAAAAAGCCGGTTACTTGCTTTAAGTACGGGCAATTAAATTACATCGCTATAGCATGCAAAATACGAACGAACAACCCGAAAACCCCGTTGGCCTTAGCGACCATACAAAGGGCAAAAAGGAAAAGGCTTAAAATACGGTGTTACGGGTATAAAAAGCTAAGCCATATCCGGCCGGCGTGCTTTAAAAAAAGCAAAATATTGCTACCCAATTCGATACCGCTATTTGGCCGTTTAAGCACCGGGGTTTAAAAATGCGCCCTAGCGGCCAAAACGCGCTAAAAAACCGAAATGTATTTACGGATTAACGGTTGCCGGGTAAAGTTAAAAGCGTTAGTTAACAATAAAAACGACGTTAATTTATTGCATAGCCGTTTTTTAATAAAAGTAAAAAAAATACCGGTACCAAACGGGGATTACTTGGCGTGGTTCGATACCAAAAAACGCATGCTTACGCTAAAGGTAAAAAAATATAAAATTCGGGTAACGGATAGCTAAAAAATAACCCGAAAGTTAATAATATTTTACGTAATGGTGCCCCGGGCCGGGTATAACATTACGTTAAGCATGTTTTGGCTTTAGCAAAAAAACATTAAAATCCGGTTAGGAAATATAAAATAAAAATTCCCGGTAATTATTAAAAAGGTTAAAATAATTTTGTTAAAAATAGCTAAAAAATTAATCCAATTGGAATAAGCGATAACCGTATTAACAATTGCACGCCCGGAAACCCCAAAAAACCCCGGGGAAAGGTTAAAAGCTTTCCCGGAATAAATTAAAAGGATAATTGCAAAATATGCGCAGCTTTATAAATCGAACCCTTTGCTAAAACATACAGGCTAAAATTACGCAATTAAATTGGAAAAAAAAACAATACCGCCTTACGAAAACATTTATCCTTTATTTAAAAAAAATTAAAAACCTTCCGGGGGTACTTCGATAAAGCTATAGCAAAAGGTTGGATCCGGCATTTAATTAGCCCCGCCGGCGCCGGGATTTTGTTCGTTTTAAAAAAGGACGGGAAGCTTCGCTTTTGTATCGATTATCGGGGTTTTAACAAAATTACCAAAAAAAACCGGCTAACATTCCCGCTAATTTACAAAATATTCGACCGGGTGTTTAAAAGCTAGTACTTTATTAAGCTAAATTTAAAAAACGCTTATTATAGGATACGAATCCAATAAAAAAACGAGTAAAAAATTGCTTTCCGTTGCAAATATAAACATTACGAATACTTAATAATGCCTTTCGGTTTGGCCAACGCTTTAATAACGTTCCAAAGCTTTATTAATATAGCGCTTAAAAAATTAATTAATAACAATTGCATTATGTATTTGGACGATATTTTTATTATTTCGAAAATACAAGAAAAGCACCGCGAAGCAATAAAAACGGTGCTAAAGCGATTTAAACGGTTTAAACTTTACGTTAGCCCGGCTAAATGCGAATTCGAAACGAATAATATTAACTTTTTAAAATTTAAAATAATTAAATTCGGGGTCGAAATTTTGCCGGATAAGGTTATTGCGATTTTAAAGTAAAGGATACCAAAAAGCGTTAAAAATATTTAAATATTTTTAAGCTTTACGGGGTATTATTGGAAATTCGTAAAAGGTTATGCAAAAATTATTGTGCTTTTAACAAACCTTTTTAGCAAAAACACCGTATTTTACCTAAAAAATGTTGCGAAAAAGGCTTTTTGCAAATTAAAGCTGCTATTTACGAAAGTTCCGGTATTAATGCATTTTAACCTTTCGAAATCGGTGTACGTACGGATTAACGCTTTGGCTTTTGCAATAAAAACGGTGCTATTGCAGCTGCAAAACGGCCGGTAGCACCCGGTAATTTACATATCGAAAAAATTACGATAAAAAAAGCTGCGCTATGCAATTTTTAATTTAAAATTGTTAGCGATCGTAAAAGCTTTCGAAAAATAACGGCATTATTTAGCTTATTTACAAAAAATTGTTAAAATAATTACCAACCATTTAAATTATACCCATATTTTAATAAAGGAAAAGGTAATAAAGCGCTAAGCAAAATGGTTTAAAAATTTAGCAAAGTACGACTTTACGATTAAATGAAAACCAAAATATCGAAACCCCGCAAATAGCTTGTTAAAACGTTTTTAAAACATACTAATAAACGGGAAGGCCAATATAGCAAAGGAAAAATTCCAAAGCAATTTATTAATTAAATTCCGAAAAGTAACTTACGTAAAAACGACCATTATTAAAAAGGATACCAAAACGATATTAAAGCGTATTTTCGAAGCACAAGCAAAAAACGATTTCGTTTAAAACGGTACTTAAAAAAGCAAGCCCAACGTTTAAAAAATTAGCAACGGCTTATTTAAGCATAAAAAAAAAGTTTGGGTCCCGAATTTAACGCCGTTGCAACGGGCAATGCTTTAAAAACAATATAATAACCCGACGGGGGGTTACAAAAGCATAGCCAAAATTTTAAAAAAGTTTAAACGGCAGTTTAAATGGCCGGGTATAGCTAAAAACGTACGCAAATACGTACGAACGTATTAAATATACCAGCAAATAAAGCCAAAAATATAAGCACTTTACGGGCTATTAGCATTTTTGCCCGTACCAAACCGCCCGGAACAAAAGCTATTAATGGATTTTATTGGAAAGTTTTTAACGTTAGTAAATGGAGCCGGCAAAAAGCGCAACGCAATATTGGTAATGGTCGACCGGTTTACCAAATATAGCTTTTTTATTCCAACGGCTACGAAATTAACCAATAAAAAATTGGGGAACCTTTTATTTGCATACGTTTAAAGGTTATTAAAAACGCCCGAAAGGATTGTATCGAACCGGAACAAGCTATTTACAAACGGGTTTTAAACAACTTTTGCCGGACATTTAAAGGTTACAAAAAGGCTATTAATAGCATATTACTTTTAAACCGACGGGCAAACGGAACGAACGAACCAAATAATAAAGCATTATTTCCGGTGCTTTTGCTGCAAAAAGCAAAACGATTGGGCGTTGCTATTGCATTTAGCAGCGTAAATATACAATACGAGCGTACATTCGGGGTTGCAAAAAACCTTAACGTTTTTGCTAATAAAGTTTTACTTATAAAAGCTTTATAACCTTTGGGTAATTAAAAAAAAACCTTCGGTAACGGTTAAAATTAAAGCGGGGGCTTTGGAAGCAATTAAAAAGCAAGCCAAAAAATTGCTAAAAAAAGCGAATAATATGTACAAAAAGTACTATAATAAAGGCAAAACCCCGGTGCTTTTCGGGGTAAGCGATTGGGTATTGTTAAATACAACGAACATTAAAATAAAAAGGCCGTTAAAAAAGTTATCGAATAAATAGTTAGGACCTTTTTAAATTTTAAAAATGGTTGGGTTAACCGGTTTGGCGTTCCGGTTAAAACTTTTAATAAATTACCGGATATATAACGTATTCCCGGCAAATTTGTTGCGGGCGTTTAAAAAAAAGCCCGGCAAAAAACCAAAAATAAAAACCAAAATCGAAAAAAAAAATACGCTTCGAAGTAAAAGCCTTGCTAAAATATAAAGGGCTTTTGCGAAAACGAAAATATTTAGTTAAATAAATAAATTACAACGAATCGGAAAATTCGTAAATTTTAAAAAAGGATATTACGAAAAAAATTGTTTAAGCGTATAAAGCAAATTTATTGGAAACGAGCTTATAGGATAAGGAAAATACCGGACTTTAGCGGGTAAAATACCCGGAAAAGACGGGGGTATTACAGGAAAAAAATAACAAAAGCCAAAGGAATGGCCCAAAAAAATGTTTTAACGTGCCAAAACCGGCTGGCTACCGAAAAAAAACGTAAAAAACCCGTAAGCGGCTTGTAATAACCGTAAAATATCGTGCCCCTATAAACAAAAAGTTAAATAAGGACGGTATAGT
>NW_008804638.1:0-11098 GCF_000145635.1 Gaeumannomyces tritici R3-111a-1
CATCCATCCCCCCCCCCCCCCCCCCCCCCAGGCTGTATGTATGCCCGACAACAACAACAGCACGCCCTATTGTCTTTTCGCATTCCCGACGGAGGGGGAGATTCTTTTCTGGCCCATTTGTCCGCGGGAGACGAGGGGGGGCCATAAACAAGCTGCAGCAAGCCGCGCAGCACGAAAAGGATGATGATGGCAGCGGAGAAGCACACAACCACAAGAAGTGAGAGAGAGAGAGGGGATTGCCCCAATGCGGCAATGCGAATCTCGTCTTGGTGTTACCCAGGCACCCGGATGGGCAACAAGGACAGGACAGCTCAGCGTCGCAATCGAACTGCCGCCCCCGCCGCCCGCCGTTCCCTTCCCTGGAGAGTCTGAGGGCTAGCTCGTTCTAGGCGGGGGGACAGGGCGTGGGCGTTTCCCGTCTTCCACTCGTGTTTTGCTCGTCCCGGGCCAACGGACTGTCTCTCTCGCTCTCTCAGTCGTTGGAAGACGACACGACGGCAGGAGGCAAGAAAAAAAAAAGCCCGATATAAATGATTATTGATCATTAGAGGTGAGTTGTTGTTCAACAGCGGCTAGCGTTATCCCAAGTCCACACCAAAGAAAGAGCCTCCCAATGCATCCACGCGCACGCCCCCGCCCAGGCGGCACGCCTTTCCCATATGTTTTTTAGCCCCCCTACACTGCCTCCCCCTAAATAAGTCTATAGAATGCCACCTGGTGAGTGAAAAAAAAAAAGAGAAAGAGTAGTAGTAGGTAGAGTGATGATGTGGTAGCACACGTAAGCAACAGAGCCTGAGGCAGGGCGAGAAGATGGCACAGACAGATGCAAGAGAAAGAGAGACGAAAAAAATGCAAAAGAAAAAAACAAGCTGCCGCACCGCAACTCCAGGCAGGCCAATGACGGGACAGGTCTCTGGGAGAGCCATGAACATGAACTTGACCATGATGCAAGGTGACAAAAAGAGGATGAAAACAGGCGGGTTGGGTGGAATGAGAGAAAAAGGAAAACAAAAAAAAAGTCGTATCTTCGTTCTCCCTCGGTCGAGGACGCCGTCTGCAATGCCGAACACCGGTGACGATGAGAGAAAGCCAGAGCAGGACTCCAGCTACGCCACCCACGCCTTCATTCTTTTCCCCTCTCGTGCGCGCTGTCCGAAGTCAATGATAGGAGGGAAAACACGTCCACGAGAGGGGCGCGCTTTAGCGAGCGCGTGGGCTGCTGCTGCTGCTGCCGTCTTCGGAACCGTAGATTGCGAGCCAACGCCAGCAAAGGAAGCAGACGGTGAGGGGTCGAGGGCGCAGGTGTGATGATGCAAATCAAATAGCAATAAAAAAGATGTGGGGGGTTGCGGTGGTGGTTTGGGGAGGATATTAATAAACCACGTCAACAAGAGTTCTTGGTTAGACAACTCTCGACTGTTCCGTTTCGCTTCGGAATGCCTGTTCGTTCCTCCCCCCCGCCCTTCCCCTTGGGCAGCGGGCTTCCAGAACAAGGGGAACCCCGCGTCGCGCGGAGAGAGGGTTGCATAGCCGAAGCGGAGGAGGAAGGGGGACAGAGGGAGCAAAAAAAAGAAAAAAAAAAAAAGCGACCCAAGCTGGCTTAGGCTAGGCTGGGTGCGTCGCCCTCCTCGGAGGCTCGAAGCTTACCCCCACACCCCCAAGAAAAGCGCGGGCTCAGGATGAGGTAGTAGGTAGCTGCTGCTGATGCTGGCTTCGACGGACTTGCTGCCCGCCTCTTTCTTTTCTCTCGCAGGTTGGGGTTCTGGTGGTCGATTTGGAAGGCGGCCATTGGTCGGAATGCAGTCAGATTGCGTCGCCGAGATTGACACCCACCCACCCACCAGCAAACCCCCCTCCATTCCATTATTTGCTTCTTTTTCTCTCTTCTGCCTAGCTTCCTTCCAAAGGCAGAGGTGACAGGTAGTGGTGGTGTCGGGTTGTTGATAAAGTGGCTTGCATCGTCGTATTGGCTTTCCAACTCGCTCACATGACCGCCCGCATGCCCAGAAAAAAAAAAAAGAAAAAAAAGCCACGGCGGAGTTGGTTGCGTCGTCTCGCTAGCGCTCTAGACAGCGTGGACGGAAACGCAGGCCGAGGTCCAGGGTGGTGATGGAGCTCGACAATCGAGGCGGGATTCGAAATGTTGTTGGTTGGTCAATGACCTTTTTTTTTCTTTTTTTTCTGCTTTTTGTTTCTTCTGTTTTTGTTTTTATTAATATTTGTCGTCTTGTTCTCTCGCCTGTCCTAGCTGGTTGTGAAAAACCAAACCCTCAAGAGAAAAAAGGCTCGGCAACCCGATATCAGCGTCCCACCATTGGCGTGACGAGCTCGATGCTCTTGGGGCGCGAGTAGGTGCCGGCCCTGCGCAGTGGGGGGTGGGGCCGCTCCAGGGTCGGGGCGCCGCCGCCATAGGGCGCGACGGCGGCTGCGCCGTAGTAGGCGCCGTCGTAGGTGGAGGAGAAGACGGTCGAGGCCGGGCGCGAGTACGAGGTGCTGGGGCTTGCGGTGCTGTGGCCGCGGGCCGAGGAGGAGCCGCCGCCGCTGCCGGTGCCGGTGCCGGTGCTGGTGAAGGGCCAGATGTTGGGGTGGTAGGTTCCCATGAGGCCGCCGGGGGACGGCGGGCTCGAGTCCCGGATGGACAGCGAGCGCAGGGCCAGGATGGCGGAGCTGTGGTGGCCGCCACCAGCCTGGCTCGGGGTGGCGGGCGGGGAGTAGTGCATCGAGTTGGGCCTCGAGGGCGACGCGCGCGGGATGATGTCCCTCGACTCGGCGTTGGCGGACGAGTAGTAGGGGTACAGGGACGCCGACGGCGGGGAGGTGGCCGACGACGGGCTGACGTATGACCTCGCGGCCGCCGCCGACGAAGACATGTCTGCGCTGTGGTGGTTTTGGTCATGCACTCGGCAGCTGCAGGGCGCGGCATGGCTGTCAGCAGCGAGCTCTACGCTCCCCAAGCGGAGAGTCCGGGAGGGAAGGGGGCGGGGGCGGGGGCGGAACTGGTAGACGGGCTAGCAGCCGGAAACTCACGCTTCTGAACAGTACAGGAAACGGTCGTCCTGCGGCACGAACTGTTTTTCGCAGCTCATGCTGAGCAAGGTGAGCCCAAGTGTTAGTCAAATACAACATGCCCAGCAGCCAGTAATATAAACACATGGCCTACTCACCAGTACTGAGGGAAGCTCTCCCGCTCCTCCTCCCACCAGTGCTGCTCCTGGTAGTCCCGGTCGCGGCTCCGGGGGCTCTTTGCGAGCTTGTGGGCGGTCTGGGGGGTGGCCTTGCGCGCCATTGTCGAGCGGGACGACGACTTGTGGCGGGATGACGACGAGCTGTCGACGACGGCTTTACGCACGTCGGTGGAGGATCCGTGGCCAGACTTCCTCCTAGAGTGATGCATCTGCAGCCTGTCCAGTCGTGTGTGTGTGTGTGTACGTACGCGTTGAGAGCGTATATACCAGGCAGGTGTCGTGGGTTTATAAAATATGAGAGAAACCAAAAAAATGTCCGGTTATGTGTCCAACGTCTTGTTATAAAGGGAGATGAGCATGGACGGGTTGGCGATCTGCAATATGAGCCGCGGTAAAGGGACGTGTCAAAGGGAGCAGCGTGGGAGGACGAGCAAATCAAGCAGGTCTGAGAAGGAGTGGAAGCTAAGAGGCAGGTGGGCCAAAGCAGGTGAGAAGCCAAGAAGGAGAGTGAAAAAGAGCAAGATGCAAAAAAAGGGTACGGTATGTGATGGGAAACCAAGAGGTGAAGAATAAGAAGATTTAAAAAAGCAAATAAGTTGAAAGGATTTTAACCCTCTCGGCTCTCTCTGCTTCTTTTTTCGCTAGACCGCGCTGGCCGGTGTGGTGCGATGCAGCAGCAGTGCGTGGGCTGGTGTAAGTGGTGGTTCCCTTTTTTTTCTTTTTTTTCTCCTCCTCTCCCCTGGTCGGGGGATTGGCGCGCCCCAGTTCGTGCAGGGCCGCTGAAAGGTTCCCCCGCTAGATGGGACGTGGGCCGTGCGTCGCAGCGGTGCGGCCTCTGAGCAGCAGTTGGGCGGGTGTGCGCCGCGGCGCGCTCAGGGTTCAAGGGTTTGTGGTGGTGCCGGGGCGAGGGCCTGGCTGGCTGGGGTGAAACAGGACGTGGGGAAGCACCGGAAGCGGGGTTTTGCTGTGGTGACCAGAAAAAGCGACGAGGGTGGAGGGTCAAGGGTCAGGACCAGGGCCGGGTTGGGTAGTGCTGGTGGTGGTGTGCTGCCGCCGCCGCTGCTGCTGCTGTGTGCTGCCTTGTGCTGTGTACTCGTGCAGCTGGTACTCTTCTCAATGATCATGCGCCGCCACGGCCTGATTGGCCCAGCCGTCCCCCTGGGGGCTTGCGGTGCGCCGCTGAAGGGCGAGTCGAGGTGGTTGCGGTTGCGGTTGTGCTTGTGGCTGTGTCTGTCTGGCTGTGTCTGCAAGAAACGGCTTGGGGACAGTCGGGAAAGGCAGAGATGCAGGATGATGCAGTCACCAACCACGACGGGACGGTGGCGAATATGACGAAAGGAGAGACAGACAAGACAAGACGTCTCTGGCTACAGATAAATTCCCTCTCTGTCTTTTCTCGCGCGTCTCTGCTATCCTCAGACGCTGGGATGGACGCTTTTCCGATCTTATGCGGGCTAGGGCCGGAAAGTGGTGCCAGGTGACCCCAAATTTGGCATCAGCTCTTGGGTTGAAATGGCGTAATGGCGCCGGGGGTTTCTTGGCCGAGGAGACGTCCCTTTTCCTCTTTGGTTTCTGTTATTCCAGCCCCTGTTGCTTCGCTTGTGCAGTGCTGTGCTCGGGACTTTTTCTTCTTGTTCCTTGTATGTATGTCTTGCCTCCTCTCTATGTCAATGCGGGCTCCCGATTTGGTCGGTCCGCCGGGCGGCACGGCAGTCAAGTCGGATCGTCGGCCTGGTGTGGAGCTGAAATCCAGGAAAGCCGCCGCAATAAATCAAAAAAGAAAAAAAGAAAAAAAAAAAGCCACTGGCCCCTCCCGCGTTGCGTGCGCTGGCAAGCCCGATGACGGTCGATCACGGCCGGACTGAGATGAGGCGGGCAGTAGGCGAGACTTGGGTGGCCGATCGATGGTGAGCAGAACTGGCACACACACAAACACACACAGCGCTGGAACTCTCCGTTGATCGGCAAGGCTAATCCCGGTCGAGGCTGGACTAGAAGGGCCGTCTCAGACCCAGGGCACAACTGGGGCGCTTGCTGCTCTGCTGCTGCGATGACGGTGGCTGCAGCGGCGGTGGCACGGTGGCACGGGTTTTGGTGTGCTAGTATCAGGTACGCTCGGTGCCGGCGGCTCGACGGGTCGTCGTTTTTTTTTGGGCCGGCGTGTACACCAGAGAGAGGCGGTTGATCGTGGGTCTTGAGGGTTGGTCAAGGACCGATGTGGACCGGGATGGGATGGTCTGAACCGAGTGGGATGATGGTGGTGATGCTGATATGGCAGTTGTCTGTCTGGCTCCCTACCTAAAAAGAGACAAAAGTGAAAAGTCAAGAAAGATCAGAAAGAGAAAAGGGGCCCGGACAGGTCTATGTATATGTGCGAGGCTGGCGTATGATGGATGACTCTTCGCTCCCAAAAAGCGATTTTGGCGTCTGTTGGCGTGATCGCGGGTCCGCCCCTCACCCCCAATTCCTGTCCTGCCTGTCCCAGCCCAACCCATCCAGGTACCATCAATCAAGCCTGTCACTTCTGACCAGGGGGGGGTCGGCTGGGTGGGTGGGTGTGAAGCAGGCGCCGACCCACGTCCCTGGATGGCTTTCCATAGTCGGCACTATGCCATGTGTGTCTTGGGTCTTATGCCCAGTGGTCGGGGAGGTGTCGTTTTTTTATTCCCTTTGGATTTATTTCCTTGACTCGACCTCAAGTTGTTGGGATTTCCCTACGCGCAGACCTGTCTATTCTACTTTCGGCACTATTAGTCCATGCCAACACGTTGGTTGATAAGATGTGACATCCTTCATCTCAGAGCCGCTTTCGGAGCTGGCTGGCAGGGAGGCCGAGTGCTGGGTGAGTAACACAGCAGGATAAAATTGGGTGAAGAAAAAAAAAACCCAGGGTTTGTTCAAGAGATCAATTCTCTAACAAAGGACCAATCATGTCGCACAACGAGACCACCCGTGCGCTTGCTCAGCAGCTCAGCGCCACCAGGGCTCCACTCCAGTTGCTCAAGACGGCACAGCAAAGGAAGCAACAAAAAGAAGACGCCGGAGACGTGAGAAGTGACAAGGAGACAGCGGTGAAGGACCCGAGTGGAGGGCCGATGCGGTGATTCTTTGTCAATGAAAATTTTTCTTTTTGGCTCGTTCTTGGGCCGTCATATTTGGTTGGTTTGCTGCTTCTCGAACGTGCTCGAGGTGGATTTTGACGGCCAGGGGTTGGCTGCTGTTGCGAAGGGGGACTGAAAATTTTCTTTTGCCATGCATTGGCCAGCGCCCAGCTCGGCGCTACCTTGTCTTTGGTGTGGGCTTGGGCCAGCAACAATGTCCCATGCCCACGGGCGGGTTCCCGGTCCCACGATCGACCGAATAAAAGGCAAGAGTCGGAACACGGCCCACGACTGTAGGGCCACGAGCCGTGGCCGACAGACATGTGGGCGAGGTGGACGGGCGGCTGGGCCGGTGTCTCGCCCCGGGCCAGACTGGACATGGATCGGCTCCTCCAAGCGGACTCCTCCAAGAGGACTCCTCTCTACAGAGCATGGAGCCAGACCACCCCTGCGTGATCCCTTCTTAGTGGCCTATTCTATCGTCTTTGACGGGTCCCGGTCCGTCTCTCGCCTTCAACTCCCCTTCCCTAACACCCTGGACACGGTCCATCCGCGCTGCATGCCTGCCTGTGGAGAAGGGAGGGCCGTTGGATGGAGAAAACACAGCGCGCCGGGGGACGGGGGGAGGAGGACACGGATGGCCGCAGACTTTCCTCCGCCCCAGCCGGTCCCGTACGTCTACGCCTGCTCTATTATCCACTCTCTCTCTCTCTTGTGTGTGTGTACCTCAAGTATATATGCAAGGGAGCAGTCTACGCACGCACTCATGCACAAACTGCCTCGGCACAAATCATCGGCACCCGCCAAGGGGGACAAAGATGACGAGCTCCATGTCGATGGGGGGTCTGTGCCCATGCCCTGCACGCCGCTCTAGGGATGAAGGCCAAGGCTAGATCAGAGTCGGCCGAACAAAAGATGAGAAATTGAGCATTGCCGCGACGCAATAGTAAAGGTGAATGACGATGCATTGCCTTGACAGCTCCCGTCCCATTAGCTGAGAGACGGCTCGGGCTAGCACCAGGTGCGGCGCGGAGCACGTCAGGGAGGGGGGGAGCGGGGGAGAGAGAGCTCGGCGAGGAGGGGTTGGTTGCACCGCCTTGGTGGGAGCGAGGTGCTGTTATCGGTTCTGCACACACTGCAGCGACTCTGCACGGCAAATGGCGACATGGCCGGTCCGTCCGGGGAGCAGGAGGGGGGCTAGCTGGGATAGGGGTCGTTTTGCTGGCTGTTATTTTGTGTTTGTGGTTGTCTATTTTGTGTTGTTGTTATTATTGTTGTTGTTGTCGTGTTTGCACGTTTGATTGTTTCGTCTCTCTCAATGCAGAGGCTTGGAAACGCAGACGACATGAACTGTGAATAACCAAGCACCAGGCGGAAACAAGTTAAATTACCTGGTCGGCTTTTCTTTCTTACCGCTGGCCAAGGGCCAAGGTCCCAGACAGCCAGACATCAAGAGACCCCTGACCATCCCCAGGAGGTGTCCCTTCCCCACATTTCCCACCGGTCTGCTGACCTCCCAAAAGCTTGATCGCCCACATCATGGGCTAGGTGTAGTGTCCTTTTGGGAGTGCCCTTTTTTTTGGCATCGCTGCTTCTCATTTCGGACCCCAGCCTTCCGGCAAAGTAAGAAAGCCAGGTGTTCTTGTGTGTTTTCAGCTCATGGAGAGTCGAGGCGGCGACGACGAATCGTCATGCCACCCGATGCCAGATCAGGCCGGTGCGCTACGTCAGTCGGCAGGGCCGGGCATGTCTTCTGCATCTCGTATCGCATCACCAGGCTAAACACAGCCCGCGCGCTATCTTTCCCACTGCCCACTTGTCTCAGGCAACAAAAGGGCCACCCTCTTTCTCTCAAACACCTGCCTGCCAGCCTTGTTCCTTGACAACTCGGCGGCTCTCTCTCGACCGTGGGGACACACGGTGTGATACCACTGTGCCTTGCTTCCACTGTCTTGCCAGTGAGTAGGCAGTAGCTGGCAGTCAAGTGCCGCTGACGACCTCTTTCGGCCGAGGAGGCCAGAGGGGAGGGGTCCCGAGACGGCATCATTTTCCTCCTCCTCTGACATCGCTGCCTCGTCAGCAGGTGCGGCCGAAGAGAGGGGGGGCAGGATAAAAGGGCGGGCGACGACGACACGGGAGGCGTGGGGGTACACACTTTCTGTCTGTCGTCACCCATGCCGCCAGGTAACAGAATAAAATAAAATAAATCCATCACATCTCGCCGGCAGGCGTCAAAAGGGACACACGGCCGTGGCATGGCTGCGGCGCAATCTACGGCCGGCCGGGGGTCCGGCCCAGGTGTGAGAGGGGCGGGCAATATTGTAAGAGGATGGAATACGTCGCCGTCGGTCGCCTCTTTTGACCACCCTCTCTCCTTCTCCTTCTCTCTCTCTCTCTCCACACACACACACCACTCCATCTAGCCGAACGCTCGTCCAGTAGCATATTCCCCCATGGCGTTCCATCGCGTGCTTTAACGAGGAGCGGCAGCGTACGCCCTGCAGACGAGCTGACTTCCTGGCAGCTGGTTGGTGGGCGCCGTGTTTTTCTATTAGGGGTAGTGGTGGTGTTGGATGACCCAATCTTGCGCAAGTTGTCCGGAACAAGGCGAATCCTCCGTGCGCGCGCGGGCGACACCCATCCCATCGCAGTCGTGATACTGCCAAGCGCCCCCCGGGTAAGAAGGACGGACATTGCCCTGTCTAGAGGTAGGCACGCAGGCATCTGCACGAACCATGGGCCGCCGCCGACAGTCCTCCTCCCCCTTCCACATCTTGGCGTTCGGCCGAGGAGGGTTGCAGTCTCGTGGCCCCGGCAGGCGACTGTGCTCTACCACAAAAATATCGAAAGACGGGGGACCGGAGACAGAAACGGAAGTACAGGCCGCCGCCCACCACCACCGCCCCTGGAGGAAATCAGGACTGCCGGGCCCTTTTCCAGGTTTCCCCCTCTCAGGATCCACGTCGAGAACTCTCTCAAGCCCGGGATACCCGTTTCGTCCGCCATGACATGGCAGCTTTCGGCCGCCCCTCCAGATATCGGCATTCTTTCTGGGGGCAGCCGTTGCTCGCGCTGCCCACACGCCCGCGCTGATGTCTTCCCGCCGACGTCGGTGGGAATGCCGAGGCACATGGTACATGGGCAGGCACCCTGAGTGGCCAACCACCCCATCTACAATCTATCCATCACTGAATCAGCGTCATCTGCTCTCCCTTCCCTGCCTGTCTGCTATCTATCTATCAATGTCCCCCTCCCCGCTCTCTTGCTTAATGCGCCCGAATCGCCTAATCCCTGTGTCCCGCCCGGCAGGCAGAGTGAATGAAGGAATGACCAGAGTGCCAGATAACGAAATCCGGCCGCCACGCCGAGCAAGCGGCAGTTTTCGTGCGTGATCTGTGATCTGCTCCATTTCCTTCTCGCCTGCTTAACCTACCCCAGGCACCTCTGCCGAAAACAGAGCGATCGCCGCCTGGGTCCCAGCAGGCTGCCGAGACTGGGAATAAGGGAGTGAGTGATCACGGAAGGATTCTAATTTCTTTTTTTGGTCGCGATTCCGTCCTGGGCAGGGCCGCGGTAGCAATCAACCCGGGCTCCACTGAGAGCGGCCAGCCTCGGCTTGTGTCGCTTTTTGAAAGTGTGGGGGAATGGGAGTGGTCTAGTATTCCCTCCTGGTTCATTTTTCTTCTTCTTTAGAATTTGGACTTCAATCCTTCTCCCACTCTGTGTCATCGAGATAACGGGCGATTTTGGGCCCCCTGCGTGTTCAACGCCCCGCCGCTCCACACTGGAGCCATAGCTACCCCACAAAGATCCTCTAGAAAAGTAATCTCTTGTCCCCCAGACTGGCAACATTCATTCAGGCTCGCTGACACGATACCCCTCTCTCAAAAGTCTATCTAACAGCATGCGCAACATGCAAGCGAACTGGGATGGATAACTACCTGCCTATACGCGAGCAGGCGTCTTGATATCACAGCAACCCGCCATCCGCCATGCAATAGCATGCACCACGCTATAGGTTCCCTTCCAACCGCCTCCCCTCCTGTCCGCCGCCCAGTGGCCATGGGTGCTGCAGGTACCCTCCACTGCCTCCAGTGAGGGGATGGGCCTGTCCTATCCTGCTCGCCATGTCATGTTAGCTTAGCAGTGGGTGACATTGACGGGGGCATAAACAAGTGCCGAGCTATCCGTAAATGTGCTTGGTGCCCATGTTAGACCGCTGTCATTCACCCACCCACCTATGGATCGATCCCCTACGCCTCCGCCTCGGCTCCAATTCCTTATCAGCCCAAGACCCGCTCCCAGCGCCTATTCACCCCCGCTCCGAAGGGGAGAGGATGGAAGGTCTGAGGTAGTAGCCTGAATATACCTGGTCTGGTCCCCACCTGGGAGCTCGCTCACCGAGCCGGCTACGCGCCTCAGCTCGGGGTCCGGCGGTAGCCATCAGCCAAGGCTTCTCAAGACACACTTGGGCGCTGGGATGCGTCTGCAGCCTGCTGCATTCCGACTTCCGGGACCCATCTGATCATGCCATTCTAGGTCTACGAGGGGGCAAGCGTTGACGGGGAATTCCCCATATTATTATTTCTTAATTCTGCCGCTTTAACCCAGAAGCCGAATTGCCGATGTCGGAGTTGCGTTGGTTGGGTTCATCTTAGCTTTGGCCTAAAAGCTGACAAACCTCCGCAAAAACGCGAGCGCACTGCGAGGTTGCGTCATCGATTCCGCCCACGCCTACCACAAAGAAAAAAGGCAGTTCCTTCGAGGAACAGGAACAGGAATAGATACGGAAGCAGAGATAAAAAGAAAAGG
>NW_008804639.1:0-4640 GCF_000145635.1 Gaeumannomyces tritici R3-111a-1
GAAAGTGACATTCCGGCCTCACCAAATCGCCCACCGCCTGAGCCACCGCCACCCGGCCCTTTACGATAACATCAGCGGGGCATGGAGGACGCCGGTCTAAAACGGAAGCAGAATGAACCGCCTGTCCATCCTGCTACATCCAACCAGAGATACACGCAACAGCCGATACAGGACGCCGCGCGGCAGCGTAGGTACGCAGCATCGACGTCGACCGATAGGTATCGGTCCACACCGCTCAACTCTTCGACCACGGGCACGGCTCGGGGCATCGGCGGCTCGGCTGGTTACAGCGGATACTACCAGGATTCCACAGCTGGCGCATTTCAAACGGCCGCGGCCATACCACAATCATCCATCTCGTCGTACCACCGGTCCACTACGGACTACAGCCAGAATGGACGACAAACACAAAGCTTCACGGGCTACAACCCGGCAAACATAATGTACAATATCCAATCAGGGGCCCAAAACTCTGCCGTCTACGACACGAGCCAGCAGTCCTTCCAGCGCCAACCCGCGGCTACCTCGCAAATGGTGGCGGCAGATGTAACTTCGGCAAACCCTTACTTTTCTGGCGAAACCGGGAGCTCGACCACCGCCTCGCTCCAGGCCCAAGCGGCACCTTCCAACACCTCCTCATCAGTTTATCAGAACGCGACGGACAGGTCAAGCCTTCTTGGATACTCGAACAACATGACTGGAATGGGGGGACTTGCTTCCCAAACAGCTGCTGCACCTGCGGCAGCAATGGCGACCACGGGAAATGTTAGGATTGAAAAGCAAGAGTACCCGGCGACCAGCGGACTGGACGAGGCGTACGCAAGCTACCAGAGTGCGCTCAAGGAAATCTTTCAAAACGTCAAAAGTGGAATTCTGCAAGGCGCGAGCGAATCTCTTCTAAACGGCTCGGACTGGCTGCTCTCGCACGTAACAGAGCTCGGTAAGTGCTTCGGCGGGCGTGTTTTTGAGGGGGTTGATGGAAGGGAGATTCCAAGGAGTCGGTACTGATACAAGCCCATTGGGATTTTGCGCGCAGGTCTTACCTCGGACGACCAGAACCTCTACAACGACCGGATCAAACTTTGGAACGACTTTAACCACGCGTGGCTATCCCTTCTGCAGATGCAGAAGGAACTGATGGAATCGGGCCAGCAGCTCCAAAGGTCCCAGACGCTAATCAGCCGAGAAGGCCTTGAGAAAATGGCCAAGGAGCTTCTCAGGCTATGCGATCAGGTCGAACGCCATGGCCTTGTCGACTACCAATACGGGGTCTGGGAGGAGCAGATCATAGCAGGTGCGCTCCGAATCTCGTACTATTTCCAATCTCCATAAGTGCTAACTTAATGCTTCATTTCTAGTTCTCGAGGACTGTTCCAACCTCTACTGTTCCGCTGAAAAGTCCAGTGGAGGCGCCGCGACGTCCAGCTCACGCAGACAATAGAAAAATTGTCTAGCAAGAACTCTGCTCGTCTAGCATTGAAGGTGTACCTTCATCATCCATGAATTTGGATTTGATCCTTCCCCCTCCCCCTGCTCGTTTTTACTGGCATCATCGGCGTCTCGGCTGATTGGGGCTCAAGGATTCTTGAAAATGGTGTCATGACTCCACGATGGCACTTATTTGATCTTCATTCTCCACCTTTCTTCCACTAAAGGTTTTATCCCTTGTTCTTGCCACTTTCCTTCGCATACCCAGGCGCTGGATGGGGTCATCATCCGTACCCCGTTCATACCTTGTCTGCTTTGGTGTGGATAAGCCGAGGCGATGCCCACACTGATGGGTAAGCCGACTCTTCTTTTCCTTCAGCTTTCCCATTTCTGTGGCCTGGTCTTGTGCCTGACCACTACATGATCGCAGCTTTCTCCTGTTTATTCCCTGTTGTTTGTACATCGGGTGACACAAATGGGAGTGGTCAGGACAGGCACACCGGGAAGGGCTTGTATCACAAGGGTGCAATGCAGGCTTGAGAGGGTTGATCTCTATTGAAGATAATAATCTTTCATGGCCTCAAGAGATGCTTAAGGAGCCAGAATCTGCTGAAGGGATCAGAGGGACAGGCAGGGTTTATATAGACCGTGCGGGGTGGCCCGTGCCAAGAGCCCCGCGATCCCCGTAAGGCCGATTGGCCGCCCTGATTCCCCCGATTGGGTTGGGCCGGCCGGCCTTAATGCCTGAGGCGGGGTCCGTTGGGCACCTCCGTGTGACAGCTTGTTAGGTTAGGTTAGGTTAGGTATATTTTATTGAAATATGCTGGGCATAGTTCAAAATTCCTTGCATTGCTTGCTTGTCTGGCAGAGTGCCTCGGGTAGGAGGTGGGAAAGGTCATGGCCTTATATACATAGTGGGCAGCCTGGTGTGGCTCGTGCTCCTAGTCACTAGCCAGAGGCATGTGGCATTTGTCATCTCAACACGACCATGTCTTTCTGCAAAAGACTGGATGTGAAGGGGATTTGTTGCAGCCGCATTTGCAGGGAAAGTAGTCTGTATGGTTGAATTTGGTGTGGTACCATTTAAAGTCTCCGTGTCCCGTCCGGGCGGCAAAAAGGCGGTGGAGGAGCCATTTCTTGAGTTGGAGCGTTGGCGGGCATTTTGTCTGTGCGTCTGTCAGCCCCAGAGCTGCGTACCTGGGGGGATTTTCGTAAGCCACCAGTTTTGGTGTGCTTGCCGCCCCTGTGCCCGCGCTAAGGCCTTGATGCCGGCTATAGACGGGCCGGCACCTATGGGGACCGGGAGAGATGCTCCTTTTTTGGCTTTGGCGTCTGCTCGTTCGTTGCCTGTGATCCCTTTGTGTCCAGGTACCTAGTGGACTGTGATGTCGTGGCTTTCCATAGCCTGGTGTACTTCTAGGAAGGCCTCCTGTGAGCTATCAGGGCATTTCGCAAAGACTGCTTACTTCCCTTCTTTGCTGTCATTCCTTAGCACGAGGGTGGAGCTGGGAGGGGCTGGAATGGAAATGCACCTCCCTCCCCTCTTTGGCTTTGTAAATTCGTTGACGCTGGATGTGTCAGAAAACACTGTCTCTAGTCATCCATGAAAAATGGGAAAAATGCCTTGTTCCTTTTTTTTTCTTTTTCTGTCCTCTGTCCTTCGAAGAGAATGGTCGTTCTTGTTGATATACAGAGAGTATGTGGTCAGTGCACCGGGGTGCCCATGTTCATGCTCCACCTAGAATCTTCCAGAACCTTCTACACAGTACCATCGAGTACCCTCGTATCTGACAGGATGGGGAGAATAAGTCAGTGCACCCCCTGTCCGCCACCCCCCCTGTCCGCCACCCTACCCGCCCCACGGCATCGAATCTTCTCGAGTACTTCAATCCTTCCGCATTCCATCAATTCTGATCCGTTTTCCTTACTTTTTGCTGCAATTTGACGGCGAGATGCGGGAGAAACAGTATACAGAAGAAGAGGTCGAGCAGGCCGTCGCTGCTGTGCAGGATGACGTGCCAGTCGCCTACGCCGCCCGCCACTTTGGCATCCCGAGGTCAACCCTACGAGACCAGATTAAAGGCGCTTTACCTATCTGGCAGTCACAAGAGCCCTATCAACGGATAGCCCCTGAGCAGGAGAAGCGCCTAGCTAACTGGATTTTACTACAGGCCTCTTTAGGGCTCCCACCAACGCACGCGGAAATCCGTTTTTTTTGCAGAGGAGATCCTCCGGCACGGGGGCACCTCCCAGCCGCTTGGGAAGCACTGGATTCGTGGTTTTCTAGGCCGGTATCCGGAAATCCGAACCGGAAGAGCCCGACGCATAGAATCTGCACGTGTTAAAGGGGCTACTACTGCAACAATAAAGCAGTGGTGGCAGCGCCTGCAGATCCCCGGGGTGGCCGGCATCAAACCGGAAAATACGTACAACGCGGACGAGGGCGGCCTACAGGAGGGGAAGACCGGCAACGGGCTTGTTCTAGGCCTTGCTGACGCCCGGCCTTTACAGTGGAAAGAGCCCGGATCTCGCACGTAGACCTCGTTTATCGAGTGCATTTCGGCTACTGGGGTTTACCTTTCTCCCCTCATTATTTTCAAAGGAAAAAGCGTGCAAGAGCAGTGGTTTCCGGAAGGTCTTGGCCAATTTCAAGGCTGGGAATTCGCCGCTACAGATAACGGTTGGACCACGGATCATACGGGCCTCGAATGGTTGCAAAAAGTTTTCCTCCCTCGCACCCAACCCCCTACCCCTAAACCCCGGCTTTTAATATTGGATGGGCACGGGTCGCACGTAACCAAAGAGTTTATATCTCTTTGCCTGCAGAATACCGTTTTTCTACTTTATTTACCCCCTCACACCTCGCACGTGCTGCAGCCTCTCGATCTATCCGTCTTCAGCCCTCTCAAACACGCCTACCGCCAAAAGATAGGGTCCCAAGCTCTATTTACCTGCTCAACAGTGGTAGGAAAACGTTAATTTTTAGAGCCCTATGCCTACGCATGAACAAAGGCCTTCACCCCCTATATAATTAAGTCGACCCACCCCGAGTTGGGCCACCCCCTGTCTTGGGCCACCCCAAAACAAGCACCGTGGAACCAACGCATCTACTTCCAGGTGAAAAATGAAGCTATTCACAAGCCACAACTATGCAATCCTGGTATCTTCGGACTCGTCAGAAGATGGAGAATCCGATCCAGGTGCTTCCTCCT
>NW_008804639.1:5509-11017 GCF_000145635.1 Gaeumannomyces tritici R3-111a-1
TATTTGCGGCTTGGATTGAACAAAAAAAGATCGCGATAGCTTCACTTTTGTTAGCGGGTGCCGGAAACGAGAAGGTTCTGTGGGGTGGCCCAAGACAGGGGGTGGCCCAACTCGGGGTGGGTCGACTTAGGTCAGGGTGGCGGGCGGCCGGGTTGTGGCCTCGGAATATAGCCAAACCTCTAATGAGCCGCTTTATACTCGACAATTCTAACCGGGACAGCCGGCGAGCCGAAATTCAACAATCTGCAAAGGATAACAGGGCCAAACAACGTTCGGGGATACCTGAGCGGATGTCCCAAATCCTATGGGAGACCCCCAAACAATCGAGAGAGTTGGCCACCCAAATCAGCACTATCAAAGCCCGGATTCCTGCAAGCCCTACGACCCGGCTTTTCTTCAGAAAGCTTCAAAAAAGCTACAGCATGCGCGAATACGATTTGGCTACGGCCAGCCAAAAAATTAAGCAACTGGAAGCACAATTGGAGGCACAGCGGCCTCGCAAAAGGAGGAGGGTAGCCCCTGATCCCAACCAAACCTTTGTGGATATCCGCCGCGTTGCAGAAACAAGGGGTCACGTTGAGGAGGAAATGAGTAGTGCATCTGAAAGAGCGGAAAATTCTGATGAGGAATCAGTTTTATCCTGCATCGAGGTTGGCTGAATAGAGGTAGATTTTTGCAGTTGAACCCAGTGGGTTTGTTGTTGATCGGATCGCGGGCCAGGCGGCGGACAGGGGGTGCACTGACTTACTATGTGACGAAAGTTGGAGGGAGGGGATGTGGATGATATGTCTGCCACGGATGCACCGGCTCCTAGAAGGAGAGAAAGGTCACTAAAAATAATAATAATAACAAAAAAACATGGCCAAAGCTAATTCTAATCTCTCGGGTTTGCCCCTTGCAGACATTATCTTATAAATTGAATATGTACTCGGCAACTCCCGCATTGGCTTCTTTCCCTAATGTTTTTTAGGATATATATCTTTTGGCCCATCCTTATCATTCTTAGTTACTTTTAACCTCTTGCTTTTTTCCCCTTGCTTTTTCAGCATTTGATCTTAACCTGGTGCGTGGCTGGTCCGCACCGAGGGGACGGGGCTGATGTGACTTGTCGGATTTGCGGCGTCCCGGGATGCGCGCTCCTTGTGACCGACGTTCGTCCTCTCTTGGTAAAGTACCCCCGGCACCTTGCGAGCATGAAGGCAAGGGAGTGAGTGTTAAGGGCAGGGGTTTGGTATATCGAGGAGAGCAAAAAGAGACAAGAAAACAAAAAGGAAAAGGATCACACCCTTTTATCAGCCACCTCGGCGCCCAAACTGACAGCTTTTTTTCGGGGTTCCCGTGCCCGCTGCGGTGGCTGTATCGGGTCATCGGGCAGACAATCGTGATTTAAAATATTGTTGTGATGGAAGGGAGGAGGGGTGGAGAGAGAAAGGGGCGGAAAGAAAAGCAAAGCCGCATCAGGGACCGCCGCGTTCCCGCGATTCCATGCTAGCCCCAGAAATAGGATGCCCAGGATACAAGATGTACTGGCACCTTTCTCGAAAACCCGCAGGCGGGCCCGACCCGCGTCTTGCGCGGTGAGGCATATGGCCACCAGATAACAGGCTTCAGATGTAAAACTCGCAAAAGGGTATTTGACCTGCCGGCAGCCACTTAGGTCCGCCCTTAACCCTGTCATATCGACGGGTTGGCCTGCAAGGTCGTGCCAGTAGAACGTTGGGTTATCTAGCGATGGCTGTGCCGACATGCGAGGTCATTGTCACGGCCAGTAGGGCCTTGATTGTAGATAAAGGAGTTGGGACCGGGGACCTTATTGTCAGATAAGGACGAAAGCTTCACAAGGTGGATCCCGCAGAGATATTTCGAGTCTTTGCAGGGCCAGGCCTCCGGCCTCCAACCTAATCCGAATACCATCTTTCTGCTCCTCCAATTGTACTACCTTCGACTGCTTCGACACACTGAATGCCATCATTATATATTATGACGATAATACGGTTATAAGGGGCAGGAGATGCAAGTGGAAAAAGGTTTAAGGCTATGTCCAATTTATCGGCTACCTAGTCTAAGCCACCGTGATTATTTTAACAGAAAAACAAAACAGCAAAGTTTTCAAATCCAACCAGGAACGCCTCGCCAGCGCGTTGCTACATACTGTCTCCTCCAGCGCCCAATTTCGCTGTTTGCAAAGCTCCCCCCAGTCTGACCAACGCCAAAATCCGTGTCTGCCTTGCTATTGTTTAAACAGAAGGCCACGTCATTTCTGCTTTGCCCCTTTTCCTTCACCTCGACCCTGGTCGATTGGCACCCTGCTATCAGCGGCGGAAAATTCCTCTTTGGTTCAATAGGGCCGCGTTCGTTACCACGAATCCCGGCCGCACAAGAGCACCGCCCAACCCGAGGCCGTAGTATGGACTGCGTCAATTTTGCTCCGCCGCCTCTATCTCGTGTATATAAAAGTTGCGTCCCTCCCCTAAGTCGCGTATATTGGGAGCCGATAAAGCACACCCTTCTCCATAAACCATTAAAACGGACTTCCTTTTCGTCGCCCCTTAGTCCGGGAAGCCAGACAGCGCCACTAGCGTCCGACTACAAGCATTCTGGTGTTTGTGCTTACTTCCCTAAATTTCGAACAAACAGAGACCCTTTATTACCTCATTTAAAAACGCCAAGCGTCGGTCCATTCGACAATGCGGAGAAAGCAAGCCCTGCAGACGCAAAATGAGCTGCTTTTAAAAAATACTGTATGGTCGGGTTCATCGACCTCTTTACCTTTATTTACTGCACTATCCTCCTTTCTAACAGGATTCCAGTCCCTGAATTTAACACTGCTGTTATTTTGGTGCTTTGTAATGTAAGTTGCATAACTATCCTTTTTTTCCTGCACCGTTTCATTTTTACTTCCGCCTTACGGTTCCGACGCTGTAAATAGGCCAGGCGACTAATATACGAATATACAATAGACCTTAGGAACACTCTGTATTTTTTACCCATTCTGTGTAAATATCCGAGTGGAACTGTGGCCTCGGCTTGCTGGCTCCTTTCCATCGTTTTCGGTATCGCCGCTATGGTTTTGGCGGTTGTTTATTGGACAATGGCACTCGCGACAGCGGACCAATGGGCTGTTCCGCACGATATAAACCCCTCTCTCATCCCCGGCGATGTTAACAATACGAACCTCTGGAAGCTGGTCCGCGGGCGAGATTATGGCATAGGTGTTATTATCGGCGCTATACTGCAGCTGTAAGTGTTAACCCGGCCAATGTTCCATTCATATTCTCCCATGGCGTACCACTTCGGCGGGCGGGCAGTGGTGAATAAAACGGGAATGCTAATAACCCACATGGGATGCAGACTGGTCAATACGTTCATGATCACGCTGGCGCTCATCGCTAAGTTTGCGGAACGTGGGGACCAGACCGTATAGCGTTTGATCTTGTTAATTAGCTTTTGCGGAGGACCAAAGCTAGCGACGAAAACCAACTTCGGCCAGATAGGGCTAGGTTATTTCAAACTTACCCTATTGCCTTTTTGTCGCTTTGTAATTGTTCTTTTATGGCATTGGGTAGCATGAAGAGGAGGAGGGCTTGTCCTATGTCATTCGGAAACGATCATCGGGAATAGCTTTATTAGAACCCTGGCCCATGCGCTTGCATAAGACATGTGCCGAGCCTGTAGGGCGAGTCTTTGGGATAGGGCTACCAGTCGGGCCAACGGCCCTAACAGGAGTGGACGAGCCTGTAGTACAAACCACCTAAACCGGTTTATATAACCCCTGCTTATCCCAGGGATCCTTTTCAGCAGATTCTGGCTCCTTAAGCATCTTTTAAGTCTATAAAAAGATTATTAGCTTTCATTAATGAGATTAATCCCTCTCAAGCCTGCATTGCACCTTTGTGACATCATATCTCCTTTACAGGGCTTTGGTCATGATTGTCATTTTCAGTTTAAAAATATTGTTTCGGCGGCGAAAAACGCTTAGCAGGGTTACGCGGTTCAATTTTACTATGGTACATGTTGGTAGGAGTGGTACTCCTGTAGGCGTGGAGATTTCCAAAAGGAAATAACAAATATTTATAAATCTGGAACTGGGTCTGTAGTGATGCATGTTTAAAAAGGAATTTAGTTATAGGAAGGGGTCGCAAAATCCCCTTTTGCAGGATTATGGGAGCGCACGGTCCATAAACATGTTACTCCGCGAGACGTGTGGTCTTTCCTGATGGACGCGCTAATTACGTGGATTAAAACTACACGTAAATAAATTTTAGCTTTTCGGCTTTTAGGACTACCTACTTTACTACGCAGCTGTAATGCATAGCTCGTGCACAAATTAGTGCGCCGTACACCAAATAATGAATTGTGTTAAACTGACATGGGCGTGCTTTTAATATGGGAAAAACTTTAAGAAACCAAAGGTTAAGGGCGTGCATAAGGTGACATTACAAGGGATAAACACACCCCGAGGGTGGTTTCGGTTGTACTTGCGCGGAAAAGGGAATTCCCAAACTCCCGAACGGTACGTGGGCGTGTGTTAGCCATGCCAATTTTTATGCCTGTCGGCGACCCACAAGTGGCCTTCTGTGATCCGGGTGTTGGCCCTTGGCGTTCCTTAAGGACAAACCGTGTACAGGGTCCCAGGGATTGTAAAGGTTACGCCCAGCCAGGGGGTAAGCCAGGGGGTATGTACATTGATTCTAGTGCTTTTTTGTTTGCAAAAACATGTAGGTGGGCCCCCCGGCTGGGATCCACCAGCGCAACCTTTATAATCCCTGGGACCCTGTACCACGACAATGCTCACGCCGCAAATCTTAACTTTTATACCCACTTGCCACTTCCTTGGCTGCCCCATTATTACATGGGTCCCTTGTAGGTAGGGGTTAAAAGCCGGAAAATGCTTACGTGCGCCTTGCAGTTGAACAGGGGATCCACAACTCAGCAGTCGTATTCAAACAGGGGCCTGGATGGCAGTGGCATTTGGGTGGGGCCTATTTCCCTATGTATTGTGTGCCAAGCCGCACTAACATATGCGAGCATTTCAGGTTGCATTCGCCAAGGCAGCTTTTAAATACACCCCTACTTTTGCGAACTTTACAGTGGAAATTTATTGGCCAGGCTTTTTACGCTATTTGTTTTCCCTTCGCCATATTTTGCTATTCCAGGATTAATAAGTGGATTAGGCTATAAACCTTGTCCTAAGTCGGAGTACCCCCTGTCGGCCACCCCCCCTTCCGGCCACCTGGCCGGGGCCCACTGCACCACCAAACCCGGTGCATTCAACTGCAAATATCTACCGCTATTCAACCAACCATAATGCAAAAGTGTACTGATTCCTGATCAGAATTTTCCGCTGTTTCAGACGCACTTTCCTCCACCTCTATAGCATCACCCCTTGTCTCTGCAACTCGGCGTATATCTACGAAGGCCTGGTTGGGGTCCGGCACAACCCTTTTCCTTTTGCGAGGGCGTTGCGCCTCCAATTCGGCCTCTAGTTGCCTGATTTTTGCTGGGCCG
>NW_008804640.1:0-10992 GCF_000145635.1 Gaeumannomyces tritici R3-111a-1
CAGTAAAAAATATAAATTACCGGTTAAGACAGTAAAAATACAGTAAAAAATATAAATTACCGGTTAAGCAGTAAAAATCAGTAAAAAATATAAATTACCGGTTAAGCAGTAAAAATCAGTAAAAAATATAAATTACCGGTTAAGCAGTAAAAATCAGTAAAAAATATAAATTACCGGTTAAGCAGTAAAAATTAATAAAAAATAAAAAGAACAGTTCCGCTTTCAGGCTTCGCTAACGCCTTCATTGCTTTTTTGTGTTATCCGAGGTACGAATTAAACCATTAAAAAAAAGCAATGTTACTCTATTCTTTTGCCTTAAATAACTAAAATTAAAATCAGGGCAATTTGACGGTTGCCCCCGGAGGGCCGTGCAGGCGTCAAATTAGCGGAGCGGCACCTGATTTTATATGGGACCATCGACTACTGCTCTCCTTCCAAGGCATGTAATCATCATCGGGGGCAGCAATGACTAGCTCGTCCTCGGCCCATGTGGCGTTGGGATTCCAACCTTGAGATAGAGCGCGAGCGACAGACTCCATGTTAAAGTAGGGAATAGACTAGACTTTTGGCGACCAAGAATCTTCCGAACCCTCGCGCCGGAAATCGAAGCGGCTGTCACCTCCACGGTCCACATCCTCGCTACGATGGGGGTCCATTACCATATGTAGGTACCACCTAGGTACCTAGTCTTTGAGATGCCAATGGAGGCCCAGATGGAAATGAAGATGCGGATGGATAGGAATGTCTAAAGAGGGAGATAAAGGTGGGGATGGCCGTCTACCGTCAAGATATGGCAGCAGACAAAGCCTTGGTGTGTTTTGTTCAGGAGCAGCTATTGAAACTTTCTGTTTCTCTTGTCCAAGGAAGCATGGGCCATGGTAGGTGTGGCAGGTCGGGAAGTATGTGGTCCCGGTGATTCAATTTTCCATACGTCGGGTAGCAGCACCTTCCTTCAGACACAAAGCACATGCCAGTATACCTAAGCTACCAAGCACCGCCGCAGTAAAAACGTGCGGGCTGTGGCACTCGGGCAGAGCTGGGCCCCAGGCAGTAAACTGCAGGGAAATTTCTGGCCGGGCTGGTAGCCCACCCAGCCTGAGGTCTCTTGAAGTCTGAGAGAGCCCCAGCCGGTTCCGCGGTGGCCGGCACACCCACAAACGGCTGGGAGCTTCTGGCCAGGCAGCACAGTGACGTGGTCACCAAGCAAACTTGTGGCGCCTACGGTACCTGCGAGGTGTATAAATACTGGGCAGCCAGGTATCCTACTTCTCGCTCAGGTTGGAGCGCGTTTTCTCGTTGTCACTTGCACCCTCAAAGCGTGATCCCGCAGCCATATCAGCCCTCGCGCCGAATAACAAGAAATCCTCAAAACGGCTCTCTCCTCTAATACTGGTATGACTGTCCTACTATGCTTCATTATCATCGTAAGTAGACTCGCGATTAACCGCAACAGGAAACAGACGGAGATAGCGACTGCACAACGGACAAATCATCTACAATCCACCCGCCAACCCGGTAGATTGTTGCTGGTGGCCGCCTCGATGCGCCCCTCTACTTCGGTTTCGGCTCTCCTGGCCGCCATGGCCTTCGCCGGCCTGGCCCTCGCAGGCCCAATCGCCTACGGTATCTGCCAAGCCGGCTGCGCGGCCCTTGTCATGGCTTGCTACGCTGCCGCTGGCGCTACTTGGGGAGCCACGTTGGGCGCCACGGCTCCAGCTACCGTTATAGCCTGCAACTCTGCCTTTGGCACTTGCCAGGCCGGCTGCGCGACAGCGCTTCTCCTTCCCATCCCGTAATATGGAGCAGGGGACAAGGCCGAGCATAAGAACATAGGGGAGGACTGGATGTGCAGCCAATATTGTATGGAGAGGGAGAACTTTGGATCATGTGTTCCGTCAGAGAGTAACGGAATGGATACATAGCAACGAACGAACATATTCTCCCTGACGGAGCTTCCTTGCAATCACCACATGCAATACATGGATGCTGTTGGTTTTGAAGCAGATCACTAATCGGGCCGTGGGAGCTCGATTCGGGGTGCCGATGCCAGCGTGCCGCTGGAAATGACTTCGGATCTATGGTTTGGACAGGCGTACCTTTGGTTCCCATGTCTGGAACAACCAATGTAGCCAAGCTTCATCCTGTCCCCCTGTAAGGGGGGTGGCTGATCCCAGACGCAGAGAATAAGAGGGTAGTAGCAGCGTAGATGCTTTATTGCAAGTACACTTACGGGATCACGGCTGTCGCCCCCAGTGAAGTATTCCATGATGTGTCGCTGCACCACTCAAGTTCGAGCCCAACAAATGGTGATAGCTGGCGTTAGCGCATCCCAGTCGCAGAACCTGAGGGTGTCTGCACGAAGCCTGCCCTGAGCCTGCCGCAAGCCAGTGTAAGTGACTGCAGGTGGAATACGTATTCGAATTATCTTAATCTTGCCCATTCTAACCCTCACGAGGGTGTCAGGTAGCCCTTTGCTCCGTCGTATCGCCACCAAATGGCTCCGATGGTTATTTCCATTATGGGAGCCCAACTTTCAGACAGCCTAGCACCGTGTCCCTCTAGACCAACATGGCGTCCAAGGATAAAATCTCATTCTAAGGCACAATTACTACGAGAAGGATGTTACCAAGACGCCCCTTCATCAAATGGGCTGTGCTGTTCAGGAGCGGACCCTCTCATCCCGCAGCTGAGGTGCGCCCAGACGCAGGACATTAGGTCACATACAAATGAAGACATCCGGGAGCTTCCTTAATGATCGAGATGGGCATTGCTAGGCGTGGCCATGAGACAGGCTGTTGTCGGCCGGGACAGGTCGTGAGGGACAAGAACCTTGACATCATGTCGTGAATAGGTCACTGGCGAGGAAGGGGTGTCTGCCCTAGAGCCGGGAATTCTGACACAACTCCCATATCATTTCGGCCCAATCCAGTCTTACATGAACCCGAAGGAAAAAAAAATCGAAAACAGTAAAGTTGCTATCCGCAGCGCATGCGAAAATGCCACGCCCTATTCGTCGTCGCCTTTCACCCCAGCCGTCGCCTTGGCCCCTGCCTCGGTCACTACCTCGGTCATTGCCAGAAACAGATGATCCCATAGCTCCTTCAGACTAGGCCGCTCTTCACTGTTCACGGTGAGGCACCGCCGCACAAAGTCCAACGCCTGTGGAGCATCCGCAGGAAGCATCTCGGCGTGCTCGAGGAACAGAAGCTCTAGCCCGGAGCCAGTCCGACCCTGTTCTAGAATCCTGGCCGCAACCACCACGGCGGCGGCGAAGTCGGGGATGAGCGGGTCCACCCTCCTGGCCAGCAGCTGGACGGCCACGACGCCGAGCAGCCAAATGTCGGCTTTGCGCAGGTCGCCGTCTGCGGCTCGTCTAAAAACCACCCCAGGCACCGCTAGAGCGCTAACTCGGAACGGCTGCTGGCCCGTGACTGAAGCGTCGAGGTATGCAACGTTGATTTTGGCGACGTTGCCGCACATACTAAACTTAACCTACTCGGAATCAAGAAAGGCGACGGAAAATCCTAGGTCGTTGTACGCCTCGTAAAGGCCCCAAACGAGCTCGCGAAGGGCTTTCCGGATATCAAAAACCCCGAAATGCCCTTCAAAAAAACGTATAACCTCTCGCAAACGTCGTCCGTCAGTGGGTAGGTGTGGCCCTTGTGGCGCTGGTAGCCGATGTAGTTGACGATGGCGTACGAACGTCGCGCGGGGTCCGCCTTTTGCTCCGGCAAGGAAAGAGCTCTCTGTAGTGCCGGCTCCTCGATATCGAGGCGTTCTGCTGCCCACATACGACCTGCGGTTGGTGAGTCCAGCGACACATCCATTACTTGGAAGATCGGACCATGGCGTCCGTTTCCTTCTTTGTCGCGATAACCATAACCGAGTGCGATGTGGAAAGGCCCATTGCTTTCCTCCATGTTGCAAAGGACCTGGGCGCCTAGTGTTGGCGAGTATGAATTTGGCGAAATAAAATCAGTGCAATGCTTGCTCGACTTGATGGGCTGCAGCAGCGGTGAGGAGAGACATCTTCAGAGGATTGCATGCCCGGGGTAAAAGGGACGGCCCCAAGCAGCCTGATCACGCCTCATGCCACCAACTCGCATGTTAGAGGGAAAAAATAAAGCAGACAACAAAACAAACATAAGATATTGAAGATTTCCTGTTGTCATCCACCTAGGTGGTACCTGTACGTACACATATGTACGATAGTTGGGTCCTCATCTGGTTCAGAACGAGCGAGACAACACCCAATGGGGAACTGGACAATCCATTGTGCCGCATACTGTACAGATTGATCCCACAATTTAACAAAGTTCCCAAACGAACAATTCAACTTTGGTTTAATGTGCTGTTCCCGGGGTGGATTTAATGATCTTGGGCCATTTCGTAATTATCTTTGCCGTCTTGTCTTTTTTTGCTGGTGTTGGTTGCGAACGCATTCTCAAAGTTCATCGTCCAAAAAATGGCATCGTCAATGTTTTGCCCACACTGTGGGAAGCGGATGACGCAATCAAAGTGATGAAGCCCGACGATCACCAATCTTCAAGTGACGCTGTTTTTTGCATTGAATGCCACTCACTCAATCCAAAGCAATAGCAAACGCGGCCATGGCACCAATCGGGATTGCACTGGTCGGCGGAGGCATCTTCATCAAGCAGGCTCATCTCGTACGTCGAACCCAGCAGAAAACCCCATGAAAAAAGCCCAGCTCAGAACAGAAGAGTGTGGCTGACGGGAAAAACCTCACCCCTTCCATAGCCTGCCGTACTGGCTACTCCCTCTCTAGAGATCAAGGCCATCTACTCGCGGTCGCTCAAGTCGGCGCAGGATACGGCCGCGCTCCTGCCAACCCCGGCGTCAGCCGCGCTCTACTCGGACGACGAGGGCGGCAGCGGCGGGTACGCGGCCGTGCTGGCGCGGGCCGATGTGGCGGGCGTCATCATCGCGCTGCCCATCGCCAACCAGCCGACGTACGTGCGGCTCGCCCTCGACGCGGGCAAGCACGTGCTGGCCGAGAAGCCCATCGCGCCCGACGTCGACCAGGCGCGCGGGCTGCTGCGTCACTACGCCGACATCAGGGCCGCGGGGTCCGCCGCCACCTGGTCCGTCGCCGAGCAGTTCCGCTGCATGCCCAACTACCTCAGGGGCGCCGCCGAGGCGAGGACGCTGGGCAAGGTGACGGGGTTCCGGGCCATTCAGAACTTTATGATCAAAGAGGGTGGGTGATATGGTTCGAATTCCTCCTGGAGCCCAGGGGGGTCTTCTTGGAGATGGATTCCCAAAAAAAAAACGAACATAAAAACTGACAAGCCTCATCGTGTATGCTAGACAACCAGTACTACAACACAGACTGGCGCAAGGTCCCGACGCACAACCACGGCTTCCTGCTGGACGCCGGCGTGCACTGGGTGGCTTCTCTGCGCATGCTCCTCGGGCCCGACGAGCCGGTCGAGACGGCCTCGGGCCTCAGCCACACGGCCACCAAGCACCTCCCGCCGCCCGACACGCTCCAGGGCGTGCTGCGGACGCGCTCGGGCGTCTCGGGCGCCTTCCTGGCCTCGTGCGGCTCGACGCTGCCGGCCCTGTCCGAGTTCGCGGTCGCGTGCGAGCGCGGCAGCGTCGTCATCAGGCGGGACCAGGTGACCATCGTCAGGACGGCGGCGACCGCCGACGGCAAGACGACGGAGGAGACGGAGACGGTCGACGTCGACGCGTCCGGGAACGTCCTGTACGAGGTCCAGGCCTGGGCCGCGGCGCTGCAGGCCGGCGTGCCGGACCCGAGGTTGGCGCCCGAGGAGGCGCTCGCGGACCTGGAGCTGCTGCTCGGGATGCTGCAGAGCGCCGAGGCGGGTGGGATCCCGCAGACCTTGGGTCTGCAGCAGGTCGGGGCGTCTGCGTAGCTGCAACTATGGTTTTTGGTGAGCGAGATGGCGGAAGACGAGGCGCAAGTGCTGGAACAGGCATTGCACAAAGCTGAAGCAGCAACCAGATATTAGGTCATCACGCCTAGTTGAATCGTTTCCCATGACTACATACATTGTTTGGTCCGGCAGATTATAGTGGCGGGAGACAGGGAACAATCTACAGCTTTCCTTTGGGCCGTGTTGTTGAAGCCTCCTGTCCGTCCGTCTTGACTAGGATGCGCTCCAGGCCCCGACGGAGCACGTCGTTCAGGCCGTCGGCGCAGGGCCTCCCCGTGGGGCGGTCTACAAAGACCTGCACGAACTCCCCGACCGCCCTCACCTTGTCCACGCCCTTCTCGAAAAGGGCGATCTCGTAGGTCACGCTCGTCCTGCCGAGCTTGTTGACCCGCATCGCCAGCTCAGCCACGGCCGGGAAGCTGATAGATCCCTGCGGACGCGGGGGGCATACCGGTGTAAGTGTGCGAACATGTCGGGCTGTGTGGGGGGAGAGGAGCGGGCACTGACGAAGTAGTCGTTGTGGGAGTGGACGACCATGCCGTGCTGCGGCGAGCGCGTCGGCTCCAGGCCGCAGAACTGCATCAGGTATGTGTTGATGATGGCATCGTAGCTTTTGAAGACTTCCTCGTTAGCAATCGGCGCTTACGCGGGTTGGAAAAAGGGGCATTCTACGGACAGTTGGATGTACGTCGCGTTGTTCATGTGTGCGTATTGGTCGTTGTCGGCCCATCTCGTGCGGTACTCCAGGGCGAACGGGTAGTCGTCCCGAGTCCTTTTTTTGAGAGCCTCATAGTTCGCTGTCATGATGTATTCTGTATTAGCAGCGACGCGTCTACTTTCCTTCTTCTTTTCTTCAGGCACGCCACTGTCGCCGTTTGGCCTAAGCGTGGTCAAGCTACGAGCGCGTCTGATCCGTCTGCACGTGATGACTTTAGCTTCATCACGTGCTCACTATTTCATATTGCCGCTCGCGACCGCCAAATTTTGATGAGCCAAGCCTACGTGGATGACTTCCGAAATGCCTGCATTTCCCCCTCGTTTTCAGTTTTCGGTCGATATCACTCAAGCCGGAACTTGCTCCGACACTCCCGCGTCCGCTATTGCATTACTCCCAAGGCGCTCCCGCGTTTGGTCAGTCTTTCGGCTATCTTCTGGGCTCCCGGACTTGCTGAAAGGCTCAAAATTTCAGCCGCCTCGGCATCTGTCTCGCGAGCCCTAGCGCTGCCCTCTTTGCGCGGGGGTCTACTCGGGCGCGTCATGGCACACGGTCCTCCAGGGCCCGCGGCCGCGCCCATGGAGGCATCGGCGGCAGCGGCGGCAGGAGGCCCGAACACAGTCGCAGCCGCCCCTGCGGCTCTCACGGCCGAAGCAAGCGCGTCCACCCCCATAGCGATGCCTCCGCCGCCAGCATGGCCGCCCCCGTATGTCATCGAGGATGGCCTGCGGCGGGTTGCGCCGTACCACTTTGTCTACAACACGTGGTGCAAGGAGCGGTGGCGCGACAGGGCGCTGATCGAGATCTTCGAGAGCGAGTTCAGGGACAGACCCCTCGAGTACTACCGGATGTGCATGGAGAAGGGCGCGGTCCTGGTCAACGGCAAGATGGTCGGCCCGGAGCATATCGTCAAGAACGGCGAGCTGATATCGCACATCTGCCATCGCCATGAGCCGCCCGTCACGGCGGAGCCCGTGCAGATTCTCGACGAGAACGATGAGATGATTGTCATTGACAAGCCGTCTGGCATCCCCGTTCACCCCGCCGGGAGGTACAACTTCAACTCGGTCGTCGAGATCCTGAGATCCCAGCGGACCCAGGATTTCAAGGCGTACCCTTGCAACCGCCTGGACAGGCTCACGAGCGGCATCATGTTCATCGCCAAGAACTCCAAGGCCGCTGAGAGACTTGGGGTCCAGATCCGGGCCAGGACCGTCCGCAAGGAGTATGTGGCCCGTGTCATTGGGCGCTTCCCCGACGGCGAAGTCGTCTGCAACCAGCCCATCCTCCAGATATCCCCCAAGCTGGGGCTGAATCGGGTGAGGGCCAACGGTCGGCCATCACGCACCGTGTTCAAGAGGCTCGCCTACTACCCTCCGCAGCAGCCAGCGTCCGGTCAGGGCGAGACTCTGGGCGAGGAGAGCAGGCCATGGAGGGGCAAGGAGGGATACTCTATCGTGCGCTGCCTGCCCGTGACTGGCAGGACACATCAGCTGAGGGTCCACCTCCAGCACCTGGGTCACCCAATCGAGAACGACCCGATATATGCCAACTACAAGGTCTGGGGCATCGATCTGGGGGCCGACGACCCTGACGCCAACCTCAACAGCGACGAGGACATTATCTCGCGGCTCTCGCGCATGGGCAAGGAGGACGTTGCCGAGGCGGTAGCGTACTACGACGAGATGGTGGACCAGTACTACAAGAAGAAGGCCGAGAAGATGTCCGGGGAGCTGTGCGAGGTGTGCGATACACCCTTGTACACCGATCCCGGCCCGCACGAGCTCACGCTATGGCTTCACAGCCTTCGATACGAGGACGCGGCGGACGGGGCTTGGAGCTACTCCAGTCCCCTCCCGAAGTGGGCCATGCCCCCGGAGGGAATGAGTGGTCCCACCAATGTTGGCGGCATGGACGACCTGGTTGGGGCGGTGAAAGACACCAATCCGGAGCTCGCATCGTCGCCACAGTGAAACTCGACTTCCCTGCCAGCCGTGAATATTGGTTCCACTCCCGTGGCAGGAGATGGAGAGCCTCCGGATGGGGGAACATGGAGCACCTGGCACCATGGGGAGGGCTTGGGTCGCAACCTCATGATAGAAACGGCCACGTGAAACCCCGGGAAGCCTATCCGTCTCTTTCCATCTCCCCACTATGGGGGCTGATGGCCGTCGCGTCGTTTTCTTCCTCTTCCCAGGTCTCTAGAAGAGATGGCAGCAAAGATTAGGTGAACCCCGTCTGGCTTCCTTCTTGGCACGCGAGTCGAACAATTCTCGAAGCTGCGCAATAGGCCCTTCTCGAACAAAGGTTGCTCTCGAAGGGCACGCTGTGAGGGGTTGCCCTGCTTCAGCATGGCTGCACGCTGCTTCTAGTGAAACGAGGCCGGCGGAGTGTGCCGTTAGCCGCCCCAGGCCTGGACACGCCCGGGATGCCTTTGGCGGCAAGCCGGGGTGAGAAAAGTGCAAGAGGGAAAAAAACAAAGGAAAGAGAAAAGATGGCGTTTGCGTATGTACGTACGGTAGCCTGCCATGCCGCCGGCAGATGAAGGCTAGGTCCCTGCCGGCCCTCCTCTCTTGGCCCTGGAAAACGGCCGTGAGCAGGCATCCATGGGTGCCTTCACCAGCGGACCCCAGTGCTCCCACATTCTCCCGGACGTCTTCTTTCGGGGATTCAGGTGACGGTGACGGTGGCATGGGGGTAACATAACGCGATCGAGGCAAGCTTCTCTACTCGGGTGCTTTCGCCGGCATGATTCCCGCCAATCAATCCCCCAGCGGACCCTCAGCACCGTTGGCCAGCCCGCTGGCCCCGGCCTCCTGGTCTCTCGCTTCCTGGGTGTCTTTTGCCCTTGCTGATGCAGCATCCCTCCGCCCTCCGCTCTCATGCTTGTCCATCTGCAGCGCCTTGCCCCCCTCTCTTGACTCAACGCCCTTGCAAAAAAACAGAAAAAGAAAAGAAAAAAAAGAATGAGATTAAAAAAAACACACACACAAAGGAGAATTTGCATGCCTGCCTGCCCGCCTGGCCTTCCGCCCGGCCGCCCGGCCGTCCGCCCGCCCGCAACCCTGGCGCCATCTCTGCATTCCCGCGTACCCTGTGACGGCCAGGGGGGAAACGAGCTCGAGCCCGTGGCCTGGCCAGCTCAGAACCTTATATCGACGATGTTAGCGGGCCCGTCAACCCTGTGCCAGCAGCCCCCCTGGTCAAGCGGCGGCCCGCGGGAGGGAGGGCGGTGCGCGGTAAATCTTGGTGATCGGAGCCCGCTCCCACCTGGCCGCTGAACATGGAGGTGGGCAGACGACGGATCCATGCATATGGCATCCGGACAATATTTTTTTTTGTTTCCCTCCTCATCCTTGTTATTGTTGTTTTTCTTTTACTCTTGCCCTTGTTGTTATCTTTCTTTCTCATCCTGCAATCGGTTGGCACTCCAACGCAATGCCTCCGCCACCCAGAGCCAAGGGCTTGTCCGCGTCTGCTATATTGGGCGTCCTTTGTCAGGACATACATACGATTTCACATGCGGCTAGAAGGACGGGTATGGCACGTTTGCGGACGCCAATTCGCCTCTGTTGTTTGCAAGAGGTCCCGGCTACGTGAGGCGCCTGCCCTGGCCCGGCAGAGGAGGACTGTTCCAACCCCCTCTCGTTAGTCGCGCGTGCTCGCTCGCTCCAAAGGATCAGTAGAGATTACGGTTGGAGGAGAAAGCGAGGAGCAAGACGAGGGGAGGGCGGGAAAGCGGACATGGGTGTGAGGGAAGCCAAGGGGAACGTGCAGGAAACTATTGGGTGGCAACAGGGGACGAGAGGAGAGGGAGAGGGGGGCGCGTTCGACGGCACGGTGGCACGGTTATGATGCTATGTATAGTCGGGGGTGTGGCGACAAGGAAGAAGAAGAAGAAGAGACGGACAGAGCGCTGACAAACATGATCGATGCCGCCACCGGCCGTCGCGCCGTTGGAAGAGCCCGAGCGAACGCCGGGCTTCCTTTCGGGTGTGTGTGATGGTGGTGTTGTTGACCAAGTACAAAGACAAAGGGAAGCAAAAAAAAAAAAAAAAAAAAAAAGGGCTCTGTAAGCATGGTGTGCACACGCACGGCCGTCCGTCTGGCGATGATGACGGGCAGCGCACAGCCAACCCTTTCCCAGCACCGAGCCGACCCCGTCAAACAGGGTAGGGTAGGCAGGCAGGGAAGGGAAGGGAAGGGGAGGGGGGAAACTTGCTCTCTCGACGCAAGAGGAGAAAAGGACAGGGCCGGGGTCGACAACGCCGGGCTCCCATGCAGCCGAAAGAGAAAAAGGAACCAAAGGAGGGCAGGCATGCATGGCCTTTGTCCGAAGAAGACGCCCGTGAT
>NW_008804641.1:0-10980 GCF_000145635.1 Gaeumannomyces tritici R3-111a-1
CCCCCCACGCAACCGAACTGTTGCCCAAAAGGGGTCGACAGCACGCCCAGCCCAGCAATGGGAGAAAAGAAATGGAGGCATGGGGGCCCGACCTGCCGTGGCCCGAGTCGTGCGCCAGTGGAGATAAA
This sequence comes from Gaeumannomyces tritici R3-111a-1, assembly GCF_000145635.1. Taxonomy (NCBI): domain Eukaryota; kingdom Fungi; phylum Ascomycota; class Sordariomycetes; order Magnaporthales; family Magnaporthaceae; genus Gaeumannomyces; species Gaeumannomyces tritici. The sequence goes on from NW_008804641.1 coordinate 129, forward strand.
GAATGCGGCCGTTTAAAACGGTGGCGAGGGATGGACAGAGAGCCCAGCGGCTCCGCTTATCATATTCTGATCTGATGTGATACTACCACGGGCGGGCCCCATCGACGGGGGGGATGAATGACTGATGGTATTGGCTGCTTATAAAGCGGACGAACTCGCTATTTGTTTGTTGTTATGGATCGCATGCTGGCCAGAGAGTGTGTATGTATGGTCGAGTAATATGGCACATGGCGGGCTATAGCCAAGCATCTATGAGCCTATCACGCTGTAACATGCGCGCCCGACACGCCCCTTCCCTCCGCCCCGCCCGACGGACACGGGGTGCGGGACCCCCGTTGGTAGGGCAAGGACCGGGCAGTGGGCGGTCGTTATTGCCCGGGATCCGGTTTGATAAGTAGCCCACTCAGGGGGGGTGTGTGTCTGTCTACGGGACAATGGGATGTCCAGACATGTGAGGCTTTCTGGATAAGCGCATATGGGGCTGCTTGCTTCCCGTTATCCGCCCCCCCGTTCCCCAGAAACTCCAGATAGGATCCGTGCCAAGACTGACAACTCGACCGCCCGCCAGGGCCGGAGCCCGAAGCCGAGGCGGAACCCGCGCGCGCCGTCTACATACTACGACGGCAGCAATGAACGGACGGATAATGGACAGCCACCAAAACTCAAAAGGACGGCGGCAAAAAGCGGTGGAAGCTTAAAAAATAATAGGAGGCGACAGGGGGTGGTGGAAAGGAAGCTTTCTCTGGGGTGAACCTCGTCCGCGCGGGGGGGCAGTCGCGTCGATCTTGTCGGCAGGTCGGCAGACCGGCGAGGCCGGAGGGCCGAGAGGAGAGAGGGATGGTACCCTCTCATGCCGGTTTATTTGACCAAAGCCGTGCAAATAAGACCAGATGAAGGGACCTAGCAGGGATTGACTTCGGTATGACCCCTGTATGTAGAGAAACAGCCAAATTACGCTATGCAGTTACATGGCACTCCCACAGTGTTTATCTGATGTCCTCCTGGCTTCGTGGTGGTGGGATCGCACTTGTTTTTGACTTTCCGCCGCGGCGCACTGGCTCGTTCTGGTCAAATAAACCGGCATGAGAGGGTAGCATATCTGGGGGTAAGGTGGGAGGTTGCGGAGAGCCTTTCATTTTGGGTTTTTACAGTCGCGGCCGGGTGGATACCATGTTGGCGACGGCGGGACGCTTCAAGGGTCCAGACTAGCGCAGGTCACCGCCACGAGACTGAAGGAGGCTATCTATATTGGACAAGATGCACCGGTGCCTCGCAGGGTGCCACACACACACACACACACACACACACACACACACACACACACACACACACACACACACACACACGAAAGATGCCAATGGACATGGTGCTGCCAGACAGGGGGATTGTGCGGGTGGCTCTCCCTATACACAGTAATCTATAATAGTCTCTCAAAGCTACTGCAGGCAAGCTCCTTGGACCGAGGCGTGTGAGTCAGACAAGCTGCCAGCGAACCATGATTGACTCCCTGTGCCTGACAAAGGAAAAGGCTTTCTTGCGTGATGGACACGATGGGCTCCAGTGTCTGGTGACTCCAGTGTCTGGTGATGTTGGCGATACCCGGCTTCTTCGGATGGGAACGTAGGTTTGGACGACGCGTTGTTGTCCGGGCCAGGCAGGACGGTGGCTCGGGCACGGCGAGTTGGTATCAAGCCGCAAGGGAGCACGGCATGCAGTACTGTAAGGTGGTACTGTAAGGTGTGGGTTGCTCCTCCGGGGGGATATCCAGAGAGGAGGGCACGCAATTTCATGGGGAAACGTGCAAGTCGCAAAAATTAGGACAGGGTCACCATATGGAATCTTGGGGGGCGTCTGGATGAAGCTCCACGTCGCACCCTTGCATCCGTAGCATTTGGGTTGGGCGCAAGAGGAATAGGTAGCATTCGGGAATAGCTTAAAGCTGCCCGGTGGGAAGAGGCGGTGCTGATGGCTCCGAGGGGAGGAAGTTTGAACCGCGCGTCGCATCATGTTGTGCTCCGTGCTTACCAAGGCCCAGCAAGTTGCGCTCTAAGCACATACGCGAGGTTTCCCCTATCGATCCTGTTGCTTCTTTCTTTAGTAGTCTTTGATAACCCCATTTTGGACCAGAAACACGGCACCAAGAAAAGACGGGCCGCAAAAAGGAGAGAGGGAAAACAAAAAGGGACAAAATAAAAAGGTCGGGCCAATTCCAGACCACCAAATGCGTGCTATTCTTTCCGCCATATCCGCTCGGGTTGACGCTTGGGATCGGCGGTCCAGAACTTCCATTCCCGTCCTCCATCCGGCCCCGCGGTCTAGACCAATCTTTTTTTTTTTTCGTCTCGAAGACGCATCTGCGCCAAGTTGGACCAGAGAAGGCGGACCAAAAGCCTAGTGGCTCGCCCCGGCCTGCTGACGCACCAGAAAGGAGGTTTGAAACTTTGACGAGATGTGCCTGACCCTAAATCACATGGTCGGACCTGCTGTTGGGGTCACATACAGACAGACCAACCAACCATGACGCGTATGCACCTAAACGGGCATATCTTGGGTCGGACGGGTTGTGCAGGCAGACAGGCGCAGTCGAAAAGTGCCGGGCGCCGAGACACTGACGCATCAGCAATGGGCGAGCACAAAAGGCCAGAATCTATAGGTGTCCAGGATCACAAACACTAGTGCGGTGGAGCAAGATACATTTTCTTTCTTAGAAAACCAAGCCAAACTGATGTACCACCAAGCTCCACCGCACTAGATCCTGGACACCTGTACCCTGATCCATGCCCTCGTCCGTCCACCCCACCCTGATTTGGTGACTCCTTTGCCCAGGTCAAGTGCTGTGAGAAAAAAGGACATGTAACAGTCGGTGTACATATCGCATGTGTGTGTGTGTGCTGTTCACACCGACAGCAGCGCATCAGGTCCTTTTTTTTTTTTTCTTCTTCCTTTTCTTTGCTGTTCCACGTCCAACTGCCGCCCAGAAGGCCAGGCCAGGCCAGACCCGGCCTTCTGGGGGCGACCCACCGACCAGGGTGGTGATTCTCCGTCGTTGTTAGTCAACCAACCTGCTTGTCCAACGGGAGGTGTCCAACGGGAGGTGTCCAACGGGAGGTGTCCAACGGGAGGTGTCCAACGGGAGGTCCCGTGAGAACACCGTAGAAGCATTCCCTCTCCCAGACCCAGACCCCCAGAACCCAGACCCAGACCGCACCTGTCAAGAGGAGCTTGTGCAACGTTTGGGCTTCTGTCGGTCCTCCCCCCAGAGACAGCGGTAGTTCGGGCACCCAACCTCGGCGTTGGTCTGGTTGGTCAATGCCGAACCGGAAATGGCGACGGACGGGAACATGAGTCACAGGTTTCTTGCAGAGTGCGAATGCGACGACGACGACGAGGGTGGGAAAAGGGGACGAATAAGGACAAAGCCGACATGGACTGGGATTGTGTGCAGGAAATGAGAGTGTGGGGACCCCGAGAAGACAAAAGAAAAAGAAAAAAAAAAGCCAGTGAAGCGTGTGACAAGCTGGCGACCGAGGCCGGAGAGCTTTGCTGCATCTCTGGGCCACCTGCTCCGCGGTCCAGACTGGTCTGGACATGTGCAAGTGTCCGTCTGGAAAAGCCTTTTTTTTCTGGCTGTCTGTCCTCAATCCACTTGATTCTCTACGCTACCCACGGATCGAACGGCGATAGGGCCCCGCAAATCAAGGTTGCTGTGCATATGCGGCACTTGGAGGGAGATGGCGTTTTCGAGTCTAGCCCGCCCCCGAGAAGGAGAAACACTGTCGCTATTGTTGTTCCTTTGCCGTCTCCTTTTTTTTTTGTGTTGGCGTACCACTGTAATTAGATCCAACGTGCTGTATGTCATGTCCCTCACCATGACATGATTTCGCCTGCTGGGCAGAGCTCTAATCTCAATCTTGACCAGGCAAACTCTATCTGTCACATTGCAAACGTACGAGCCGGCAGTTCGGGTCACACCATCACCACCCGCCAAGCGTCGGCGCGCGGGGGAAACTGGATGCCCATGGGCCAATGTCCAGATTCGCTTATATGCATACCTGCCTCCATCCTGCTTACCCCAGCACCCGCCATCGAGATTGGCGCACGCACAGAGGGAAAGTACGCACAGGTTTGCCTTTTCAAAGACTTGCCGTGCGCGCTAGTCATTGATCATTGTCATTGTGCGAGAGGCCCTGAAAGAGGGCCCTGAAAGCAGCGGTGCGACAGGAGTGTCGATACCGCTAGACAGCTCCTCCGTCAGCAACCGTCGCGGCCGGCTTGTCCAACACGAGACGTGGTTAGAAGTAGAAGCAAAAAGACAGGCGCGGGCGGGACGAGCCCAAATGCGCGCGCTAGCAGGTCGGACAAGCCCTTCCCGGAGCTAGGTAGTTCCCCTGCCCCGAAGAAGAAAAGAGAAGAAAAGAGACGTCGGGACGGGGACGGCCACCCCTCTGTCCCCTTCCGTCATGGAGCAGTTGAGAGTTGGGGCTCGCGATCGGGATTTGTGTGCGCGATCAGTGTTTTTCTCTCCTAGCTACCTCGGCCGAGTGGCCCACGCCAACAGCGCGCTCACTCTGCCCGGTCTTGGTCCGGCGCGTCCCTGGGCTACCAGCCGACGCTTGGCAAAATGAACTCCTCCAACACCCCCCCTCACGTCTAGGCCCACCTCCTGCGTTACCAAATGTTACCAAACGCACGTAATGCCCTCATAAAAAGGCTGGCGGAAAGGAAGGTGTCGCGGGACACAATCAAGCGTCTTGGCGGAGTGCTGCTCTGTGCCATTACGTCCTATTACGTCCTATTACGTAGGGGGTCGCCCTGGCGGGATTGCCTATCGCCAGCTGAGGGCTTTGAAACGGTACCCAGACTTTGGAAAACGGAGCGTTATCGAGGTTCCACACACCGTTTTGATAAAATGCTGTGTGGTAGGTATTCGCATAATGGGGGCATGGCATAATGACGAGACAACTCGATTGGGCTGCGCAGACACTGAACAGACACTGAACAATGAAGTAGCATCCGACGCACTGGGCGTCTGACTACCGCTCAATCTCGATGGATGGCACAGGGCCGAGGTATTAACCATTTTTTTTTTTAAAAAAAAAATACCTCCCAAAAAAAAACCGGACCAGTCGATGTGCATCCATCGCTTGTGCTACATGCCGTCGCGTCGATTTGATCGATCGGAGGGAGATCAGCAAGCAAAAAAAAAGTGGATGAATTGCATGGTCAAGGGGGCAAAAAGGGAACAACACACTGGCGCAGCTGGCACACCGGGTGAATTCCGATCGAGCGAGTCGGCGCCCATCGCGATCCTGAAGCAGCCCCGTGCTGGGCATTGCACAACACAAAGCCGCGCGTGCCCGTGCCATCAACTCGGAGGAGGGCAGCACGATCGCAGCATGGATGGATGGATGGATGGATGGAGGCCGCGGAAAAGACAAGGCCCAAGAGACAAAGACCCAAGACTCGCTTTGATGCATTTCGCCGGAGCAAGGTGGCCATCGGAATGGAACTACTGTTTCCTCCTATCTGGGCCCCTTGCCGCTTGCTAGAGAGAGGGGCGAGGTTGGGTTGGAATGCCGTTCCATGGGCGTCTCGCTGCTGGTTAAAAGCCACCTGGGCAAAACCGCCACACGCAAACCCGGCAAATCTCCTCCCTTGCGTGCCGCCAACAGAAAGGCGCGCGGCATCCCAAGCCACCATCCGCTAGTCTCGGCCTCTTTCGAAAGAGAACAGGCGTTGGAGATTCGGCCGATATAATTCCAGTCCAAGCGCCTTGGCTCCCTCAACACCTCCCACAGGGGCATCACCGCACCGCAAACAGCCACGCTTTCATGCCATGTTTGGCAACATGGCTGGTGGTTGCCTTTTTGCTCTCTCCACCAAAGGCCACGGAATCAATAGCCCTGGGTCAGATCATAATATGCTCCGCAACCACCATCGTCACATCTGTAATCAAGCAGCGACACGGGAAGGAAGTGCTAAGCGGGCGGGCGGGCTAGGCAGTATCCTTAGTATCATCATGGACACATGGTGCGAATCTTGGGGAGGGGAGCTGGATCGCGATGCATCGGGGGGAGCAATCGGTGGTAATTGAAACGAAACACCCAGCGAAAAAGAGAATGCAGCAATGCGAATTTGCGTCTAGACAGGTAAAAGTTGCATGGATCGCCCTTGCCCAAGTGGCCAGAACGGAGCCCGACCTTTTTTAGGCAGCGAGAGCAAAACTGTCTGCCACGGGCTAGCCAGGGCAAGAGCGGCCCTTGGCACCCAAACACCCACGCCCTCCCTCTGCACGCCCCTCCCCCCCATGCCCCGTCCGCCCACCCAGAGCACTCCCCCTGGCCCCAGGCCAAGGCTGGGACCGCGCAGGCGCACGCCTCATCGTCGATGAACACCCTCCCCACTAGCCAGCCTGTGGTGGTGGGCGTGTTGAATGTGTGCGTGGGTGGGACGCAGTGGACGCATTCCAGACGGCCCTCCGCCTCCTTTCAACTGCCCTCTGCTTGCGCGCCCATCCCAACGGGCCCTCCATGTCGAAACAACCTTCATCATAAGAAAGTGACCCTCTTTTCAGCACTTTTCTTCTTCTTCCTCTTCTTTCTCTTTTTCTTTTTATTATCAACCCTCTCCTCCCGACCTTCCTGGACAGACTTTGCCTTTGTTCGGGTTTCTTACAAGAATAAACCACGGCCTTCCACCACCATACCTCACGCCTGCTCGCTCTTGGTGGTTCAGCGCCCTCTTGGATCTAGAACTCTCCTGCCGCCGCTTCCGAGCCCCTCGCCTACCGAACAGCCCGGGCCGCCTTGGTTTCCTCCCACCGCCGGCTCGTCTCATAGAAAGCAGGCTCCTGCCAACGTTATTCGAGGCCCCCCGCCTCGTCCGCCACGACTCAACCCGACCAGCTCCGTCATCATCTCGACATCGCGCGTCATTCTCGACCACAACCGCAACAGCAACAAATCTCCACGAAAATATGTCCTCGCGATCCTCGCACAGGCCGTCAAAGAAGCACACGTACTCATCGACCTCGTCAGACTCGGACCTCTCCACCTCGTCCGGCTCGTACACCTCGTCAGCCGGCTCCGGGCGCTTCAGCATGGACAGCACGGCACACCCCATCGTTTACGTCGAGGTCATCCGCTGCATGCGCTGCGCAAAGTCGGCCGAGATGACCTCGACCGACGATGCCAGCAGCAGCGGCATGGTCCAGATCGGCACAAACATCTACTACTGCAGCCGCTGCGCCAAGATGGTTGGCTACAAATGAGTGTCGAGGGAGCATAGAAGAGAGCTCACTTCTCTCCACACATTTGGCGCACCGGCTGCCATGCCTTTTTCTTTCTCCATTGCAAGACGGCAAGACACCATCTATTCTTCTTGTTTCTTGAGGAAATCTATCCCCCCTGAAGCAACAGTAAGGGGGGTTGGGTTGGGCAACAGGACGACAAACAACCGCGCACATAGCTGCACACCTACCGACAGGGCAGGGTCATGTCAGGCCGAGGACCCAGGTCCTCGTGGTCCTTGACTGCCATCCCAACCGGCACGCAACATGTTATTGCGCTACGGAACGACGCTGTCCCCGCAGCACAGCCGACTGCCTCGCTCGGTTTTTCTTGTCAACCACCCCGCATCACCAAGCGGGGCGAGATTGTCCCATCGTGAGACACACCGTCTCGGAGGCAGCCATGGGAGGAGGGAAAGAGCCACCCCCACAGCGCACAATCCATGTGTCGCTACTGATCGCTACAGCACGGTCAGTAGAGCCGTGGGGAATGCTGCAAAGCTGCGTCTCTATCCCAGGGCTCACCGACATGATCCCTTGGCATCCTGTTTTTCTTGGGCGGACATTTGGCACCGTTGCCAATCAAAGGCAGTCGGTGACGTCCGGGGTCCTTCTCAGTCGGGCTGTGAAACCGTCGCTCACATTTGATCACCACTCAACCCACCCTGTCGATCCCCAGATCAGACCTTGGAATCGTAAGATAAAGGGATGATGGGTGAATGAGGGCAGGCGACCCACCCCGGCAGAAGAGGCCAGACCGACCGCTCTGAGGGGCGGGCAACGAGCCGACAATCATGAGAGTGGGATGCGAGGGGCCCCACGGTGTCATTCCAGTTGACTGGACGGCCGTTGCATTCGGGATTTCCGGCTCAGCCTTTGACGGCCAACATCCAGGAGGAAAAACTTGGAAATCCGGCACCGACGACGACTCCTCCCATTAGCTCTTGCCCTGTCAACATCCCTGATCTCGGTCCATTCCGACGGGCGGGACCTGAACCAACCACCAAACCCGAATTCCAAGCCTCTGCCACAGTTGCGATTAGCCTGGAGGTTCGCACGGCGTTGCCCTGATTTGGGGGAGGGGGCGCACATGGTTGGTGGGCGGCCACACGTCACAACTCGAGCCACTAGTCTCTTTTTTTTTTTTTTTTTTTTTTTTCTCCCTTTCTTTGCTGAACCCACAGCTCTTTTATCAGTCGGCAACTGACACTACCTAGCTTCTTTTTTTTTCTTTGGGGCTGTTTTGGAAATGGCGCTGCGGGCTGTCGGGCGCTTCTAATTGGGTGACCTTCTGTGCCTGACCCCTCTTTTGCGCGCTGCTGGTCCTTGTCGCGCTCGCCAACGAAGAAATGACGTTGATGGCTCCGATTTGGTGATTTCGGCTATTCTCTGCACCACTGGCGGACACAACGATACCCCTGATTTTACGTTTTTTTTTTTTCATACGTTTTGGTAGTAAAACAAGGTATTCATCATGTAATCATGCATCTCCTCCTTTCTTGTGTTTTATTGGGAGCATCGGACATGGCACGAGTTTCTGCAAGGAGTTTTTGGCAAAGCGAGACGGGAGGGATTTTGTTTTTTTACTCAGCCTTTACTCAGCGATTTCTTTTTCTGTTGTCGCAATTACCGAAGATACCTTCTTATTTAGGCTTGCGCGTTGCCCAATATCATACATCTTGGCGAAAACTCTCATCTCGTGCCTCTAAAGCCGTGACACTTTTGACTTTTGGGGGCTGTCGGCCCTGGCTCGACGGCCACGAGAACAAGATGACAGGTGGGTAATGTTGGGCAAGCAGTGTGCCTGTGGTGTTAGTGCGTGAAGTGTGTGTGGGGTTATGTTTCCTATTGCACAAAATCTTGGCAGAGAATTGAGACTCCGGCCTGTCCGGGCCTTCCGGTGGGTGTGTGGATGGGCGGTGGTTTGTTTGTGTTTGTGGTGGCCGTGCGGAAGACCGACCAAGAGCTTTGGCCGGCTTCTTTTTTTCCTTTTCGAAATCGGGCCGTCCGTCGCCCTGCGCCCGCCGTTCGCCGCCCCCTTTCCCGCCGTCCCCCATATTTTTTTTCTTTTTTTCGGGCTTCTAAAAATGAACATTCGGCAGTCGGACTCCGGGCTTTGTCTTTTTTTTGCGGTGCAGTGCATGCAGCAAAGCTAGCAGTGGCGAATCGTATCTGGCATACTAGACGACATTCCCACCATCCTCTCTCTCTCCCTCTCCCCCCGCCGGCGGGGCTGTGCTTTCTTGCTCGAAATTATTGCGGATTGCAACTGGACTTTTTGGCACAGCCTACTGGGTCCCCCAGGTCCCGACTCAGCAGTCCTGTCTCTTCCCCACATGCCCACTTTCATCTAGCCCTATGTGCCACACATGCGCACACGACCAAGTCTGCGGTGTTGTGGCAGTGCACACTAAGCAGCTGGAGCCGGGGTGGGAGCCGCTTATTCTTGTTCTTTTTACCCACCGCCCTGAAGATCTTTTCAGGAAGTCAGGGGGGGGGAGGAGGAGGAGCCGTCAAACGGGTGGCAAAAAGGCGGAACATGACAGCCCGCAGACGGAGAATCAAATGTCATGTGAATACAGTACCATGGAAATCAAAAACCCGAATCTGGGGCGAATGAAAGGAACAAAGTTGGGGCCTGAAACGTTGATGCCGGACGCCAGGGGGAGCAGCCCGTCGATCTCAATCTAAAATGGTCGAACGCTTCCGCTGCGGCTCTGCACGGGCGGGCGTTTGATGCAAATCTAGAATGAATAAAAGAAAAAAACAAGGGGGAAAGGCTCGTGCTTTGCCAGGTTCGTTCTGGGCCACTGCCGTTGATCATCAGGGTCCTTTTTAGTTCGAGGAGGGGAAGGGAGAGAGAGGCCTGGACCAATGGCAGATCACCGGCCGCACGTGGTAAGGGGTCACGCGTGCTGAGCGCAAGGTAGGTTCTCTTTTTGCTCTTTTGCCAAGAAGGGAAGTTATGTTTTGTATCTAATGTCCCGAAAAGGCCTGGCCTAGGTCAACGGCGGCCCTTCATTCGGACAATATATGGGGGGCGGCGGGCAGGCATACGGAGATAGGAGGCGAAAAAAATCGCCATTTTCGAGGTAGCGCCAAGAGCATCCCATGTTCAGCCCCTACTAAATAAGGCCTAGCCTACATTTCTTTTTCAACATCAATCGCAGCACCAATTCGAATCCGCCCACACGCGTTTTAATCGATTGGCTAGTGCATACCCCTGGCCCCTGCCCTCGCTTCACGAGTGACCTCCCCACTGTAGATTATTTAACCCTCACATCTCCGTACATGTGGTTCAGGTTCCTTCCTCACTCGACCTCGGCAGCTGACTCTGGGAATTTTGCTCACCTGCGCCGCCGCCCTGTGCCGGCGTCAGCAGCCCCCCTTGTCCATCCGTGTTGTTGTTATTGTTTGTATTGTTATTGTTGTTGTTGCTATCGGCCAGACATGGCCGGGCCGACCTGGTTGCTGCTCTGTGTTAAAGCCGGGCCAGGCGCACCAGCCGGGGACAAGCCCACCCTTGGGGGACTACTTATCGCAGCTCCTCCTCCTCCCGCCTTG